>NW_026526843.1:17352759-17803654 GCF_024362965.1 Panthera pardus
AGCTGAGCAGTGATGAAGACGACCTTGAGCCGGTGAAGACCTTGGCCACTCAGTGCACCGCCACTGAGCTCTACCAGGTAGGAGGAGCCTCGGGCTTGGGTCGGGACCTAACGGGAGGGAGCAGAAAGAACGGGAATGCCTTTGCCATCTACAAGCCTACCCTCTGCTTTACCTCTGGGCTTTGGAGAGAGGAAAAGAAGCAGAGATCGGCATGGTGTTCTGGAACGGGTTGAATCGGCTCTCAGTGTCATTCGAGCTGTAGTGAGGGGCACACCTCTTCACCCCCTCCCTCCGCTCCCCTGTCGAACGCACAAACTGGTCCTCAGTAAGCCACAGACTGTCTTTCCCTCTCTTGGACTAAGTAAGCATCGTCTCGGGTGAGGTGTAACTTCAGTGACTCCACTGCGAGGCTCACAGGCCACGCTCGTTCATTAATTAGGGCATCACGCGAGTGCTGCGCCCCCCCCTCCTCCAGGTGCACCCACAGCGCGCACGAACCTTCAGGCTGGAGGCATGTGGCAAAAACTTGCTGCTGCCCCATCTTCGTCCTCGCTGCATCCTAAGTACTTACAGTCCTTAGCACCACATGAGACAGCAGACACTTGTTTGCAGCGTTTCCAGTGAGACTGGCCTTGTCGGTTTGCGAAGGCCAAGTATCGTCCACAAAGCAGGAGAGCGGCAGCGTAGCGTATCGAGCCGGTGATGCTTCTGCGTTTTCTCTGTGACAGGGCTGTGTCCCAGGTGGGCTCCGCCTGGGTGTGTTTATAACCTTAGATAAGGAGCGTGCAAGGGTTGCCTTTTCTTAAAGCTAATACCTGACCAAGTGCTTTTCTACGGTGAAGTCGGCTAAGTCGGGAAAGTGAAAGCAGACTGTTTCAAGGGATGCTCACGTCAAGGTAATTGTCAAGTACAGAACTCCAGGCTCGCTAAATGTTCTCAGACGGGTCGGCAAAGACAAGCTTGGAAAAACTCCCAAGGTTCGCCTCTTCCGCTCTCATGTGCGGTTGTTGGCCACGCTGAAACTCCTACCGTTTGGTGGAATTTTAGATTTGAAGTCATCTGCCATGTTATGCGGCCAACACTTTACTCTCCATTACTTTCTCCTCCTGATTCGGCTTGCGTTTTTCGTAATGTGTAAAAATTGCATCTCTGCGCTTGGGTACCTCATCAAGGACCGGCGCCGTCGTCTCCCAGGGGCTCGCTGTCCCCGTCCCGGATGCAAGCCGTCCCTCTCCTATGTGAACCAGTGTCTGTTATTGCTGCTTTCTGCATTTAAGATACCAGTGACACGGATTGTGTCGGTAAATCAAACAAAAAATCCTACATCATTGAGTTTGACAGATGCAGCATTACTTTTTAATGGAAATGTTTAACACGGTAATCAACAGTAAGTGGGAATAGATTCTGTGCATTGACTTCCTCTCTATGGGATTACGGACATGCCGTCTGCTTTTTAGCTTCTCACGTTGTCATATTCTGTATTTACCTGAAGGACTGGCGTCAGGTCTGTGGGCCGAAATCATCTGGGTTTTTAGGATGTGTGTTCGGTGAGTGTGTCAGTGCCGAGACCCCCGGATAATCCTGGTTGGTGCGTTGGAGGCTTTCCGTGGCATGCTGCCGTTAGACCAGTCATGCCTCCGCCAACAAAGCTTCTCATTCATTTGAAGGGGAGATTGAACCGGGGGATCTAAGGCAGGGCAAAAATGACAACTTCTTCCCCCTCGCTGGGCCCAGGGAGCAAGAACCAGATGCAAGGTTATAAACATTTATAAATGAGCCCTCGGTATAGAGTTTGAGGGCTCGTTAAAAGGCAGGAAGGCTAAAGACCAAAAGAGAATGTTTGTGCAGGAGCGGACTGGATAGCGCCAAGCAGTGTTTGCCGAGCTCCAACTTCATGAGGCCTCACTTTTTCTTTTTTCAAAGATACGTGTATCAAAATGATTTTCCTGTTTTGTTTCATCGCGGTAAAATTCATGGTACGTAAAAGTCACCGTGTAGCGCATTCACCAGATTGTGCCCCTGTCACCAGTTCCAGGATATTTTCATCACCCCCGAAGGAAATCCCTCATACACGAAGCAGTTTTCCCCCCTTCCCAGTCCGTGACGACCAATAGTCTACTTTCTGTCTCTGCAGATTTGCCTATTTCATAAATGAGTCGGAAGGTATGTGACCTTTTATGACCGGCTTCTTTCACTTGCCGTGATGTTTTCTAGGTCCATCCATGTTGTAGCAGCGATCAGTACTTCATTCCTGTTTATTCTTTCCTTTATCTATTCATCAATTGACGGACATTCTTTCAGTCTTGTAACCGGGACCATCACACTGCCAGCAACATCAGGAGGCGAACTCAGGGCTCCCATTTACAGAGCCACCCTTATCCTGTGCCTGATATTAAGTTAAGTGCTCTGTCTTATTTGAACCTCACCAATAAACCTTAGAGGTAGGTTTGCACCCCCTGTCTGAGCTACAGAATTGCAGCAATATTCTATTTGTGCCAGGATGATGGGGGGGGGGGCATATAAACAAATGCATCAGCGCATTAAGTGATGCGTCCAAGTGGCCAGACCACACCATTGGTTTGAGCTGACATTATACTTATAAACTTTCTCAGAACCCGGTGGCTACCTTTGTGCAAACATAGTCCAAAAAAAGAAAAAAAGTCATTAGCTTTCGGGAGTCTCAGAGCATCTCATCTGTCATCATTGTACCTGGACTCACCTGAGGAGATCCGAGTTGTCCAAGCCTAGTGAGAGTAGATACCGGTCTTTTCCAGAAGCCCCTAAGACCTTACACCGGAGTCTGCAACATAAAGAATCCCATGAGAATGCATTTCCGATGTGTGTATGAAAATGAAACGCAGGAATAAGATATGTCAGTTTCTAATATGACATTTCGGTCCCAAGTCTCTCATCATCTACCCGCCACTGGTGCCCTCCACAGCAGTAATTAGCCAGGCTGGGCAGTTCCCGTGCACAAACCCCAACAGAACAGTTAGGATGTGTTTAAAGGCTAAGCATTATTCCTGCAAACGGGAACATGGAGTATGAGGCTGGAATGGGTGAGCCGTGGAGACTAAGGGCTGTTTAAAAAAAAAAAAAAAACAAAACCTTTTCAACAAAAGGTTTCACCTCCTAGTGACGCTTTGAAGTCAGGGATACACAATCACTTAATGCACATAGTTTCAGTGAAGGAGCAATAGTGATTGTACCCTGAAATGTTGGTTAAAAGTTTGTGTCTTTCCTCTACATTCCCTGCTGCATTTTGCTTTCTTGGTTGGGACCGTTTGGGAAGCAGATACGCCATGGATGGACACAGTTTGAATCTGGCTCTGCCTCTTACTGGATGACCTTGGGCTCAAGACCTAAGCGTGTCTGAAATGGGGGTCACAATAGCACCTATTTTATTAGGTCACAGAGCATTTAGCAACTAAGTGAATGGATAGAGTCATTGTCACTACCACTGCTAACAGTCTAAACCGTCTCATGTTCTTGGAATGCTAGCTGCGTGACTTTCCGTTTGGTTGTAAGGAATAGGATGTTAAAGAGAGCCACTGAATTAACTGCCTGGAAAACAGCCAGCGTGTGGCAAACCTGAGCGAAAGGGTTCTGTGTTGTCCTGACATGTATTAGCTGGGTGTGCCTGGCCGTGAGAATTACAAGTGTAGTTGTGAAGAATGTTCTGAAAACCACAAGCGCTATACAAATCAGCGGTCTTTCTTCCTTGTGGCCTTTTTATTTTTATTTTTATTTTTATTTATTTATTTTTTCAATATATGAAATTTATTGTCAAATTGGTTTCCATACAACACCCAGTGCTCATCCCAAAAGGTGCCCTCCTCAATACCCATCACCCACCCTCCCCTCCCTCCCACCCCACCATCAACCCTCAGTTTGTTCTCAGTTTTTAACAGTCTCTTATGCTTTGGCTCTCTCCCACTCTAACCTCTTTTTTTTTTTTTTTCCTTCCCCTCCCCCATGGGTTTCTGTTAAGTTTCTCAGGATCCACATAAGAGTGAAACCATATATACCTTGTGGCCTTTTTAAACATTCATTGGAAGTCCCTTCTTTTCGATCCATTGGTACATAGACATTGCCCTTCATTTTGGCCTTGGTGTCCATAGGGATCTGCTAGGAACCGGATTGAATGTCTTCACTGCCCTAAATGCTCCATAGGCATACATTGGCTACGAATACCCTTTCCTCCCCTTTGACCCCTGACGAGTTTTAAACCAGACGTCACAGGGAGAAAGGCCAGGTTGCCAATGACGCTACACCAAGTCCTCCAGGAAAATTACGCGTCTCTAAACATGAGTTTTTCTTCAAAGGCCTGATGTGGGTGGACAGCTGAGTCATACCTTTTGATTATGCTTCTTATTTCCCCTCAACTCACCCTGGAGAAAGACAGAGAGGGTATGCTGTGATGCTGTACTCACACTGGCTTTCAAATCTTAGGAGCTTCCCCGGAATGGGAACTAAATCATCACTTAAAATGGACATTGGACATTGGAATGTTTCAGAACCGTGTTTGAATTGCATACAGCGTTTTATAGTTAGTGACTACATAAACGTCCCTGGTGCAGTATGTTGGGTTTTTAAAAGCTGGATATCACTAACACGGTGGGGAACTACATGATTCCCATCACCCAGCTGACTAGGTCCCAGTTTTAGGTCTCAGCCTCCTCTCTTGGCCTCATAGATACAAAACCCCGCCCTGACCTTCCCCATACAACACTCACTGAAATGCCATTTTCCAGGCAGGCATCTGGGGTGGGCAGCGACGCCAGGGTGTGCCCGCTGGGGTTTGGCAGGCATGGTGCAGTCGGCCAGGCCTCTCGAGAGCGCGCGCTGTGCGCGTTTCCTCCACGTGTCCTCGCCTTCAGTTTTCCTTTTGGTCAAATTTTCCTTCGTATGGTTCTTGGGACTTCAAGAACCCCTGAAAATGAGGAGTTAAACCTGGAATCAATTTTCATTTACAGCTGAGAAGCAGTTATTCATGCTGGCCTCGCAGCTCAATAAAAGATCCAAAGATATAGACCTTGTGCATCTCTTTCAATAGAAGCAGCCTAATCAGTCTCAAATGTTTTTTTTAACAAAGAAATTGTATCGACAGGTTTATTAAAATTGCTGTCTTTAAAGTTTTAAGCTACCCACAATTTGACCTAGTCCAAAGACTTCCACACGTTCTGGAAACATCTGCTTAACGTTTTAGTGCATGATAATCACGACGTCTGATTGACCCAGCCCTCGAGCGCAAATTGCACACTCTCCTGGCAGGACAGTCTGTGGGGCCCGGGCTCTGAACCCAGGCTGGCTCGGAGCATGGCTCTCTCGCGCCCCAGCCCTCCCAGACTGGCATTAGAAGCAGCACACTTTAGACACCGTAAAGGCTACAAAGAGATGGGTATTGTTAGAAACCGCCTTCAGGGCATTTGAATATTAATACCATCTTGTTATTAATGTGAATTAGACCGAAATGTTAGAGGACTTCATTTAGCTCCGTGAGAAGTTTAGCCAATGAGTCCTACGATGGGAAACGATCGGTTAGTGACCAGGCTCAACTCTTTACCTGAGATACAGCCCGACGTGGTGTTGGTGCTTTAAAAACAGAGCTAAACAATTCAGGTTTGCTTTGACCACAGAGGCTTTCCAATGAGTTGTGTCTGGATATGTTATTGCAAGTAGCTCCCATGTACCCAACTTTATTTAACCCGATCTTCTTTCTTTTTCTGCCTAAGGATCACCCTAGTACCCCTAGAGATGGGCGGTTCATTCAAAGCGTCACTAGACGCCAGTATAGGGGGTGCACCTCAAGTATGTTAACATTTACGAAAACGTAGTGTCTTCGCAGCTCTTTCTCTCCACTCCATAATTTTATTTTTTTGACTGAAGGTCGCTGATTGCCTCACACAGGTAGCTTGCTTTTTATCCAGGCTCTTGATTTTGGTTTCACATTGGCTTGTTTGTTTCTGTTACTGTTGGGCCACCTCCCTGGCTAGGTCGTCTGTTACTGGACCGTTGCAAATGAGCTGAATTCCACGGTAGCAGAAGATATGAATATTCTGGCAGCTTTGGGATGTGTTCCTTATACCTGGGATGCATATTAAACTTCCAGGACATAGCAGCCCAGTTCAATGAAAGCCCACTTTTATGTTCCAAGCGTGCTAACGAAAAACGATGTAGTAACTTTCGCGCCTGCTATTAGCTGGCTCTTTGGAAGCCGATGCGCCGTCGTGAATGCATTCATTGTGACAGCAGATACCCTTCCCTGCTGTAATCGGTCCTCTGTTTTAGCCACAGTTCTCCCTCATCATGCTGAACAAGTTGTTACCTCCCCAGGGTTTCTCTGCATTTCCATTTACTTTGTTATCAGCGGAAAGGCTGGGGAAGGCCCTCTTCAGTAATGACATCAATATGGCACACACAGCAAGACAGGTCAGCCTGTCAGAGCTAAAGAAACAGCAGATAGATTAGGATGAAACCAGGTGCAAAATAACTTTGATAGAGTCTTTTAATGTAAACAGTTTATCTGTCATTGCCTTTCATTGAAATCCCCCACAAATGATAGAGTTTGGGCAGTTGAGGCTGTAGCATGTAGCTGAATAAAATGTGTACCTTGTCATACTCCAACTATCCAGCAATTAGAGAATGAGAGGACATTTTAATTTATTCATTAAAGACAGGAAAGTAAATAGGATAACATATAAGGTTAATAGAATAACATTGGCCCTCATACTCCCAAGACTGTGTTTCCCATTTGGCCGTATTAGCATCGAGACCAGATTAATAAGAAACTGCTTAGGGCTTGTATGATGTGATTTTTTAATATGCTCCAGGCAAGTCTGTGACTGTTTAGAAAACCTGCGTGCTGATTTTTTTTTCATTGTAATTAGCTCTTCTACTTTTAGTAGCAAATATTTTGACTCGTAATCTCCGTAGATTACCTTTTTATTGTAATCTCAATAAAATGCTTCGAGCACGCAGAGAGGCAGAGAAGTGCAGCTGACGACCAGATACTGGCTAGTGTCCACTGCAGAGCCACTGGGAGTTTAAATCGGACATTGGTGAGGGGGTGCTGTGCACCCTAAGAGCCAAACGGAAACAACAATGGGTTTGATCTGTAATTTCAGAAACGGTGACTCTTACGTAGGACAGGGATGAGCAGGACCTTTTGTTACGTGGCACATATGTGTAAAGTGCATGGCAGGGCCGGTGGGGGTTGGGTAGCAGCCACCTCTGGGAAGCTGGGGATCCAGTTGACTTGAATTGAACTTGCCCTTGTCACTCCCCCTGGGATGGTCCCGTCTCCACTCTCACCCCACCCTTTGTTTGGTCCAAGCATGTTCTTTTCTTAGGCCCCTACATCACCCCAAGTTGGGTCCCAAATCCCTGGTTGGAGCCTGTCTTGGAGTCAGTAGCCAACAAACCCCAGGCAACGTACCATGGGTACTGGAAGTTTGCTGGAAGTTTCCAAGTCTTGAATTTAATCAGGGTTCTAGCATATACTAGAGCAAAATGAGCATCTTCAGTAAAAGCTGGGTAATAAAACCCTGCCAGACTGAAAATGTGAGGTTTTGAAATTTATATGCCGGCTTTGAAAAATATACTGGGGGCTTTGGTTTAGGTCCCAAGAATGCTTTACTCTGTTCCCCAAATATCTGCCATCTGCTGGAAAAGCTACCAGGCAGGCTGCAAGGACCCGGGGTGTCGTCCTGAATGGGAAACAGAATCTGACTTATTCTTAAGCAGCTCTATATTTTTCTATTTATTTAGTAAGAGGAAAGAGCATAAGCATTGTAAATACACAGAAGAGGTATCCAAATTTGAGATTAGCTACCAGTCTGACTGGCCACTCAAAATTCAAGTAGGTGGGCAGATAAAAGCCGCAGACGCTTCCAGAATGTATGGGATGCCGTAACCCATACTTCACAGACGATCTCATAGGACTCTTTGGAACATTAGACATAAACATTTGGAAACTTGATAATAAATCTTGTTTATTGTTAATGGAGGTAGACTCTGCTTCCATATTTAGCCGTGGCTCATGCATGTATGACTGCATACTTGCATACTGTATAGACTGCAGTACTTATGTATTAGAATATAAAATGCCAGACTTGAAAATAACCGTGGAGAGGGGTGCCTGGGTGGTTTAGTTGGTTGAGTGTCTGACTTTGGCTCACATCATGATCTCACAGTTTGTGGGTTCAAGCCCCGCATTGGGCTCTGTGCTTACAGCCTAGAGCCTGCTTTGGATTCTATGTCTCCCTTCCTCTCTGTACCTCCCCCGCTCATGCTCTGTCTCTCTCTCTCTCTCCCTCTGTCTCTCTCTGTCTCTCTCTCTCAAAAATAAATAAACATTAAAAAAATTAAAGAAAACTATTGTGGAGAGCCTTTATTCCAGCTGCCTCATTTTGCCAATAAGGACATTGGGTCACAGAGAAGTCGGTATTTGCTGTTGTGAGATAATAGAAAATATATACAGGGATGCATTAGTCTCTGGCCCTGTTTCCTGGCATGGGGCTCCTAAAACCCTTGTAATTTCCTAAGTGATAAGAGCACTAGGAGCATCTTTTGTTCTGACACTTGGTCTTTGAGCCCTGTGGCTGATACAGGCCACCAAATCCCTTGGAATTTCCTGGGTGATAGGAGTGTTCTGATGAGGTGACTCTGCATGGGCTCCTGAATGGTAGCTTCTCACCAGAAAGACCAAGTCATGATTAGAAGCTTGGAACTTTCAGCCCTGTTCCTCTACTTGATCCTGCTACACATGTGCACGTGCACGCATGCACACACGCACACACACACACACACACACACACACACACGCTTTTCTAGAGAAGGGAGAGATCGCAGAAGCTGAATTAACAATTAATCATACCTATGTGAAGAGGCCTCCATAAAATCCCAATAGTATGGGGTTTGGAGAGTTTCCAGGTGGGTTAACACACCACATCCCAGGAGCGTGATTGATGAACCCCAAGTCCACAGGGACATAAGCTCTTACACTTGGGACCGCCCAGACCTCACCCTGTGTATCTCCTCATCTGACTGTCCATCTGTCTCTTTTATCATGTCCTTTAACAAACCGGTAGACATAAGTAAACTGCCTGAGTTTTGTGAGTCGCTCTGGCCAATTTGTCGAACCTGAGGAGGGGGAACCTCTTGTTTTTTAGCCGATCGGTTAGAATGACAGGTGACAACTTGGGCCTGCAATGAGCATATGAAGTGGGAGGTGGTCTTGTGGGACTCAGCCCTTAACCTGAGGAGTCTGACACTGTCTTCCAGGTAGAGAGTGTCAAAAGTGAGTTAAATTGTAGAACACCTAGCTGGTGTCACACAGAACTGCTTGGTGTGGGGACAATCCCTCACACATCTGGTGTCAGAAGTATGATGAGTGTGGTAGCAGTGAGAGAGTAAAGACGTCTCATAGGTGGAAGACTAAAGGGTTTTCTAATACAGGTATATGGATAATGGTGGGTGTAGTGTTCTTACCCAGAGTGTAACGTGCTCTTAAGGGACAGAAAGCCTGACTACACTAGTGTGCTGATGCTGAGGATGCATCATCAGTGTTCACTTCATGGAGGTTGTAGAATACTTTCATATAATGGGGTACCTACTATGCACTAAGAATATCCTTCCCATTTTCCTGCTCACACGTGGTAAGGAGAGAGCCTCTATTAGATAATAGAGGCTCCCACCAAAGGACACATGTCATGTTGTGAGAGGTGTCCCTCTAGCATGAGGAGCAAGAGGGGCAAGAGGGCTCAGGTTGGCAGTGGAGGGGAGATAATTGAATTTTCAAATCCACCAACATCAGGGGACAATAATAACTAAGTGCCTTTTCCATTGGTCCTTCTAATGGGGAGAATAAATAACTCAAGCCAATGTTGAGTTGCTCTGCCTGGTGTCTCCACATTTATTCCACTTAGAGAATGATTAATGTCAACAGAAGACTCTTCTGAGTGAAACATGCTTCTTCACCAAAGACAGTGCATTTTTCATTAAGTTACAAGATAGCAAAAGTTTAGGTATAAACAAAATCGCCAGGTGACAAATGGATCTTGCTAAAGACACTGGAAAAACTCCTACGAACTGCCATGTTAGCAAAATATATATACAAGAACAAATATGACCTGCTACCAGGCTACTGTTCAACTGGCACAAGGCAAGGTCTTGAATGGCAGGGCGGGTGAACTTGATTGATAGTTCGCCGAGCAGTAGGAAGCCATGAAGGGCTCTGAGCAAGTCATGGCCAAAGTGGAGCATAAAATAGGGATGGGGCGCCTGGGTGGCTCAGTCACTTAAGTTTCTGACTTCGGCTCAGGTTATGATCTCGTGGTTCATGAGTTCAAGCCTTGTGTCAGGCTCTGCACTGACAGCTTAGAGCCTGAAGCCTGCTTTGGATTCTGTGTCTCCCTCTCTCTCTCTGCCCCTCCCCTGCTTTCTCTCTGTCTCCCTCTCTCAAAAATAAAAACATTAAAAAAAATTTAAATAGGGGTAAAATAGAGAGACCAGAAGACCGGTGAAGGGGCAGTGGCCATTGTCCAGGTGAGTGGGAAGAGTAAGGAGGGGCACAACCTTCTGCCGAAAAGCAGACTGGGAAATCCACCCCGGCAGTGCCACCCCGGACTCCTCTCTGGGGTGGGAATCGTAGCCCCAGGTGCACTCGCAGCACGGATCTAGATACACATATCCTAGAGCTCAGCTTTTCCTCCGGCGCCCTTCCGTGCCCAGAGTAGTGCCCAGGCCTATCCGATTCCGTGGCCGTCCACAACTCATTTATCTGATCAATGTTTATTAAGTGACTGTTAGCTGCAAGATGCAGTTCCCTCCGCCGGGAACAAATTTCCTGCAGGCTCTGCCTGTCAGAATTCTATGGCTGCCCCTTTTCTGTCTAGCACGGGCCTACTTCATACACACATAGAAGTCGGTGAGTTAAACCAAAATGGGAGAAGCCCAGTACTCTAACGATAGGAAACGTGTTTTTACTTCCTACGGGCTCCAGGTTCAAACACGTGACGTTTTCCACGTTTCCTTCTGTGCACCTATTCAGAGGGTTAAATGCAATAGGTGGTATTTCCCTAAAGATTTCAGTCCCTGGAGATACAGTCAGAAATTCAGGCAGGCATTCAGGTGTTGCAAAATGCTGAGTGACATTTTCTCCCCTTAATCTGCCGTCCTGCCTATGCACGTGAGCCGCCCGCTGAAACCTCAGCCTATAGGATATAATACGAGCCCCTGGCTGTTTCACTCATTCCAGTGAAGTCTATTTAAATGCTATAATTAAGCACTTCATTTTTATATTTGGGCAAGTGTTCTCAGTACATGTCTCTTTACTTGATTTAACCAATTCTGGAGATACTGATTTTAGACCATCGCAATACCCTAATGATGAGTTCATTTGCTTAATAGAGGGGTTTTCTCTTCTGAACGTAGGTGATCGATACAATTTACCAATACGTGCCACTAGGTTAAGGTAAGGCCGTGTCTCACAGAATAGCCCTGTGAAGAGTTAAAAAAGGGAAAACACAGAAGCACAAAAGCCATGCAATCAATGGTTCTTCTGCCTTGTTTCCATAATGCCCCAATAGACGCTTATTTAAAAATCATCTGAAGGATTGACTTTTCACTTTTTTCTTAATCACGAAATGTGTCGTATAGACCCAGCCTGGGTATATCTGCCAGCAGAATGCCAGGAGAAAAACACATAAGCGGGAGAGGCAAAAGCTATAGAGAGAAGTGCTAATAGAATCACGTTTTATGCTTGACTGACAGCATTATTATTGATTAAGGAAAAAAGCAGTACCTGAATACACAGCCTTGGAAAATGAGTCCACTGCTATAATACGTCTAGGCCATCCACGTGCCCACCTTGACAGTCTCAACAAACAGGAACCATACTGCATTGGATCCGTTTTCTGCACACCTGGGGCCAGGGCGAAGGCATTATCGTAAGTGTGGCTATCATGGTTCAGGGCATGTTTCTGAAAAGCCCCAGAAGATTCTCTCGGTTAAAATAAATAAATGTAGTATACATGTTTGCTGGACTAGAATAACACCGGGACAGAATTCCCTTACCAGAGGGTTTCTTGAAAGGTAGGTACATCCATCTACGGAGCAAGCGTTCGTAGCATTTTCTCCCTAAAGAAACACGGCGTTACATGTGCCATGGAGGACGGGACTCACCAGACGGCCACGTTCTTTCCTTCCTGCTTTCTGTTTTCTCAGGACAGCTGTAACACTTTCATGGTTCCTGTAATTCAGTATGGTCGCTGATTCACTTCAGCTTCAGCGCGGCCGGAGGAGTGTCTGCATCACAGAAAGGCGAGGTCCTTTCTTCATTTGAGGAAGATAGATTTAATGAGTGAGCACCTATGAGCGTGTCCTTTACCCCATCATCTCTCCTGAGGAATCAGTTCGTGAACACTCCTGGGATGAGAGACGAGCCTTCTCTCCGGGCGTATAATTCTTCAAGATGCCCTATGACAGAGGGAGGGAGACAGAGTCATTTGAGTGTTTGCACGAGCACTCGTGCCCCCACAGTGCCCCCCGCCCCCCCGCGTGCCCCCGACGGCGCCTCGGGGGCCCTGACCTCGCTGCCACCAGCAGCAGCCCCTGAGAAGGTTGAGGGCAGAGGCCCACGTGAAGGTACCGGGCTCTGTCTCCTGCTGGCCTAGGCATGTCAGGATCTAAACACATCAAAATCTCCCTCGGGGAGGACTTTCCAGACGGGAGCATTCTAGTCCGGAATAACTGCATACGTCTGCTAGCTGCTACCGGGTCACTAAGTCAGCAAGCCCATAAGCTCTCTGGCGGTGCCGGTGTGTGCGCGGAAGCCGGAAGGCAGAGCAGGCTGTTTCTCGAGCACCGTCATGGTTGCGGGCTACTCGCGACCACCCTTGATCTAGATGGGGCAGGACTGATTATCTTCATTTTTAAAATGAGGAAACTCAGGCTCGGAAGTGCCCGTCACCTTGCTAATGTCATGACGATAGTAAGTGGCAAAGCTGGGGGCGGAACCCAGGTTTCTGGATTTCTTTCTTTTCTTTTTTTTAATATGAAATTTATTGTCAAGTTGGTTTCCATACAACACCCAGTGCTCATCCCAACAGGGGCGCTCCTCAATGCCCATCACCCACTTTCCCATCCCTCCCACCTCTCCCCCCGCCATCGACCCTCGGGTTTCTGGATTTGTAGCTCATCAGTCTTTCCGCCGTAGTCCACGGCCTCTCCTCACACCATGGTGGAATATATTTTCTAACGTTTTCAGTTATCGTATCATCCTTGGGGTAGAGGTGCCTTAGTGACAAGATGAGTATCATGTTACGGGAACGCGGCACAAAAGAAGTAGAACGTAGGCTTTAGAAAGCGTATAGACGTTGCAAATTAAAGCAGCATGAGTGTTAACTATCTAGCCTCCATCTTCCAATCAGTTTAAATTACTTTTAATGTATGTTTTTAAACTCAAAATGATCTGTCATCCCAATGTGCAACCCTCGTAATGTGTGGCGAATTACACAAGATCACTTTGTTTTGATTCCCCTCCTTTTTAAGGGGATCTCCCATTTTGTACTTGGGATCGGTCTTTTCACATCACGTCGTTTCAGAGGAAAGGATGTTCTCCCTGTGTATTTTGTAGACTGCTTCTCAGACCCTAAAGACGTAGATATTTTTCCCACAAATAATTCACTTAAGTTTTCTTCAAAGTCTGGGAGCTGAATAATTCTCTGTATCACGCTTGAAACAAAGTCACATCGCAGTGAGCATAAAGGACACACACTGTGAGCTCTGTCTCAGGTCTGACACTCCCTGCGACCGCTCAGCTTGGAGATCAAAGGTGCTGAGCACACAGGAGGGTGACGTGAGCACGTCTGAGCAGAGCGGTTGGCGCTCTGGAACGATCCCGAGTTAATTCCCAAAGGAAAGAGAACCTCTCGGCATAGACATTTTCAATCAATAGCCAAGCAGCCCAGAAAACATTAATTTCAATGAAGTTATTTTCCTATGATGGCTGTATAGAGAGACATGGGTTTCAAAGAAACTGGCCTCGAACACGATTCTGTTCCTCCTGATCAGAGAAGAGAAGACATTTTCAAAAACCATGTCGCTGAATGAAAGCTAGGTTAAGCAATGTCACTTTGATTTCTCCCTCCCTGTCTTCTGCCAGTGGCCTGCTCATACTATCACTTCCAGCGTGCTTTCAAAGGAAACCACTTGAACAGCATGCTCGTTACTTTATGACATAGCCTTCGTCTTCTTTAAGCACAGACTCATTTGGATTAAAGAGATGGGGCGAAGTGGGTTCGTGTGATTTCCACAATGACACGTCTCCATCCCATTTCCCTACCCCGTTCCGACCCAGCCAGGACTGGGGGACGAGAGGTGGTAGAAAAGGAAGGTGCGGGTGTGCACAGGTGGGTAGACTGAGTCCGGCCCCTGCTCCCCGCCAGCATCCGCCTCTTCCTTTCCACTTCCTTTCCGGGGCCGTCTCAGGGACGGACCTGCATCTCCGAACTACATGTGAGACGTGACACGGGCCAGCCACACACCTATTGCTTATTTTATCATCTTCACCTGTTACCTCCTGCTCTTGCTTTCTTGCCGCTGTGCCGCCTGCCAGAATTCAACCCCGGGCACAGATGGTGAGAAGGTGATTTCTGCCACCGAGAGGCAAAGAACCTGCCCACATATTAATGGGTATTTATTTACCTAGCAGCAGAACCCGAGACGTCGTAGGTGAGAAGGACTTGAATTCCCAGCACTAGTCTCTAAACTTGCGAAGCGTTTCACTTCTTTCAAACAAAATCGCTTCGAAGCGTGTCGAGCCGTAGTTAGGCGTAGGAGGCTTTGGGGTATTTCCTCACGCAGTGGTCACCCCGAACGCCGAGTCCAGCGTTACAAGTAGCTGCCTCTACATCCTGTAGCCCTCACCCACCTCTGAGATTCACAGATACGAAGGTCTCCGGATGGATACTTCTGGAAAGGGTCTGAAGGTCTCAGTGCTCCCCATAGTAAGTGTTCTTTCTGTAGTGTGAAAAAGTCTAGGGGAGTACAAGTTTGGTTCTGATTACATAATTATGCTACAGAAGTATGAAAAAAATCATCACTAAAACCCTCCAGGTGCTTAAACAGTTTGATAGACTGTAGCCATTCTGCCATCAGCGCCCCCAGCTGTGTTGCTTAGCAACATTTTAATTCCAGAAGAATCGAAGGAGATGCAATCCCTGTGGAGAGGGAAACAGAAATCTCTAAGAGGGCTGTTGACAGATGATCTGAGTTGTTTCTTCTAATATACTGTGAAGATCACTAGCTCTTTTCATGAATGATAAATGGACTGTACACAGATCAATGGGTTCAGCAATAAACTGGAACCAGGCTCCATGTCTAAGGCGACACAGGCCGAGAGGCCCAGAGATTTCCTCATTTCGATGATTTGGTGTGTGTTTTCTTAAAGGTTCCACGGGAAGACATTGATCCGCGTAGTCGGTCGTCCCCTGGCCTTTTGTGGTGTCTGCTAATAAAAATGATTTTAGAAATGGCTACTTTGGCCTTGCTCTCACCACGCAGGTGTGGCCAGGTGTCAGTAGTCAGGCAGGGTAAGCGGGTCCCTGCCACAAATCTAAAAACCCGGGATGGGCCCATCACTGTCCCCCAGCCCCCGCCCCTGCCTCTCCATCCTGTGGTAATAACCCAGGCAAGCCCACCCAGCAGGTAAGATTTGAGTGCAGGGTGGGGAGACAGGAATGAGTGTCTGTGTCTGAAAGCTGCACTTGGACAGGTAACCATGTTCCCCGGGAGAGGAAAATTGCTTTCTGTGTCTCCAGTCTGCTTATCGCAAAGCAGCCTGCTTCGGTTAGGTCCTTATGTTTCGGGAGAGCATTTTATATTGCTTATTGTTTGGTAACTAGTTGCAAAGATTATGCCTGCTAATGTTGTCTAATTGCATTTTTTTTCTTCTGCTTACAGGCTGTTGAAAAGGCAAAACCTAAGAACAATCCTGTGAAGTAAGTTATTTTTTATTAGTTGGCATTGTTGATTTGAATGGACTCCATGCATGTGAAGAAAAATAAGGTTGTAAAAGAGACCTGGGATTTCAAGTTCGTCTCTGTTTATGACAGTCGACAGACAAAAACAAAACAAGGGGGGGGGGGAACCTACCAAAACCCAAAAAGAGCTAGTGGGGACTAGCTTTTATTTTTATTTTATTTTTGCTTGTGGTCCTGATGACTAAATGCCCCAAGTCGTGCCCAGTTTACATAAATTAATACGTGCCATCCATGAAGAGTTGCCAAATACTATTATAATCCTATTCGAGGCACGGCACTTCAGGCCTTTGGGTTTTGCGCATGCTAAAAAGATTATATATTTAATTGCAAACCTTGGACCTACGACAGAGACTTAAATGGCTAAAAACGTGCCAAGTGATTTCCAGCCACGTGGGGAGCTTCGGCACCTTGGCATCAAGGCCTTGCTACCCTGTTAATGAAAAGCTCATAAAAATATATTTAACTAAAGGTTTTTCTAGCTAACAGAGAGCTATTGCCAAGGCATTTTTATGGGACACTCTTAAATTATAAACAAGCAGCGCCGTATTCTTTTAAATATAGTACATCTTGGACATCCTGCCTCTTCCAGAAGGGAGACTTTCAAATTAAGAAGGATGTTTGCCTTGTCATTTGGGTTTGTGACATCTGATTGCACTGTTAATGCATACTAGGCCCACCAGCCATATGGCCTAGGGAAGTCCTGCTCTCCTGTCTGGGTTGTTACAGGCCTCGCAGTATCACGCCTCAAGGAACTCCGCGTTAAATCAGGGTAGCCCTGTCCCGTTGTCGTGGGCACTGAATGCAGAAATGGGGGAGTGCGTTGATTTTTAATAGTTTCTGGGAGAATGGGTCAACTGATAGCGATGGCAAGAAGGCTGCTTTTCCAAGTCACCGGGGTAGTGTTTAGCACACCATTAAATCCAACCTCTAATTCATTTTTCCAAAAGGTTTCGTGTCCTTTTTCAAATTCATTTTTCTTAGGCCACAGAATATTCCTTATCGGCTTTTGTAGCCTCTCGAGGAGCTTCTGTCGTCTGGAGATGTATTGTGCTATAGTCATCCTAGGGGAGTATTTCCAGTAGCTGAGTTTCTGGCTGGTTGTTTGATTGGGGTTGAAATCTTCTCTGCAGCCTGATTTCTTTCCTGTCTATGCCCTGAAGGCTTCTCTACCGCCAGCCTGTGGCGGGATTAGAGGGTGGCGCTAATGAGGCCGAGGCCAGGACTGCTAGTCCCTGGGTGGGCCATTAGCAATCTTCTTTCCCCTAGTCTTATTGCACCCTTCCCTCCAGTCCACCAGTGTGCAGATGTGTGCCCCAGGTCACAAGGGATGGGGCAAGGGCTGGAGGAGGGTAAGCCCAGGCCCTCAGTGGGGCAGACATCTCCAAGTTCAAACCCCCCAATAGGAAGTAAGACCTAGGCTCCATCTTGGCATGCTCCTTGTAAGGATTCGATTTTACAGATAATGTGTGTGTGTGTGTGTGTGTGTGTGTGTGTGTGTATACACAATATATATACACAATATATATATTATGGGTTCTGGCTAATTCACGGCGAGACTCCATCTAATGTCTAGCACCATAAGTCGTATGGTAAAGAGAAAACGGGAAAACCGGAAGAGCCAGAAGATTAGTGATAGAATATGGAGCTTTTTACGTGTAAATATATTTGAAAATCTGCTTAGTAATAAGCCTCACAATCAACTGGTAGATGCTTAGAATTGTCTTCTAATTAAGTAAGATGCTGTTCTTGGTGTGCCTTTGGGTACCAGGCTACATGCGGGCTCACGACGCCTAGCCCAGCCGCCCAGCCGCAACCACTGGGCGCTTGAAGAAGAGAGATCTCTCCAAGACCTTAGCTCAAGTACAGAAATTCCAGAGCGTGGGTCATTTACACTGACAGCATAGCCAAAGCGGAGTTTTTACAGTTTTGTGCGTAGCGGTCCTCTTTCTGGTTCTGATGTCTGACGGAGAATTTTGGTTACACACAGTGCACTGAGACCTCAAATAGAGTAAGGGTTCAACCCATGTTTTTGTGACTGAATGAGCAGGTCAACACATTGGACACATCCCAGAAAACAGTCCTTCCGGGAACCTGGCCTGGAGGCTTCAGGAGACGGTTGGCCATATACTAACTAGAGTGTCAGACCGGAAGGGGCCGTCTGTTGTGACAGATGAAGTCATCCACTACCCTCTTATTCTCGACTCACGCCACATGTAAAATGCTCCCACGTTGCTCTGGTTCATCCGAGCTGCTTTGCCTCTGACCAGGCACTGGCTTGATCTTCTGTGCCAGAATTGACATTTGATGGAGCGCACGATGGAAAGTGTATACAGTCTTACTGGAAAAGTAGAGGTCTGGAGGCATTTACAAATAAAGCATGAACGCACATTGGTGCACGTGATCATATGTGTGATTGGATGTCGTCGTCTGGTGCACGGTTTGGCAAATGGTTGGGGAAAAGAAATCAAAAGAATATTCCATGACATGTGAAAATTACATGAAATTCAAATTTCAGTGCCTATAAAAAAAGCTATATTGGCACACAGCAACACTCATTTGTTTCCATATTGTCTGTGCCTCCTTTTGTGCTACAGTGGCAGAGATTAGTTGTGACAGACACCGTACAAACCACACAACCAAAGCTGTTTACTACCTGGCCCCTTACAGAAAAAGCTTGCTGACCCCTACCCTCATTGGTCAGGTAGAAAAAGGTACAGGGGCACCTGGGTGGCTCAATCGGTTGAGCGTCCGACTTCAGCTCAAGTCATCTCGCGGTTGGTGGGTTTGAGCCCTGCATCAGGTTCTGTGCTGACAGCTCAGAGCCTGGATCCTGGTTTGAATTCTGTGTCTCCCTCTCTCTCTCTCTCTGCCCCTCCTGTGCTCTCTCTCTCTCTGTCTCTCCTCCTCTCTCAAAATAAATAAACTTAAAAAAATACAATAAAAGCAGGGGTGCCTGGGTGGCTCAGTCAGTTAAGCGTCCAACTTCGGCTTGGGTCATGATCTCGCGGTTCATGGGTTCGAGCCCTGTGTTGGGCTCTGTGCTGACAGCTCAGAGCCTGGAGACTGCTTCAGATTCTGTGTCTTCCTCTCTCTCTTCCCCTCCCCTGCTTGCGCTCTTTCTCTCTCTGTCTGTCGAAAATAAATAAAAATGTTTAAAAATTTTTAAAAATAAAATAAAGAGAAGAAAAAGGCACAGATGTAAGCTTTTCTGTGACTGTGCAAGTTAAACTTATCAGCCCCCCCCTTTTTTGGCCTTTAAAACATTGAGCAGGTGTTTACTGAGCCCTTTTCACGGGTTCTGGATATCTGGGGATGATGTCCCACCCAATTCTCATTTCTCATTCAGAGCAAACAGACCGCTCCTAATTTACTATCTTTGAAGTCGTTACGCGTATGAGACCTATTGACAGAGCAGCTATGTGTCAGAAACCGGTGAACACAGACCTAGAGCATACTGCTAGCCTTCCAAGTTGTATGTAGATGGGTATATTGCAAAAGGCACGTGCATGTTCCAAAATTCCATTACTCCCCAAGATCTAACTAAGGCTAAGCATACTTTCAATCGCAGTGATGGTAAATGACTCACAATATCCATTTAGTTGGTCTGTTTTCCCCTCCAAGGGTTTGCTTCCTCTTCCCCATTTCTCAAGCACTTGTTCAATTTACTTTTAATGCCTTCATGGTTGTAAGGTTCTTTCGACACCACAGGGGGACCGTGGTACACATTAATTACACTCCATAGAAAGGAGAAATTAAATATATGCTTAGTGAAGGTAAGCCCATAATGTACCTGGATACACTAATGATTCTACCCTGAAACATTAAATATTACCTCTGAGGGTAAGAATCAAAATGGAATGTTCTTAAGATCAGTGATCAGGACAAGAGATGCTGGTATATTTCTCAGTCTGCTGGAGCCGTGCCGATATCAAAGCTTGATTAGTATGTTCAAACTGTGGCTCTTTAATGTGTCAGAGAGACTTTCACTTGTATGTTAATGGTCTGCAGCAATTATCTTCAAGCTTTCATTGTGACAACAAGGCCTGAGAGATGTACAGATTTCTTCTACCATATGTGACTTATCACATACATTTTTTTAAAAACACATTTCTGTTATTAAGACATATGTGATAGTACACTTCTGCAAATGTGAATTGCTTTTGGCTAAAAGCCATGCACTAATAAGTTGAGTTGAATCTAACCGAGGTTGACATCTGTTACCAAAAGGAAGGGCGGGGGGTGGAGAGGGAGAGAGAGGGAGAGAGAGGGAGAGGGAGCACAGTTGTCAAGCATCACATTCTTCCTTGCTTTTACACTTTAACAACGTTAAACAACGTAGTTGTTGTCTTTCACAAATCAGGATCAGAATCCACTCTGCTTCGGAAATTACAGCTTTATTTACGAGCCAATCCATCTTACAGATACGGTGGTTTCATTATTGAAATTGACAAATAGCCACAAAGATTGTCCTGCCCATGGTGTTTGTGCATTATTCATTTATCCACCCAATGAATATTTATTGGGAATCTACAGCGTTCCGGGAACTGCGATAGATGCTGAGGGAATTAAAAATAAATCTGACACAGGTCTTACCCTCGAGGAGTTTAGAGTCCAGTAGGAGAGATAAAATCGGTTTGTAAAGAACTAAATACAAGATAGAGAGAGATGTTTGTTAAGTAGGAAACAGACAGAGTACAAGGGAAGCTCTAAGGACAGAACGTGCTTCCAGTTAGCGCTGGTGGAGAAGGCGGGGGGCGGGGGGGACATTTGCACCAGGACTTTAAAGACTTGGTTTGAGCCACTGGTGCTGAGGTGGCAGGCAGTGCAAGGTCAGGTTGGAAACCAAAGCTCAGAAGAAATGGTGACTTAGGGACCTCAGCATTGAGGAGCCCTAACTCGTTACTGTGAATCATCATTTACTCCCCTATTACTAAACATAAACAATGAGTCCATAGACGTGGGATCCAGTCCTCAATCGAACACTAGCTTATGGTATGGGGTTGTACATGTTCCTTCCTTGCCGCAGACCTCAGCTACATTATTTGTTTGGTTCTTCCACCTCTTGGGAAAAAAAGCCAAAGCTTGAAATCCTGTTTTATAATTATTTTAGGAAATATTTGATGTTAAGGTTTGATATAGATGCACACAAGCAGGCACACTGTAAAGATCGCATGTATAATACTCCTGTTGACATACACACACACACGCACCCCCAGAGAATGCCATTTCCCATCATTCATTTCTGTCTTGTGTACCCGTGAAATGAGGGACAAGAAGCCACATCATTAGAATCTTAAAGAGATACGTTAGATAGAAGATTGGCGTGGCCCCAAGAATGTTGAGTTGAGTCATTTAAATGACCCCTCGCAACCAGAGGTGATTTTGCCGTTAGAATCCCTATCTCTTATGACGCTCTCGGACACACGCACATCACCGCTGTGCAGAACATCGCCGGAATCACCGCATCGTCTCAGAATGATGGAGCGATGGATTCTGTACTGTGTTCCACCAAACATCAGTCTTGCGGGGTCTTCTCCTTTGGGAATAAAAGGCTCCAGCACCCTTTCCTGGAGTGCCCTGTACATATTTGAGTAATGCAGGCTCGAAGGAGTCCTGCAGAAAGAGGCTTCTTTACCTTTGTCTTAGCCAAGTTTTCCCAAATGTGTTTGGCCAGAGGACAGCCCGACCTGACACAGTGTTTTGTGGGACACAGAACTGGATGCGCAGGGCCACGGGAAATAAGATGACCCCACGGGAGTGTGGCTTCCGTAGGTAGTTTGAGAAAACCAGGGCCCAATAACTCACGTCCAGTCCCTAATAAGAATATTTGCAATGAGCAGGCTAATTTACAGGTCAGCCATGGAAAGGAAAATGGGGACTATCCTGAGGGGTGGTCCTCAGCGAGGGGAGTGGGAGCTTTGGGTGAGGTCCCTCTGAGTGAGATCTGTGAAGCCGGCAGTCCCCAGTGAGCGTCATAAAGGCCCAGTCATTTCCTGATAGTGAGGCACCCAGCCCAGTGCGCTCCCTGTGACACCAGCCAAAGCGTAGGCAGCCTCTAATCGGCTCTGGCCGTTTTAAGGGTAGTTAAAGGAAAGAGAGCAATCAAACCTCTGTTGAAATGGCTGCATATATGGCGCTGTTTATGCTGTCCGGATAGCTAAAATCGGATGCAGAAGGTCTCAGCAGGCATCTGCACAGCCCAAAGTTCTGGCCATCCTCCTTTTCACTTGGTAATGGGACTCGAATCATGGAAGCGATCCCAGATGACTGCCCAGAACCCCGGGGTGCCGGGAATTCTGTCCACTGTGGACCCGCTGCCTCTTTCTCATCACCTCTTAGGACACACATGTTCACTTTCAAATTTGTTGGTGGTTTTTAAAGTCCTGCTAGTGAGCGGGGCGCCTGGGTGGCTCAGTCGGTTGAGCATCAGACTTTGGCTCAGGTCACGATCTCACGGTTCATGAGTTTCAGCCCCGCATCGGTCTCGGTGCTGACAGCTCGAAGCCCGGAGCCTGCTTCGGATTCTGTGTCTCCCTCTCTGTCTGCCCCTTCCCCACTCGTGCTCTGTCTCTCTCAAAAATGAAACATTAAAAAACTTTTTTTAAATAAAAAAAAAATGTGAAGTCCTACTGGCGCACTTTTTATACCAGTTTGTCTTCTTAGAGTATGGCCTCAAATGTTTCCAATCTTAACGAACCAGCAAGTTTGCTGGCATTCAAACAATTATGCCAACTTCAATTATGGTAACTTTATATCGATAAGGAAGAGTTTCTTCAAAACTGCAAGCTCGTTGGTTTGTCTCATTAGCATCTCTGATCTTTTCGAAAGCATCATGAGCACCTCTTTTCTTGAGGTGGTGAGTTAACATGCTAACGACCACGATGATGAAATGGAAGTAGAAAGCACCCATTCATTGGTGAAGCTACAGCACTCATAAAATACTCCTTCATCCAGTACTTTATAAAGTACCGGGCAACTTTCTAACCCTGTGCTTCTTAGCATATGCCGCTTAGATGAGAACAGACAACTCTTTCATCCGTTCACCCAGCCCAGCCCACTTTGGGGTGCATACGATTTCCAGCTACAATTTTATTTTAACATCAGCGTTCGGCAGTCTTTCAGAAAGCTGCTGAAAACTCAGAAGCACGTAGCCGATCTGTTAGAAAGTCAGGCAAGCCATGCACGTGCATCCTTTTGACAAACATGAACTGTTCCAGGCTCGGTCGATGGGGAGAGGAGTAAGGTAGAGTGTCTGCCCTGAAGGTCCTCACTCTCCTAAGGAAACGGCCGCCTCGCTGCCCTGCAGAATAGACAGGCTCTGCGAGGAAAGCAGAGGAAAGTGTGTGCAGCATCTCACGAGGCCCAGAGGAAGAAGCGAGCCACCTGCTCGGTGTGGGCTCGCCCTCGCTCCACAGGAGTCCCTGGGTGAACCATGTAGGGAGAGCCACTCAAGAGAGCCGGACAGCACTCGCAAACGGCATGGCAAGAAGAAAGCAGAGATTGTGTTGAGAGCCGTGTCTGGGAGGTCGAGGCAGCCAAGGAGAGGGGGCACTTTTCTAGATGGAAGGTGATGATACCACGTTTGTGACTCACAGGAGAGCAAAGAAGGGACACATGCCGGGACACAGCCAGAGATTCGGGCCCCGCTTTTGACATTAAGAGGAGAGCAGTGCAGTGTGGGCAAAACTAAGAAAATGCCAAAAAAGGATTCTTTTGTTCTAGAAAGTTAAAGGTTAGAGTTAGGGAAGGATTAGAAACCTTTTTTAAACTGTTTGCAGAGAAATAGATCTATCAAATCCTTCCTGATTACATCTGGCTAATCCTTTTCGGCAGACTTTTATGTCAATCTCCACGCACGCAGGGTTCCTCTAAGCATTGGGCTGCTCCCTTGTGGCTTTATCGACCCTTGATTGTTTCTTACATTTTTAAAAACTGTGCTTTCATATGGTTCCTTTCACATTATTCAAACGTCTAGTATTTTGGGCATGGCACATAACATTATTATTCTAGCTTCATTTTCTGAATTCATTGCACAGACATAAAAATTCTTTCTGAATGTATTTTTATCAGCCACAGACGTAAGCACAGTAGGGCTATTTTGATTTCTAGGGAAACGAGGCATGCCCCCATGGTAACTACACGCAGGACTCCAAACAGTAAATCAGCCCTCCATCGACCACAAAATATGTTCAAAGTCAGGAGCCTGGGGTCATGAGTTATTATTTAGTTGACTGAAATAGGAAGCATAGAGTTTCTGCTTTTATTAAAGCTTTTGTCTAAACCAAAAGCAGTTATCTAGAGAGCCAACATTAAAAAAAAAAAAAAAAGGCAAACCATTCTTCCACAGGGAAGTGTTTCCATTTGTAGAATTTACAGCATGGGGATAGATTACATGTCATTAGAACCCAGTTTCTGTATACACACGCATTTATGTACTCTGTGCCTCAGTATCCCCTCCTGCCCCGTGGTGATTTACATCCAAGATGGAGTTGGTGGTGATAGGCAGACAGATCAGCCATAACTATAGAAGTTCTGAAATCTCTTCCTTGGTGTCTCTTTCTCTGTCCTCATCACCCCCTAATATTTGACCGCTTTCCTTCCTCCAAGACCATATCCCCACATGTGCATGCCACATTGTTGGGGAAAATATTTCAGAAAAGCCTTGTGGCTTTTTCTATTTTTTTTTTTTTTTTTAGCAGCTTCAGGGACTTTATGACTGTACACCTCCACGGAAGCCCTGAAGCTCACCGTGCATCATCAAACCCCGCAGTGTGAGCTACCAGGAGTCTGCTAATAATAACACCTACACTGGAAACACCCCTTATTCATCTCCCTTCCACTCAGTAGAGATGCAGATTACTACACTGGCTAAGTGAAAGTTTCATTTGCCTCAAGCTGTGATGCGACAAATTAGACACGCTAGCAAACCTGCTTGAGAGATAGGTGTGGGGGCGCCCGGGTGGCTCAGTCGGTCGAGCGTCCGTCTTTGGCTCAGGCCATGATCTCACTGTTCGTGAGCTCGAGCCCCGCGTCGGGCTCTGCACTGACCGCTCAGATCAGAGCCTGGCGCCTGCTGCGGATTCTCTGTCTCCCTCGCTCTCTGCCCCTCCGCTGCCCGCACTCTGTCTCTCTCACAAAAATAAATAAAACCTTAAAAAAAATTAACAAAAAAGAGAGGTGTGGATGTGTGTATATGCCCTCTACACAAATATATGTACACTCGCTCACATATAACTGAAACCCCACCTATTGCCAAAAATGGATTTGACGCGATTGAAACAAGATTGTAGGGGAGGGTGCTTAAAGGAAATGGGAGACCCTGCTATTTCCTAGCACCGTAGAAACATCTGTTTACATACGCGTAGCAACTAGAAAAATGCTGTGTGGTTTTGAATCCACCCAGATGAAGGCTGCCGGACCATGACAGAACTAAGCACGGCCGGGCCCTTCTGCAGGGACGCCATGGGGGCACAAAGCCTGTTGGGAGATCCCCTTGGAGAATGCCATCACACGCGTGGGAGGTTCTTCCACCGGTGCTTAGCGACAGGTGCTAAATCTTTGAAAGTGGGTTTCACTTTTGTAAACTAGCCCAGGACGGTGACTCAGAGCCATGGACGTTGAAAAAGTAGCCAGCGAAGGAAATGCACGCGGATATTGGGTCAAAACGATAGTGATGTTCCCTTGTGGATAGCGAATGCTCCAAGAGGAATGTTAAAGGCTTTGTGCAAGAGCGACACCATTGGACAACCACCCTGTGCAAAAGAGCAACTCCTCCCACCCGTACCTTCGCCATCCCCTTTAGCCTCCTTCGTTGTCCACTTTAGCAGTTACCATCATACTGTATGTGTCTATTAGATCCATCCATCTCATGGTCATTTCTCTGTGTTTTGGACAATTACTGAACTCCTTATTGGCCCTCATGTGGGTTACTAACTCTGTACTCCATATTGGTTTTAACTCCAAGGCATTTTAAAGTTAGTTTTACTGTCTTTATAGCACTAGAGTTTCACCTCACGGATGATTCATTCTCCTGGTCTATACCCAGCTGCCGACCGCAGGACATAGCCCCATTCTTGATCGTGAAGGGAAGGCACAGGGGCAAAGGTGTCAGCTGCACTTGATGTCATTAAGCATTTTCGAGAATGACAGAAGGCACGCTTTTGTCACTGTGGGACAAGGAAACAGAAAGGTTATGAAGCTAACAGCTGATAGCACATGCTGTCTCCTCTTTTTGAAAGGCCATCCTGATGCTCAGAAATTAGCAGGATGGGACACACAGCAGCCAGTGCCAAAACACACACACACTGGTCCTCTTCCTCAGAGCTGGGAAGGCTGAGAAGCGCCTTCCCCACGGGCCCATAGTCCCAGCAGTTGTTGGATGGCGCCACCGGTACTTCGGCAAATCCCTCACTTTATATCAATGTGTATGAAAGAAACCAAAACAAGACCATGTTTCAGGAAATAATACCACCACAAGGTTACTTTTGCCTCATACAGCGTCTCCTAGAATGGAATTGCCAGATCTCCTCCCTCAGGGATCGCTCTTACGCTCGCAATAATCGAGGCTGATTTTATTGGCAAATCACCTCTGGATGAGGAACACACTCCAGAGGAAACTTTGTGTGGGATGAACTGTTTCCTGGTGCCAGTGGCACGTTAGCCAGGCCCGTGCTGTGCAAGTTCCCAATCTTTCTGCTCGTTCAGGCAGCACATTCATTAGCAACTCTTCAGGCAGTGTCGAATAACTGGACATATTAGGGAAATTTACTTTGAATTGTTTTGGAGACTTACTGGCTAACAGGTCAGTAATCAAAGTGTAGCTTTTAACATGCACATTAAATATTTTACTAGTAGTGGCAGGACTCACTATTGTTTGTACTTCAAATGCTTGCCATAAAACCATTTTGCATGGGGTCCCTGGGTGGCTTAGTCGGTTGAGCATCTGACTTTGGCTCAGGTCATGATCTCTTGGTTTGTGAGTTCGAGCCCTGCCTTGGGCTTTGCACCGACAGCACAGAGCCTGCTTCGGATCCTCTGTCTCCCTCTTTCTCCACCCCTCCCCGGCTCTCTTTCTGTCTCAAAATAAATAGACAGTAAAAACAAAAAAGCAAAAACCATTTTGCCTAATGATTTAAGTCCTCAAAGATCCTGGGTCGACGACAGGGCAGAATTAGGGAGGGCAGGATAAGGGGAGAGAGGATGGTGATACCGGGTATTGAGGCTGTCATACTACTACCTTTGTAGGCATGGCTCACCTAGCAATCATTTCCTGCTTGTTGCCTTTGTGAACTATAAAAAGAATCCAGAGTTATGTTGACGGCAGAGTGTAGCACAACTAACCAGAAGATCCCAATTCGGAAATGTACCCCAGCTCTCAAACCCTTGCCCCCAGTGGAAATTGAGAATATTACAGACAGAATATGTTGAGCCTCTAGGACGCAAGAAGGGAAGGAGGAAACTGGAAGAAAGGAAGGAGGAGAAGCCACACATCAGGGGACTCTGGTAACCTTGGGGTGACATTGACTCTGAAGGGCTGGAGGAAAGGTACTTAAAAGCTGATTTGATTCATGAAGACAGAAGAGTTGAGTCGGGGTTGGGGGGAGCCAGAAAGAATGGTTTTATGCGCAAGAGAGGGAAACAGCGGAGGGGGAGCTCCTCAAAGTATATGCCACGTCTTAGCCCTCCAGTTTCTCAGGCGAAACTCACAACAGGCAGGAGAGAGATGATTCCCCCTGTTGTGTTCCTGTGAAGAGTCTCAGTGCTTAGGCCAGTCGTCAGAGCACGAGAAAACTCGATCAGGGATGATGTGCCTAATGCCTGCTGCTGGGTTTGAGATAGTTCAGACACGAAGCGTAGAAGCCAAAATGCTGGCCTGGGCTGACTGGTTGGTACCCTTCTTTTATGAGTTTTGTGCCCAGATTATTACTATTATTTACTTTAACCAAGAGAGGGAAAGTAGAACAATTCCCATGATCCAACGGTCACACAAAGCTTTTTTAAGTACTGATGTAAGTGGCATAAGGCTTAATACTTGGGTTCCCAGCAATCAAGAAACAACCTTGTGCAATATCACCAGAGCTCAGTTCCCCAGTGGGCATAACAGAGATGATTAGATATATTGAGTTCTTTGTGTCATTCAAAGAACACAGAATCTCATACACGTTGGTGTTAGCTTCCCTTCACTTCATTTCAATTTTCAATAACCAGGGTCATCACATGTAACCGTTGCTTCGTAATGAAACTTCATGTCGAATTGGATTTGTCTTTTAGGTGAAAGTATATTGTGAAACCTTCTGAAATCGGATGTTTAAAATAATTTTTACTGCCACAGAAATCATAAATATACCTCATATTCTGAACGACAATCATGTGGTCAGTGAATGATAAAAACAAAATCTCTGAAAAAAAATGTTATATTTCTGCTTTTGATATTTGACAAGCCTGGGGAAAGAAGTGCCCTGGTTAATCAAAATGATTTGGTTAACAGAACTATCAAATGTAGAGAGAATGATTTTTAAGGAATTAGAAGAGCGTGAGTACCCTTGGCGAGAAACAATGCGAGCTATAATCTAATCCTTCTTCAATGGCTCAGCCACCACCAGTTGATTAACCAGAGCGTGCACTTACCAACAGGAAGCACATAGAACTTTTGAATAACCAAGGCTCCTGTGCAAATAGCACGATGAGAACCATTCATAGTGTCCTCGTATAAAAAAGACCAGCGATAACAAGCATTGGCAAAGGCGTGGAGAAAAGGGAACCCTTGTGCACTGTTGCTGACAGTGTAAATTAGTGCGGCCACTGTGAAAAACAGTACGGAGGTTTCTCAGAAAATTAAAAATAGAACTTACCAGGGGACACCTGGGTGGCTCAGCCGGTTAAGCGTCCGACTCTTGATTTGGTCTCAGGTCACGATCTCATGGTTCCCGAGATCGAGCCCCGCACTGGGCTCTGTGCTGACAGCACGGAGCCTGATTGGGATTTACTCTCTCTCCCTCTCGCTCGGCCTCTTCCTCACTTGCATGCGTGCATGCATGTGCGTGCATGGGTGCTCTCTCTCAAAATAAATATATAAACATTAAAAAAAAATAGAACTACCGTGCATTCCAGCAATCCCACTTCTGGAAATACATTTGAAAGAAATGAAATCATGATCTCAAAGAGAGAGCTGCACCCCCATGTTCATTGCAGCATGATTCATGACAGCCAAGACATGGGATGAATGAGTAAAGAAAATGTGATATATAATAGAATATTATTCATACACACACACACACACACACACGCACACACACAAACAAAAATGGAAGGGAATTCTGCCATCTGCAGCAACATGGATGAGCCTTGAGGTGATTATACTAAAGTGAAATAAGATGGACAGAGAAATTCAAATACTGTGTGATTTCACTTATATATTTGGAATCTAATAAAACTAAAACTCATAGAGACAGAGTAGATTGGTAGCTACCAGGGGAGGGAGCATGGGGGATATGGATGAGGGTGGTTGAAGGGTACAAACCTCCAGTTGTAAGATGAATAAGTTCTGAGGACCTGATGCACAGCATGGTGACGGTCCTTAACAATGCTGTATTGTATACGTGACAGGTGCTGAGAGAGTGGATCTTAAAAGTTCTCACCACACACACACACACACACACACACACACACACACACACACACACGGTAGCTATGTGAAGTGACAGTTATATTCACCGAACTTACTTTAGCAATCATTTTTTTGCAATATAGTCTATCAAATTATCATGTCATGTGCCTCAAGCTTACACAACATCGTATGTCCATTATATCTCGATAAAGATGGGGAAAAAATTTCCCGGTGCCTAGATGTGGTCATGCCCAGTCGGATTCCTCAGAGTATCCAGTTATGTTCCTGGATTTAGCAGTTTTCCCAGGAAAACTATAGTCAGTGTCACAGTGATGTGAAAAGCATTGTGCTGGTATCTGTACAAATTCTCTGATGTGCAGATAAGTCAGGGGTCACCCACACAGTTTATCTTCCATTCTCAAACATGAAAACAGTTAGGGGGGGTTTCTGATACATTGTCCAGAGCAGAGCTGCCCCACAACTTTTTAGTGGCACAGGTAACAGAAATGCAGATATACCGATCCTTGTAAACCTCGGGATGGCAGGGCCCAGGGGCACTGGAGTCTCTTGACTACAAACCATACTATTCCAGTCCTTTCCTATGTAGACCAAGATGTGGAAACGGTTAGGAAACACTGTTCTATGGATTTGAGCGTTATGCATCGTGTTCATTTTCTTTAAGGTTTAGCTTCACGGTGATGATTCTCTCTTCCTTCTGCTAATTTGATGGTCTAAGTTAGCTTTTCCCAAAGTGTGACCCATAGAGAGTGTTTTGAAAGATGTTAATAGGTGTTATTCAGGAGACAAAACAGACAGTGTATGTGGGTGGGTGTGTTTGGTGGAGATTGGTCAACTAAGTATTGGGAAATGCTGGATTAAAAGGGTTTTCTTCTAAGTTGCATTTTGAGCCCTTAATGCATCTCTAAGAGGGGGAAATATAGTTTAATGCAGTGTTTCCCCAGCTTGTTTGACCTAGAAAGCTTTTGTCTGTGGAATATCAGTCTACTGTGAGATATGCTGCAGTAAGTAAAGCTGGGTTGCATTAATGGTGTCAACTCATGAGTGAGTTAAGCAAACTGATCCTCATTTGAGGGTACCTCCCCCAAGCTAGAAACAGAAGTTTCTTTAGCCAACCTACTGTTGGTGTACAGAGCCACTGGGGCACAACCTGGAAGGTTCACCAGCCTGCCAAGGGGGCCGCTAAAGGGGCCACTAGTCTGAATCAACAGACAGTCGTCCTGCGCAGAGTCTTCCGGCCACAGCCACACTGTGTGAGCAGGTAAAAGTGAACTGGAAAAGTGGAGTTCTGGTCTCAAGAATTAGATGAACATGAATACCCGTGTTGTCTAGATCAGCATCCCATGTGATGTCTATCCCTCTCTTAAAACTTTCTTCACTGTAGACATATAAAGTGGAGCTTTTCGGATGATAGCACGATTTCTTAAAATAGCTATTTTGAGATATGATTCACGAAACATACAGTTTGCTGATTTAAAGTGTATAATTCAGTGGGTTTTAGTATATTCACAGATTTGTGCAGCAATCACCACAATCAATTTTAGAACATTTTCATCACCCCCAAGGGAAACCCTGTGCCCATTAAGCTGTCACTCCCCGCTGTGTCGCTCCACACAGCCCTTACCACTCTGTATCTATGGATTTGTCTATTCTGGACATTTCATCTGAATGGAATCATACAACACGTGGTCTTGTGTGCCTGGCTTCCCTCACTTAGCGTGATGGTTTCAAGGTTCGTCCAGGTTGTGGCACGAATCGGTACTTCATTCCTCCTTATGGCTGAATAATACTAGTCCATCTTCTGGATAGAGCACATCATGTTTGTCCGTTCCCCCACTGATGGGCATTTGGGTTGTTTTCACCTTTTGGCTCTCGCAAATAGTGTTGCTGTGAACACACGTGCACAGGTTTTTGTGTGAACATGCTTTCAGCTCTTTTAGGTCTATGCCTAGGACTGGAATTGCTGGGTCCTCTGATAACTCTGGGTTCAGCCTTTTGAGAATCTGCCAGACTGTTTTCTAGAGTCACTGCTCCATTTGCATTCTCATCAGCAGTACATGAGGCTTCCAGTTTTTTGGATGACATCACCCACACCTGCCATTGTCTGTGTTTTGATTATTGCCATCCTAGTAGGTGTGAAGGGAGAACTCACTGTAGTTTTCATCTGCATTTACCTGATGACTAATGATGTTAGGCGTCTTTTGTGGACTTACTGGCCAATTTTATATCTTCGGAGAAATATCTATTCAGATCCTGTGTCTTTTTATTATTTATTTGTAGTAATTCTTTATATATGCTAGCTACAAGTCCCTTATCAGATTTTTGATTTGCAAAAATTTGCTCCTATTCTGTGGATTGCCATGTCACTTTCTTGATGATGTATTTTGAGGCACAACAGTCTGTAATTTTGATGAAATCCAATGTCCCTATTTTTTTCTTTTGTTGCTTGTGCTTTAGTTGTCATATCATGAAGGTCCATGCCTTCCAAGGGTTTTAGTTCTTAGGTCTTAGTTTTAGGTTTTTGATCCATTTTAAGTTGACTTTTATGTACGGTCCGAGGTGAAGGACCGAAGACCATCGTTCTTTTGCATGTAGAAATCCAGTCGTCCAGGCATCATTTGCTGAAAAGACTATTATTCTTTCCCTGTTGAAATGGCTTGATGCCATTGATCTATATATCTGTCCTTATTTTCATACCATGCTGTCTTGGTTACTATAGCTTTGTAGTAGGTTTAGAAATTAGCAAGTTTGATTCCTCCAACTTTGTTCTTTTTCAAGATTGCTTTGGCTATTCTGGGTCCCAATTACACATTTTAAAGCTTCACTCTACTTGTATAGGCACTGCCTTCTAGTTTAGAAGGCGGCCGTTGAGCCAGTATTTGGACTTAGCACATAGGACGCAAAGACAAAAACCCTTAGCTCAATATGGAAGTGGATATTTCCAATTTTGAATTCAAAAGCCAGAAGAGAATGAGACTGGGAATTAGGCCTCAGGTCTATTCTGTAGTCTCTGAACCAGGATGGAATCCAGGTTCTCTCCAAATCTGTGTGTCTACACTCGTGAATCACCATGATTTCAATTTTTCGTTGTGCTGGAGACGGTGATTCCCCAGAGCCTCCGCTGTGGGTGAGACGCACTAGTTGACTCTAACTAGGGGATGTCACCAGGAAAATAGGAAAACCTTCCCTTTTTTACATTCCAAATACATAGTGAGGAAGAATTTAACAGCATTTGAAGTATATTGAAGGTATTGCAACAAAAGTAAATGACAGCTTGATGTTTAATGCTTAGAATAAAATGACTACATCGTGTGGCTCCTTCTCAAAAGCATCTAACATCTTATGGATTGGTAAGCTGGTGTTAGGTATGAATGGTCTTCTTCAATTCTGTAAACCGATTCATTCTACTTACAAAACAGGGGGGCGGTGTGGGTATTGTATCAAATATCCAAGGCTTCCCAGTCCATGTTCTTCCTTCTTGGCAGTTTTCCGTAATTTTATGAAATATTTTAATGTGACAGAGTCACTTCAATTACACAGTCATTATAAGTTTTGCCAAGGTTGAGTATGGATCGTTTTGTGTTCATTAGAGCACAAAATTAGAATTTTCATTGCTGCAACTGTAAACACTGTTTGGCTCAAAGGAATCAAACATTTTCTCATAAAATCTTGGATAAGTGATAATGGGCATTTTTACTATTTTTCAGCATGTTTTAATTTTTTGAAACTATTTTCTGCTTTCCCTCTTTGGGTCTATTTCAGGAAGTTGAATAAGTGATTCCCCCCCCCCCACCCCACCCCTCTCGCCGACTTGAACTAGCGGGCACAGAGAGAACAGTCCCCAGAGTCAGGAGAAAGAGAATAAATTATTTCTTTAATTTTCTCAGCTTTAGTTGGCCCGAAGTCTGGCAGTTAGACCTGAGTAAGTCTGGCAAAACCATCTGGCACACCTACATCTGTTCTCACATTTGCCAATCAGGATTTATCAAAAACCAATGGCTCAAAAACGTGAAGCTCTTAAGAGGTGCTAATTTGTGGCTAAACAGTAATTCAAATGCTACACCATTTGGTCCTCGTGGAGTGTAGTTTTGGTTTTGGGGGATTTAGTGAACCTGTTTCATCTTCCTCTCTTACGTTCTCTGGAAAAAGAAGAAAGAAGAAATGGAAAGCAGTTCGTATCTAAGAACCTTCTTTTCCTCCCTTTGATCCCTTCTGATACTGGAAGGGCTGCCGACAGGGTTTAGATACCTTGGTGCCATTTATTAGTGGGCAGTCAGACATTCCTGCTCTCTTCAGTTATGAGGATGTTCTCAGTAAAACACCAACACTTGATTCTAAATCATTGCCCACTTACCATCTCTGTTCTCCAACCTTCTGCCTGCCACTCAAAGTCAGTCATCTGTGAAGAACCCTCCCCTCCCTTTCCCTCCCCACCAGCAAAGGGGAGAGGGCATTCATTATTCATTACCATGCTTCCTCTTGGCCAAGGTGTATTCTCTTGCTTCAAACTCAGAACAGCTCACTGGCTTGCGGGGATCCAACAGCCACGGGCGGAGGAACAAGTTTATTATGGAAAGCACATGACTCTGCCAGATTTCACTGACAGATTTTGAAGCCGGAGCAAGGAATTGGCTGGCACTCTTCGTGCATTAATGTCCTTTGGCCCTCAACGTGCTCATTGTTACACAGGTGCACCTTATAAAGCACATAGACATTTCTAAGCTAATGAAATAAATAACGCCATTCACATACCAACAACTATGAGGAGTTGATGCCCCCAAAACAAATCTCTACCACAACAGCCCATGTGTAATAGACTAAATTATAGTTTGATACAATGATAGGTTGTTTTGATCAGACCTTGTAGATTTGGGGATTGAGTGGTTTATTTTTGTACCTTGTATGCCTGTATGCCTGGCACAAGGCGTTTTGTCCCTGAGTTACCAAAAGCATTCGTCAAAAGGTGGTTTCCCCAGTAAATAGATGACTCCCAAGGTCAGTTTTACGATGTGCCATCTAAGTGCATGAATATTAAACTCTACTACTGTTTGCTGAAATTTGGAAACTGAAACACAGCAAACCATGTCTAACTTTCTAGTAAGGAAAAACAAAGCATGTGTGACAGATCAAATATGGGCATGTGTTAAAAGTCGCAGTGTGCATTAGCGGAGTTGAACAGGGTCCCACAGATAGAGCATAGGGAATCGAAAAATACTTCAACTCCTAGGAAAACACATGATTATTTGCTTTGTAGGGTGTATATAGCCTTTGCCTGGAAGGGTTTTATTCTCTGCCGGGAAACCCGCAGTGTACCGAATGCTCCCCCTCACAGGCTCCCAAATCACTTTTGAAATCCAACCCAAAGCTTATCTGACTACACGTTTTATGGGGCCGGTGAGTATCTAGACCTTAGAAGGAGGAGGACTTTGTTACAGAAAAGGGAGGTTAGGGGTGATTTGTCTGGGCTGTCTTTTTTGGGAAAAGTGGAATATGTCAAGAGGGAGCCCCAGCTTAGACTTTGGCAATTGCCAGAAGCTAACGGGGCCGAATTATATTTAAGACTTCAGCTCTGTTACCATAGATATAATAACATTAGAAACGACCCCCATATTTCAGAGTTTTCACGGACATAATTAATGACCAACAAGCGTGATTAAACCCACCAGCTAATAAAAAGAGAACAGTGAGAGTTGTAACAAAAACAAAAAGAAAAACAAAACCATCGTGTGTGTGTGTGTGTGTGTGTGTGTGTGTTGTGTGTATGTACTTTTTAAAAAGTTTTTATCTATTTATTTTGAGAGAGACTGAGTATGAGCAGGGGAGGAGCAAGGAGAGAGGGAGAGAGAGAGTCAGGAGCAGGCTCCGCACTGTCAGCGTGGAGCCCATTGTGGGGCTCAATCCCACAAACCACGAAATCATGACCTGAGCTGAAATCAAGAGTCAGCCCTTAACCGACTGAGCCACTCAGGCGCCCCGTGTGTGTGTACTTCTAGCAAACATCAATTTTCTGTCACTGAAGGCAAACCTGTTTAGCTTGAGGGTTCGTACCTGTACCTCATGCTTTCCATCTAGATGAACAGTGCTTGATTTTTATGGGGTTTTGAAAATGGAGACAACTTGGACAGCTACTCCGTCTTCCAGGGAAAGCATTCGGTTGGATTTGATGCACTTGAATGGAAATGTGTTGAACCTCTTGTCTGCGAGACACTGAAGGGGATGCCAAAGTGGGGATGCCAACACCCGCCCCCAGGGCATTGGACTTTAGTTGCGGGGTGTGGGGGTGGCTCAGATACACAGATGCTGCCACTTGCAGATAGATGCCAACCTAAGCGTGATACAGGACAGTTTTTTTTAATGTTAGAATCAAGCCAAGCCCCCCTCCCCCCCCCTCCCCCGACACACACGCAGACAAATCCTGCTGGCTCCAGCAGCCTTTGGGTAATGTGAGTGTATGCAGCTTCTGCTGAGGTCTAACCGCTGTGTCCTTCATCTGTGTCAGATTTTGCCAAGAGGGTCTTCAGAGGCTGAATGTCACCAAACAACGCAGCCGGATCAACTCCAGAAGTGACACATCCCCAAATCTAACCACTGCGTAGACAGTGGTAAAAAGTAGATCCGCGTGGCATCGGATTGAATCATTTTAACAATTTGCTTTCAAAAGCAGCTGTCTGCTTGGCCTCTGTTTCCCCCTGACTCGAATGAAAGAGGAAACCGCATGAACTCTGAGGCTCTAGGTAACTCTGGTCCTGCCTAAAATGCAAATCCTTTCTATTAATTTGTACCTTCCTGTCATTATGCAGCTGTAGGGAGAAATCTGAGGGTATCTAATTGTCTTGTCCCACATTAAAAAAAGTTTTAATGTTGATTTTATTATTTTTGAGAGAGACAGAGAGTGTGAGCGGGGGCGGGGCAGAGAGCGAGAGGGAGACCCAGAATCCAAAACAGGCTCCAGGCTCTGAGCTGTCAGCCCAGAGCCCGATGCGGGGCTCAAACCCACGAACCGTGACATCATGACCTGAGCCAAAGTCAGACGTTCAACCGACTGAGCCACCCAGGCGCCCCATATCCCAAATTTTAAAGATATGTTCATAAAGACACATTGTTATCATCTCTGTTTAGAGAAAATTAGAAAAGAATAGAAAAATAACTTGAGCTTTTGAACCAATTTATACAGAGACAGTGCATAGCACACAGTAGGCATTTAATATGCGTTTAGGTGAATGGATGCAAGAAATACCGAAGGCAACCTCAGCCTTTGGAACAGCATCTCCGCCGCACGTCACACACGCACACTTGTCCCAAGGAATGCGAGGAGGTCACTTCCGTAGCAAAATTCTGGCCGTTAGCCCTGGCCTCAGGAGTCTAAGCCCTCTCTCTGTGGGGCTTTCAGAGAGCCCGGGCGACAGGAGGCGCAGCGTGGAGAAGTGAGCGGCATAGGCTGTAGTGTCCGTTCAGATCCCGGCCCTTCCCCCTCCCCACCTGGTAGCTTTAGATTTGCCTCACTTCTCTTTGCCTCCTTCTCCTCATCTGGAAGATGGGGATAACGATAGAACCTGCTCCGTAGGGTGTGGCGGAGATGAAACACGCTGACAATGAGTAAGGCACCTGTACAAGTGTCCGCTGGAACGTTGGTCCCCGTGTTGGAAGGCCCGCCAGCTGGGTTCACTGGCAAGGGCTCTGGGCCTGATGTCAGGAGACTGGGATTTGAAACCTGGCTGGCTTTGTGGCCTTGGGCAATTTCCTGAACTTTTCTCAGCCTTAGTATCCTTATTTCTAAACTGGGGTAATGCCTCCTATAACGTGTAGAAAAATCCCCGGCATATGGCAAGTGCTGGGTAAACACCTGCTGTGGCTGCTGGATGCAGGTTCTTAGAGCAATTGCCCCAAAAGCCAGCCACCATTCAGCTGATCCGATATTTCTAGTATTTTCCCTGCCTTGTCTACTGCTTCCCATGTTCTGTGTGTTATGTAAAGAGTAATCCAGAGGTGGGGAAGCATCAAGCCTACAATGGAAGCTCCATTTGACCATTTGAGTTCTAAGCTCGCTACGTCTCAAAGGAAAATAGCGAAGTATGTGTGGGCGTCCTTTGCCAAAAGCAGCCTAGCCACATCAAAGCCTGACGGTTCTATTTATTCAGTCTCTTCGGAAACGAGAAGCCCGGAGAGACATTCTCCTAGCCTGCATCACGTAGGTTACGGGAGCTCCCCACTACTGACGCCGTCTGAATGGTGCTATAGGTCCAGAGGGAGATGCCCCCCACCCCACCCCCAAGCCACATCACCTTGCCTATGCAAAGCAGAAAGAGAAGTCTCTAAAGTTCAGAGGAGTCACTTTTGTGGCGTATCTGTGGGGAAATCGGTTTCATTGCAGAGCCGAGGTGGAAGGAGCCATGAATGCCATCGCTTCTAAATGAAGACGGAGCATATGGAGAACACAGAGTGGAATTTGTAGCTCATAATTAGAGAGGATATGTGGTAGAGTCCGTCTCTGGCGTTCGCAGCCACCCACTCCTTCCCACATCAAAGCGTCGCCCTATTGCAGTGACCTCCTCACCATTTTCCCGGCAGTTGAACCTTGCCCACGACTTCAATCCATATTCATTGATTTTTATCGCTCAAATGAAAGCCTATTGGTGGATCTGTTTGGGTGACCTCTTAGAATAAAAGCCTCGATGTCACATGGAGAGCGCAGCTTATGAATTCTTCCCTGATGCTCTAATTGAAAAGTATACAAAGGATTCAGCGGATGCCTTCCGCCCAGCTCTGTTTCTTCCCCGATAGTTTAAGATTCTTCAACCCTGACACCTAAGGCCTCATTTCCTCTAGTGATTGTGTTTGAGGTGTTTTGTTTTTTTTTTTATGAATTCTAATCATTGGTTTACCTTTCCGTGCCACTTTGAGTAATGTTAGGTTTTTTTGTTTTTGTTTTTGTTTTTATAGTATGCCTGAGACTTACACTTTTCAATTTATCCGGAGAACTGATAGATTCTGGAAGGAAGAGAAATTGGGACCTTGAACACAGACATATATTAATAACTACTAATGCTATGGCTAGAATTCTTTCACGAGAGGGAGTATGGCCAGGACTGAGTTCAAGGCGGGAAATATGTCCTGGCAGAGGCCTTACAGTAGCCAGACCGATAAGCTCCATAATTTTCCTCTTTCAATAAATAACTCTATTACCACAAATCATTCTTCCCTTTCTACTTTTTTCTCTCACCTTTGTCTCTTTTATTACATTTTGTCCTTCCTTTCCTTTTTCTTTCACCTTGACACTTCTCGCCAGGACCCACACTCAGCCTCTTCCCCATTACCCTGCAGTCCGCAGAACACACACAAAGCTAAGCGAAGGCTGGACCAGAGGCGAGGGGCCTCTAACTAGTCTCTTGAGTTTGGTTATGAGTTGGAGCACCACACAGCCATTCAGTCACAGGCAAGAGACACCACGCATTCTGCGTTCCGGCCAGATGTTGGCTTCTCTCGTGGAGTGTCATGAAACATATTTATAATGAAAGCACCACCAAACTCCCTACTTTAGTAGAGTGAACAAATGGCATTATGATGTTTTTATGTATTCACTGTTAACTTGCACTTCCAGAACATTGAGATGGTATCCAAAACCCCCTCGATGGAAGCCTTGGCTCTGTTTTTCATAAGCTTCCCACTCTGTTTATATACAAGGCTGTATCTTAAATATAAACCTATCGTCAGGTTTCGCAAATCAATACCATAAGAGTGTGAAATGGTCCCCAGAACTCTCCACAAGGGCATTTCGCAGTAAAAGCAATTGAAAAAGATGCTGCAACGGAATATCTTATGAGATAGCCATTTAGATCACAAAAGGGCCATAAAAGTCACAAGCAGTTTGTGTGAAGCAAGGTTCATAATATAACCATACAGGACTTGCTAGGAAGAAAGAGGAAAATTGCAAACCAATTTGTGGTTATAGCTTTTTCTGTCAATTCTATTGGGATTTAAAACTTGTAAAAGGTAGAAACTTCTGCCAGCTTACATTATGTAGAGAGTGTGTGATAACTATAATCATAGCAGCCAAACAAACACCAATTATTTGAAGCCAATAAAGTCTTTATTAACTTCAAGGCAATTAGTGCTTCTTGGGTTCATTTAGCCACAGAATGGGAAGGTGCCACCCAAGCTCATTTGTCAGTAACAAATTTGGGAGACATCCCAGGATGTTTCAATTACATCTTGCAAAAATAGTTTTGCAAATGCTAGGTGAATCGTTGCGAAACAGAGTAGACAAAAGAACGGGCCTACGCTTGAGAGCCCATACAGACTCCAGGATTCCAAGATGGCGCACACAGGCAGGCCTCAAGTGGCATTTCCTACCGTCAGATGTCTTATCTACTGTGACAGTCTCTGCAGACCAAGTAGCCTCCTGAAAGCAAGTTGCAGCAATGATTGCTGTCTTTACAGAGCACCTGCTGGGCACTACACGTTCTACATGCATCGTCTCTAGTCAGTTCAGCAGTTATGCGAGGCCTCGTTCTCTTTGTGCAGATGACAAAGCTGAGGCTTGGAAAGGTTATTTAGTAGTAGTTGAGAACCCAATCCAGAGATGCTTGGGTTCCCCACCTGGGATCTTGCCAGGACACCAGGCTCCTCCTGTACTCGACGAGTCAGTTGATGGCCAGGGCGACACAGTTTGCACATTTTTGTCCTTTGGTCGCCATTGGCATTAGCACACGGAGGTATAATCTTCACATTCTCCCGACTGGAGACCAGAGCTGACAGGTCTCCTAGACGTGTACCATTCTGCATTTCTGGCACTAGCTCTAAATTAATTTCTCCAAACAGTAAGAAAACTAATTAGATTACAATCGCAAGTCTTTTAGCATGAATCTTTATGATTCACTGTTGATTACAAGCTAATGCATAGCCAGTCCACTCAGGTCTTTATTTCCATCTGAGCAATAAACGTAGTTTCTGGTTTCCCTCCCGTTAACATTTCTCTTTAAAGAGCAGCACTCCATTAATGAAGATAGATGAAATGAAATCCCATCTCTGCCGTACTCAATCCGATTTCTTCAAACGAATGAAAAGTAATACTGACTCTTTTAGTGTCATTCGAAAACCTGGCATCTCATAATGATCTTGAGGTTGTAGCCTAGCTTATGCCAGGAGTCCCAGTTGTTTTGCACCATGGCGATTCACCGAAGCACTTTCTTCATGTGGCGAAACGGATTCCAGCAGGTGCCTTTGTCATCTGTCTCCATCTATGGTAGCCTTTCTGAGAGCAGAGATGAATGTCTGTTTCTGTGTTTTGCAGAAGCCCCCGTCATCCTGATTCCATGACTGAAGGGTGCTTTCTGCAGATGGTTCACTAGCCCTCGCTAAGAAATCCAGATTCGTAGGTAGTCCAGAAGAGTTCTGGAAGTTCCCAGCCAAGGCTCACAGCCAGCTTCTGACCCTACAGAATGAGGCACGCCCAAGTGCACGAAGTGGGTGGGCAGCCACTACCCGGAACGTGTCAAGGCGCAAAGGGCTTTGGTGTGCCAGGCAGCATCACAACCTCGAGGCAGAGCTATAACATGAGAAGCCAGGTGTCAGACAGACCCAGGCCATCCTGACACTGCTGCATGCTGGCTCTGTGGCCTTGAATTAGACTGGTTTCCTTCTGGGGCATCAGCTTTTTCATTGGTAAATGATAATAATCTCTGTGCTGGCTCCCTCACCTGACCTCAAGGCACTTCAAGGAACAAGAGAGTTGGTTTTTGTTTGTTTGTTTTTTGTCCAAATGATATGTAAACTATAAGAAGCTACAAACCAACATGAGATTTTTCTCACCACACATTGGCCAAAAGGGTAGATAAAACATCAAGCCTCAACACGTCCCGGCCTATAAAAGACATTAGAGAGTGTCCTACGAATCATCTGGGAAAGCTTTCACCTTGCTCCACACTGTGGTTCTCAGCTAAAGGGAAACAAAAAGCAAAAGTGGAGGCCTTGGTGGGGGTCTGAGTCACACAGGGCACTTGCTGTTTCCACACCGGAATGGAACTCATCGGGCGCTAGCAGGAGCCTTCTGTGGCCCCGGGCCAGCCTGGACCGCTGTGATCTGTGTGGAGTCCCCTGGCCTGGCATTCCTTCCCGGGCCTAGAAACCGGCTCATCTCAAACAGCCAGGGCCAATTAGTAGCTGTGCCTTGGCCAAAGGTCACCCTGTCTCCCGAGGCTCTGTCCTCCATGTCCTTTCACTACGAGCATCCTGACCTTAGGATTTCAATTGCATTGGTCCCGAACCACCACATACGTCACAAGTAAAGCAAGGACTCTGAGGCCTCTGGCTACTGGAACTACAGAAATGTCCATCGTCTGGCTAATCACGAACCTGATGGGGGCTCAAACAGCACAGGACTTAGGATCTCCTGGCTACTGTCACAGTGCTGTTTCCGTAGCTGCTGCTGGCTGACTTCAGAGAGGGACTTGAAATGAGTGATATTTTTGCAAGCTGCAAATGCCTCTGAGTAATGGGTTTCATTCATTTCATCAAAGACTGCATACATTTTACCAGCAGTTGTGCTAAGATGAGCATTTAAGAATTCATATGCAAGCCATGCTTGCGATTTACATTCCCCATGCTGAGTTATTTCACAGTATCTGCCTATCGCAGTGCATTGATATTTTCAATAATATCTCTGCTCCCTAAGAGTGAAAAGAAAAAAATGTGTAGGTTATAACAGCCATTATAACCCATTTATCAGGGTGGTGCAGTTATAAATAGTACTTCTCCAATTAATTGGTAACCTCAGTCATTATATACACACAAATCACACCGAGCTAGCATCTTCTAATTTGCATGTCTTATACCACTTGTATCATCTATAATGACTGCTGTTGTTGAGATAAATTTATTAATGCGACTCAGAAAGACAAAGGTAAATCATCTTGCTTTTCCTTGCGTATCTCCTGGGAGTGGGGTGAGGTTCTCTTTCTGAAGAAGTCAAGTCTTTGGGCCGGCCAAGCACTTGGAGGACCAGCTTGGAACAGCGTGAGCACGGTGGGAAGGACCCATTCCAAAAGGAACGGAGTGGCGATCACAGCGTGTTCAACCTTAAGCCCAACCATTCCTGTCCTTCCCATGCTATTTACACATAGCTGGGCCTTTATTTCTATCATTTTTTTTTTTTTTCCTGGCTATCGTTGCTGCTACTGCTGATATCAGGAAGCATGACACGGGCCAGTGTCAGCCTCAGTCTAGCCAATGTGTAGCAGACTCCAGTGGGTACCACGAGACTAGCACTCTGACCAAAGCTGCCCCAGCTCAGCGTGTCCCTCTGGGCCAGGTCTGTTTGCCTATCGAGTGAGAAGGATGGACGAGAGCTTTCCAAGTCTGACTCTGAAAGCCTCCATGTGGGACGCTAGGAGTTTGTATTTGCTTCCAAGGATGGATCGTCTGGGACCAAAGGTACCACATGGCTTGAGACTGGGTATGGCCCAGGGCCACTTAGTCTCTTGAGAATTTTCCAGATTAGAAACAAGCGAGGGCTACTTTTGGCTCCTCGGGGTTTCACAATAAAAGACAGGCCTGCTCAGCGGCCACTACTCTTCTTTGGGTTTGGAAAGAATGAGCTACGGGCATCTACCAGTCTCTTTGTGGTCTTGGGCAAGCGTGCTTGAGCCACCTGAGCCCCAGTGTCTGAGATGCTGGAGCCAGCTACATACCCTCGAAGGAGCCTTCCACCCCCAACATCAGACTCATACACTCCCTCCCTCCAGTTGAGTCCACCTGGGTTCCAGCACCATCCCGTCTCTTTAGAGAATTACTGTAAGGACCGAGGTACTTTGTATCAAGTACTCAGCCCCTGGCACAGAGTAGTCACTCAAACCGGGCACTATTATTCCTATTATCTGTTATTATCTGTTATTAGTGGTTTACTTTGTCAGTCGTTGATTCCACCAACCTTACCAAAGTCACAAAACACACGCTTTTATACTTACGTTCATTCATGCGTCAAATACTTAACCAACACCTACCAGATGCCAGGCACTGTTTTAGGACCTAGAGACACAGCAGGAAACAAAAGAGTCCAAAGCTCTGCCCTAGTGGAATTTATATTCTATTGAGTGGAGATGGACACTAAATGATGTAAGTATATAATGATAAAATATGTTGCAAGGTGAGATGTGTTATGGAGAGAACTCAGGGAAGAGTGCTGCAGAGGGATGGGGTGGTCAGGAAGGCCTCGCTGAGAACTGGCATCTGAGCAAAGACCTAAAGGAAATGAGGTGACGAGCCCTGCAGAGGTTTGGGGGAAGAGCATTCCAGGAAGAATAGCACATGCAAAGGCCCTGAGGTTAGCACACACCAGTGTACCTGGTGTGCTTAGAAACTGTAAAGAAGATAGTTCCGTCGAAGCAAAGTAAAGATAAGAATGTTAGGAGAGGAGGTCAGACTGTTCCCTGGGAATCATTATGCATAAGAGATTGGAATGGCCCCGGCCACGACTCTGAGTTGGGAACCACTAGGAGATTTTGAGCAACCTGATGTGATATCTGTCATAACACGATCACACTGTGGTTATTAAAAAATGACTGTGGGGCTCAGGGGTGGAGGCAGAGAGAACAGTAAGGAGACTATTGCCATAATCCAGGCAAGAATGGTGGTGGCTTGGACCAGGGTGGGGGCTTTGAGGGTGGTGACACATGGATGGACTAGAGACATACTCTGAAGGGAGAGCACATAGCATTTGCTGATGGGCTTATTGAATGGAGATAGGAAAAAAAAAATACAGCAGTCAAGAATGATCCCAAGATTTTTAGCCTGAACACTTGAAAAAATGCTATTGCTATTAATGGAATAATTCATTATAACTATTAACAGCCTGATAACAGTGAGATCAAATGGAAATATTTGAATAATTCTTCCCAATAAGTGGACCGGGAGAATGTTAGCCACTTGCTATCTTTCTTATAGCAATATATTTTTTAAGTTGATTCGAGAGAGGGAGAGAGACAGAGCATGAGCAGGGGCGAGGGCAGAGGGAGAGAAGGAGAGAGGGAGGCGGGGTTAGGAGGTTGATTGACTCGTTCACGTGCCGTTCAGCTCGCTGAACCTACTGCTGATTGGCCTCGGTTCTTCTAACAGTTGAGAGAGGCAGATTCATAGATCTCCAAGGTCCTCTAGAGCTACATGATGCTACGAGACTGTGATTCTGCTCTGTCACTATGGAAGTGTGATTACGAGAAGGCCGTTTGCCTCTTCAAATGGGGTTATTTACTAAACCAGAAACCTAATTGATGGTGATGGATATTTTATTTAAATTATATATGGGAATTATTCCCCAACCCCTTCAGGATAGCATAGTAGCAAAAGAGCACAGCCTTTGGAGTGCGATCTTTAAGCCAGTTGCTTCCCTCCCCGAGCCTCAGTTTTCTCAGCTGTAAAATGAGGCTAATAGTATGTGCACCTCGGAGCTGCTGTGAGGACTAAGTGGGATCACAGGGCACGGGACCTGTCGCACGGGGGAGCCTAATAAATAGTAGCTGTCGTCCTCATCATTAATTGTCGTCGCTATTAACCGAAGAATAATTCGTAAGCATTATGCATCTTCAATTGTCATTACAGAAGCCTGCAAATAATTTGGTGAAAGCGTATGTTTAAAGATTTTAGTATTTGTTCTCCAATAGATTTTTCTGAAACTACACATATGGGTGAACGATTGGCAGAAATAGAGCAGAACTTTTCAAAATGTGTTCTGGCAAAACAAACAGAAAAACAACCAAAAGGCGGGATCGTTGCTTCCTAGCCATTCACTGCCTGTGAGGCCTCGGACGAGTGACGTATTAAGAGCTCCTTTATGTTAAATGTTATTCGCGTTATCGCTACTACATATAATGTGAGTAGTAATGTCGGGCATCGAAGTCAGAGGAGAGAGGAAGCGACTTTGAAATTAGATTTAGCTGAGACTTTCCCGTTAGAAGCTGCACATTGTCGATCAGCTTACGATGAGCTGATATATTATATATAATATATATATTCTGTATATACAGGGAACCTGTTCGTTCTCGCGTATTTCCGAGCTCAACCTTGATCTTCCTGCCATCCTCCCCTATCTCAGTAGCTCATTTTCAGAGGTAATGCTATTGATGCTCCTTGCTCTCGGGGACAAGTTAAGTCCATATCACCTTCATCTCAGAATCCTCCTGCGGCCGCCTCGGCCCCTCTCCCCCAACTCTGTGATCTTCACTTTCAGGTGAAGACCCAACCCGCCCCGCCCCCACGACCCTGTGATCTTGGGTGTCAGGTGAACTCAAGCCTCGCCTCATCTCCTTCCCGGCTTCTAGGAGGCCACTGCCATGTAATCAGAAGCTTGCCTGCAATTGGACTGTTTCACAATAATTGCCATGTTTTCAATAACAATGATAAAAAGGCAGATATAAAGGCAAATATCAAGGCCTCTGGCTGACAAAAGCAGATTTCAGAGAGAAATGGGAAAGCAGCAACTTACTTCAGCAATAAAGAGAGTATATATTATACTCTAGGTTTCTTTTTTTTTTCGTTTTGTAAAATTATGCCTTTCCAGTAAATGACATCCCAGAAGATATTTATCAAAGGGGGAAAGCTGTGGAAAGGAGCACCTCGCATTCACTTTAATATTTTGCCTTTTCTTTTGACATTTTCTTGCCTAGAGATCTAATTCCATTAAATATGTACATTTTTTTTTTTGGCTGGAAGTCTTCTTCATGTATCTTTCAGATAAATCTTAAAAGTACATAAGGTCTGGAGGGCAGCTTTTTTTAAGTGCAAATGAGGCACACAGTAGAATATTGTCTATGAGGTTTCCAAATTATTTATACTCCTGCCGCGTTCTACCTTGCTCTCTCTGTGATAATGATAAGGGAGAAGGTAAGAGTCCAATGTGCCTTCTGTGGAGCACTGTCAGACCACATTAGCCATATTTAACGTCCGACATGCAGGAACTTTCTTTGGCTGATTGCTACTTTGATTGGCTTTATTAAGCATTGTCATGACCGTAACTTTGCCTGATGGATAAGGTAAATAGAAGTGTGACAAAGTGTCAGGTTAGCAGTGCGCTGGGTAATATTCCATTGGGCCTTGGCAGGGGGGCTCGGGTCGACTGTTCTGCTTCGCCGTTAGACTTCTCTAGAACCTTGCTTGGAGTGGCAGTGTTTGCTAAATTGGAAGAATTCTATTCCGGATTCTATTCCACTGTGGGTGGATTGGGATGTCTTGGAGTAGACCTTTCAAACCTAAAAGCTTTTTAAAATTTATTTTTATTTCTTATTTTTTAATCTAAATTCCAGTGTAGTTAACATACAGTGTTGTATTAGTTTCAGGTCTGCGATGTAGTGATTTAACAAGTCAGGTGCTCATCACAGGTGCCCTTTTTAATCCCCATCACCTGTTTTATCTAACCCCCCCCCCCCCCAACCTCCCCTCTTATAACCATCAGTTTGTTCTCTATAGTTAAGAGTCTGTTTCTTGGTTTCTCTCTCTCTCTCTCTCTCTCACTCTCTCTCCCTCTCTCTCCCTCTCTCTCCCCTTTTCCCTTTGCTCATTTGTTTTGCTTCTTAAATTCCACATGTGTGTGAAATCATATGGTATTTGTCTTTCTCTGACTTACTTCGCTTAGTATTATAGTCTCTAGCTCCATCCATGTCGTCGCCAATAGGAAGATTTCACTCTTTCTGTGGCTAAATAATATTCCATTGTGTATATACACCACATCCTCTTGATCCATTCATCAACCTGTGGACACGGCCGCTTCCATGTCTTGGTTATCATAAGTAATGCTGCTATAAACATCGGGGTGCATGTAGCCCTGTGAATTCGTGTTTTTGTATTCTTTGGGTAAAAACCTAGTAGTGAAATTGCTGGATCATAGGGTAGTTCTATTTTTAACTTTTTGAGGATCCTCCATACTGTTCCGGAGTGGCGGTACCAGCAAAGCCGAAAATCTTGCATCCATAATTTCTTCTCTTTATTTTTCACTCCACACATCTTCAGCTATTTCCTGCATTCATATGAAGGCAAACTCTCACCACAAGGATTCACAGACATAGGATTTAGAATGTCACCGTTTATGGGTAGTCACTGCGGTGGGATCGGGGAGCTGCAGGTGGGGGGGGACCCAGAGTTGGAGTAATCTAGATTTGTTTTCTGCTGTGCAACAGAGCTTCTGCTTCATGACTACATACTTTCCGGGTGTTCTCTTTAGAGCAGGTAAGACCTCGGTAAAAGAAGAGAAAATGCAAAGTCATTGAATAACTAAAGTTAGTCGTAGTACCGGGAAGTTACTGCAGGTCTAGAATATTCAGGTTGGCGTGTGACATTACTCAGGAGCTCAGGACTGCAGGCCAGGCAAGCCAGTGCAATTCGTGGCTGCTGGCCTATGGCCCTATGGGACGGGCGAGGAGACCACAGTTAGGAGCAGTTTTTCTTTTGCATTCTGGAAGCAGGAAGCAAGTCTCTGTGATGATAAGGTTCTCTGCTTTCAGGTGGGCCATCTGAAGGCAATGAGACTGAAAGCAGATCTTACATGCTCCCACCACACCCGCCCCGCACCCCTCCCCCCCCACACACAGATGGTAATTATGCGAAGTGACAGAGGGGTTAACTAACCCTATTGTGGTAATCATTTCACGATATGTACGTGTATCAAATGATCATGTCATGTACGTGAACTCACACGATGTTACGTCAGTTACATCTCAATAAAGCTTGGGGGATAAAAATAAAGACAGTGAGACTAGACATTTGAAAGATAAACGTGCGAGCCCAGAAGAAAAGGCAAAAGAGGAGGCAAGAAGGGGGAAAATCTAGCCTAAGCGCAAATAAGCCACATCCCCGGTCCACCTGAGACCGTCCGTTTGGCAAAGACATCTTTCCACAGGAAGACCTCGTTCTTCTTTCCTCTCCACCTGTGTCTTCTCCTGTCATTGGATAATTGCCATAGCTTGACTCAACTAATTTTCCTATCACTGAAGACAAGGGTGTGTTGAAGTTGCTACACAGCGGAGGAGATGGTGGGAATGAAGGGAGAGCACAAAATCTGTTGCTTTTGCAAACTTGTCATCGAGAGGATAGCCAGAACACAAATGATACTGTTTTGGCTTCAAAAGGGTAAGCAGGTGTCTTCGAAGTCCCAAATGAGCTGTGTACAAGCTTGTACAAACAAGCGCAGAATCAGGCCTGTTTGTTATTCACACAAACAGAGTGTAAACCATCTGAATTCCACCGCTCCCAGAATTCAGATGGTGCACAATGGTCCATAATGAGCAGCACCTGTGCTTACCTCAATTACCAGCCAGTTCTGAACAACGACAGAAAGGGCTTACTAGATTTTTTTTTCAATAATAGATTTAGTTATGTCTTTCATAATTGGATTCAAAAGCTCAAAATTTCATTTTGCAACTTGTTCATAAAATTTGTATGAAAAAGTCTGGCATTTATTCAAAAGAAATAGTCTATGAAGGAAAAATTGCAAAACAGCCAACCGCTGGTAACTAAGCAGCCAAATTATAGTCCAAGCACTTGGCAAATACACCATCTTTTTATTATTTCAGTAATTGAATTTCTGTTAAAGCGTGGAGCATAATTTAACATGAGGAATTTATTTATAATACAATAGTGTTTCAGTAATAAATGCATTATTATTGTCACTTTTAATGGAGTCTTATGTATTCCCTCTGAGACTGTGTGGCAGACTTTGAGACAGCCACTGCACCAGTGTTGTTTGTAGACAATTGAATTAATTGGAGACAGGGTCATTAACTCGACCTGAATACCTCTGATTGCTTCTGTAAATAAGGTTAGAGAGCAAATGGCTAATCTTCATCGTCATTATAGATTCCTCTTCCATTTTCACACTGCCTTGTATGTTAAGATCGTTTTGCTAAGCAGCTTTGCAGACTCTTCTCATATTTACAGTATTGTCTTGCGTGGCACATAACCATAATTGTATCAGACTTATATTACATTCTCCATATCTTCATAAAACACGATACTAGAAAAGAACCTATGTTGAATCACAACTCATAAAAACCATCAGACCAATAAATGAATAAACCACAGTGTATAGGCCATCGTATTAAAGGAAAGTAAAATCACAGAGCAAAAGTTGCCTTGGTCTCCTCTTGCAGATCCGTGTACAATTTGGAAACACAATTAACACAGGACGGGCTCCCGAAGATGCAGTCTCTAAAGAAAGAGCACAGCAAGGGAAGCATTGATTTAAATCTCTGTGTGTTTCAGGTGATACCGGTGCCATTTCTTACCCTTCTAGAGTAACGTTAATAACATGCAAATTACAGGAACTTGGGTTCGTTCTCCCTGTTCATTCTGGAATGGAGTTACCTTAACTATTTGAAATATAAATATTGAAAACTTTTAATTATTTGACTTGTTATTTTTCATAGAGTATTCTGTTATAGGCATATAAGATATTTAGGGGGCATTTTGGGGGAAATTTCTCCATTAAAATGACTCAACTCAGAAAGACATGTACTGGAAACATTTCTAAAAATGGACTTTCTCAAGTCATTTTAAAATACAATTCAGAAAGAAAAGGCCATTAAAAATGGAAAATATTATGGGGAACAATGAGACTTTTATAAGATACCAGAACGAGACAAAGGAGAAGGAAGAGGAAAGAGAAAAACAAAGCGATTCTATGCCTTATTATTTCTCTTGACAAGAGAAAAAAAAAATTACTGAAAATATCAAAGCGATCATTGGCACTAGATCTGTACAACTAGAAGAGTAGCTTAATTCTATATATGCCATAGCTCCAACACCAGGAATTGATCATTGTCCTACCACCGACTGGAAGCCCATCAGTTTGTGCCAGCTTTATTCAGGTAGGATTGGCAAGTAAGCTCCTACAAATTTCAGATGTGCGCAATGTTGTTTTCATAGACATATGCATTGTGGCACGAGCACCACAGTCAAGCTGATTGACACATCCAACACCTCACAGAATCACCTTCTCTGTGTGCGGTGATATCTACTCTCTCAGCAAATTTCAAGTGTACAATACACTCTTATGAACTATGGTCACCATGCTGTGCATTAGATCCCCAGAAGCAATTCATCTTGTAACTGAAAATTTGTACCCTTTGACCGATGTGTCCCTTTTTCTCTCAACCGCCCAGTCCCTGGTGACCACCATTCGACTCCCTGTTACTGTGAGCTGGGCGTTTTTCTTTTTTTTTTTAGATTCCACCTGTAAGTACTACAGGCAGTGCTTTTCCTTGCGTCTGGCTTCTTTCGCTTAGCATAACGTCCTCCAGGTTCATCCGTGTTGTTGCAAATAGCACGATCTCCTTCTTTCGTAGGGCTGAGCAATATTCCATGGTAAATTCATACACTGCATTTTCTTTATCCATTCATCTGCTGGTAGAACAGTTATGTTGTCTTCGCGTATCAGTGTTCGTGAGTTTCGTGGCTGAGAGAGTCCCCATTTCCCTTGGCTACTTGATGAGTCTTGTCCAACAGATCAAAAAATAACCACCGTTTCGGTTCTCTCAGACTTCTTTTGCGTTTATATATTATTTGTAAAACATGTGAGAACTTGAGTAATAGCTCATCCTCGTACATGTGAATGTACATTTGTGTATCCTCCTAAAACATGACTTGAACCCAAATAGGGGCTAATATAAACCTTGGCCCACAACAATATCTTCTGTATTACATGTCTAATGCCTAGTATGTACTACAGAAGTCAACATTTCTGTCCTTAGCCAGCTAATAGCAACATTACTTTTTAAACTAATATTACGTACCTCACTTGGATTTTAGCTAATTGATGTATGCACACTCACACATACTGTCACTCACAGGCACATGCACACACACACTCACACACATACACACACACTTATCCATGGGCACACACACATTCTCTCTCATTCAGACACCTTGAATTTAATCATAGCTGTCTGAAATATATATTGGAACATAATTGTCGTCAAAGGGAATTTTCCAGCATATAACCTTTCTGGAAAATATTCCTCCCAACACTTTTTTTTTTTTTTTGGTCCCATGTTTCCAACTGGCAGAGTAATGTACCTGGATCTTGTCATCATGAAGCTAGAGCAATGTAGACTCCTGGAAATGAAACTGAGATGTTGCCATGGAATTTGAGATAGTGATACCATCAGGCTAGAAAACATAGTCACATCTCACTAAAAGTACATGCCTCGTGTGGTTTGCAAGTGAGCATATCTTTCTTGTTTTGGGTGTTTAATGCCCCTAAGTTGTGAATGCTTTGTCTTCACTGTAAATCCTTAAGATGTACCTTTGTTTGGGCTTAGCTGGTGGGGGCCCTGTATAATCGTGACCTGCTGTTGACATAACTCTTGGGACATGCACCTTCCCAGGTTTTTCTGCTGAGCGCGAATGTAATTTGCTTAGCCTCAGAAGGCATTTTTAATTGTCGGTTTTTAAAGTCCTTTTTATTCTAAACTCCACCTTCTTTGGAATTGCTAAATCTCCCAAATTCTCAGCATGACAAATTTCTCCACATGACAGATTCCTCTTAATGACAAAACCAAACACCCTGACCTTATTACTACCAGCCTGTTGGTCATTATCACAGATCCTGCTAGTTCTTGGAGAAATGCCTAAGTTTGTTTCCATTTCTTTCTAGGTCAGCTTTTAAATGGCTCTGTGTTCATTTGTAATACGGGATTGCCATTCTTGTTGCTGTTGAGCTAGAGTCACGTGTAAGCCCTGCCATTCCACATACGAGAGTCACTGTTGAATAAGGCTACCTATACCCGGCTGTCTCATTGCTGGTGGCTGCGATAGGACGTCTGCTCTCGATGTCAAAAGCAAGCTGGGTGCAAGATGACGCAAGTGTGGTCCCCTCTTCTTCTCTCATTTGCACTTGACCTCCTTTAATTTAGCATTGATGAGAAGGGAGGCTGTTAGCTGGAAGGCGAGATTTTTGGGCAGATAGCATTACAGGATTAAGAAGATCCAGTGTTTCTTTGGCTGTCATTCAAAATAACAGGCGTAGGAATTCTGTTTAAAATAGCTGGGCTTTTTGACTCAAAGGGCTTCTGTACAGAAGATTTCGGATGCCAGCTTTAAATATGACATTGATAGTCTTAGGCAAAGAATGGGAGTGAATTCTTGTAGGATCTGTCGTTTTTTTCCTGCCTGTTTATTAATGGTCTTTGTGATTTATAGTAAACGCTGGGGAGGATTTTCAGGCCCATTTATCATGGGAAGGGAACACCTTCTTGTTCTTAATGTGAGTGTGTCATAATTAGCAAGGCATGTGGGCTAGGAGATTTAGTCCTATCTTTTGTGAAAGTCCTTCCACCTCATATTTAATCCCAAATTGATTGAATATTTTTTCTTCCATGAGGAAATTAATTATGCCACTAGAAAAACCATCAAGTCGAAAGGGAGTTAATATCAAGCCCAATGTAGACTGGGCTGGTTAATGTATCAAAATGATATGACGAGAGTAGCTCACATTTCACACAAATCGGAATAATGGAATCGTCATTTTAATTAAGAACAGGGAGGTCTGTGTGTATGTGTAGCACTCATTTTCAGTCAGGGCCACACCATTTATTTCCTATGTTCATGCACATACGTGCACTCTGCAACCCATCGACGCTGTTGCTCTAAATACCAATTACGTTAAAAATGTCCATCCAGGGAAGTTGCATCTTGCCATGGAACTGAAGCTGAAAAGAGAGGCAGGCACTGTGAGGGAATAGCCTCCATCCAACCAGCTGAAAGGTTACAAATCTCTCATTAGGCAACCCGTTTGCCTAATCATTTTCATCACATGAACTTCTGATCCAGGATGTTCTGGTGTTGCACGGGCCCGCCTAAGTATTGCCTTCTGTTGAGAGTCCGCAGTACAGAGACATTTCAGGTTAAGTATTGTTCTTTCCCACGTGACCTTGTCTGCACTGATTTTCTGTTCACTATGAGCCATTTGGAGTGTTTTTTTCATAACGAGAACATTGCACACAAGTTGTTACGCCGGGCACCTTGGGATACACAGAACGACTACACAATCTGGCACCTGCCGTCAAGAAGTGCACAATTTAGTTGGGTGGGCAAAAGGGTTAGCCCGATGAAATAATTTGAGAATAATTAAGTAATAAACAGTGATGCAGTTGGTGAAAAGAAATCAGAACAGGTAGGTATCAAGGAGAATTAAAGTCATTGGAGAAGACCTTATTTTATTCGAATTTGAGCTTAAAAGATAAAGATTTCAGCAAACAGAAGAGGGAGGAAGAAGTCTCATTCTAGACAGAATAAACAGGCTAAGCAAAGGCATGGGAGGAAGTGCGGGAGGACGGAGGGGACAACGGTAGCAGATGTGCTGGGACTAGAATAAGAACCGGAACCAAGGTAGGGTGGGCAGTGGACACATCTTGGCAAATCCTGTGGAGAAGAGCACATCTACCCGTGAGGGAGTCGCTGTGAACTCTAAAACCAAGAGCTCTCGTGTTGTATGTGGTCCCTGGGACCAAGTGCCAAAGAAGTCAAAGCTTTTGGTCCAACAGGGAGCAAGGTCAAGGAGAGTGAGGAAAGAACACCTGGTTTGCGATGGGAAGTGGGCAGGACAGGGGTCGGTGGTCGCCACTGAAAGCAGTTTTGGTAGGTCAAAGAGTTACAGAGCCTGATTACTGGGCTTATAGAAGTTTCTAGGAGCGAGGATGCAGAACCAGCCTGTGTCGACCACATCTTTAAGAAGTGTCACGGTGGAAGAAGATCAGTGACTGTTTCCTGATTTGGAACTTGCAGCCTCGTCCCACCCAGAAGGGCTGTCTGAGTGGCTTCCGTTCCTCATGGTTATGTGTTATGTTCCCGCCTCTTCCTTGCAGTAGGGTAACACGCTGCAGTTTTGCAAGTTGTAAGTTTTGCTATTCACTCGAGTGTCTTAATGCTGGTGTTTGTGATATGTGCCAGGCACCGTTATGCAGGCACTTTTAGTAAGGACACTGTATGAGTTTTATTTTAGAAATTATGTGTGTGGCTTTGAATGCCATTCATTGAATTCCCTGCCATCCCACATACAGGACGGTTATTACCTTTATAATTAAAATTTTTTATTTTAAAAGCACACATACCAGTATTCATAAATGTAGAGGGTGTTATTGGAAGAATCCTAAGAAATGGCAACAGTGAAAAACTTTGGAAAACGGGGTGATGGGACAGTAGAAGGTCAGAAGATCTACTTTTCATTGTATCCCTTTCAGTATCTTTTGAAATCAATTTCATGTTTATTATCTATTTAAAAACAAATACAATTTTTGAAAAAACACAAGGATGTGAAACATAAAAGGCATTGAAATTTCCCCTACTGGGGCGCCTGGGTGGCTCAGTCGGTTAAGCATCCGACTTTGGCTCAGGTCGTGATCTCACGGTTCGTGGGTTCGAGCCCCACATCAGGCTCTGTGCTGACGGCTCGGAGCCCGGAGCCTGCTTCAGATTCTGTGTCTCCCTCTCTCTCTCTTCTTCTCCCCCCCTAAAAATAAATAAACATTAAAAAAAAATAAATGTTCCCTAGTTGGTCTTCACAAACTCTTCATGTATGTGAAAGAGTCATCTGCTAGGCTCCAGGAGGTTTGTCATTGGAGTCAAACGGAGCAAGGTTTTCCTGGCATAAAGCGTTGATGGCCTTCAGTGCTTTCAACGTCACATTCTTGCAGACTGTCTCATTTGGTCCCTTGAGGAACACCTTTGGCATTAATTCTGTGTCCCTGTCGCTTTTCGATATGATGACGACAGTGGGTTCTGTAGTGGATCCATGATTCCTTTCGTTTGCTCAGGCACACTTGCCATTGCCCAAATAGTCACAATAGCCTGGTGAAGCCCCCCCTCGGATCCCAACCACACAACTTTGGCTGCGAGGTCCTGGAGCTTTGTGGGCAAAATGGGGAGGATACCTGGTCCACATACACCCCGCTCAGTGTTCTTATAGCAACGAAATGAGGTCATGGGGGTGAAGATGCTGGAACATTATCAAGTGCCCTGCACTTAAAAACTATTTTGGTCTTGTTGATCCAATGATGACAGTATCCTTTTGGGACCATAGGGACATAGACGGTAGGCCGTGGATACACCCAGGGACCATCTTCGCAGAAATCTACAGAGAAGATTTCTTCAGGGCTTTACTCTAGGGTGTCTTAGGTGCATGAAGCATTTTATAGTGTGTGTGTGTGTGTGTGTGTGTGTGTGTGTGTGTGTGTATGATGAAGCCTCTGGCCTTAGAAGCTTACCCTCTAAATCAAGTGTCTGTGATACATCAAGTAACAAATCAGACATGAAGGGGAGCAGACAGTACTGATAAGGAGATTGGCATTGAGAGACGTCAAAGAAGAAATGGAGTCTAGGGAGACACTGGAAGAGGGATGCCCACTTCCCAAATCAAGAGGCAGGGGCTCGTGTTGAGCTGCTCCGCCCCTATCTCCAGCCTGCTTTGTCCTCTCCTAGAATATTCAGCTTGCCTACTGCCCAGGCTCTGCTGCCCATCTCCAGACCAGTTCTGTGGATACAGGGAAGAGATCCCTGCGTGGAAGCAGCTTCTGGGTTTGGGTCACCCGGTCAGGGCACATACCCTGCTTCACCTACAATTTGTGACTGATGGAATTCTTTGTTGGAAGGCTTCGACCTTGTTAGAGATTCCTAGCATCTGGCCGTCTCTGGGATCCTTATGAATGCGAACTGCCAATCATTCCTTCTCTGCTTTGCTTGGAGACCAGGGCTCAAGGGAGGCAGCGTTCACATCCACTTGCCTGCCTTTGCTCTCTCCCTCGCTCCCATTTTTTAGAAAACGTACTTTAAAGGCAAAAGGGACAAAAATACTCGGCTGTGTATGGTTTTTTCCCACCTGTTTAGCTGTTTGATTGAAGCAGCTCCGACTGCTAGTGGAGAAGTCTGTGTGGTTTTTAATTATTTCCAGAAAATTTTAAATATCGGTGTATTCTCCCAAATGCGGAGCGTGATGCTCTCGAGACATAGCTGGCCCATTAGCCAGCATTGACCAGCCTTCCTGGGAGCATGCTGGCACCCTCCGCAGTGCTGTCGCACCTTGGGCTGCGTTAGGCGGAAGCCAGATGCCTTGCTTTTTGGCTTTCTTTCATTTCTTTGAAGCTGCACATTGAATTGTGTCCCATAATATCCTTAAAACTAGTTTTCACCTTGCCATTGTTTGGTACTCAGTCTCAGTGTTGTCAGCTATAAAATGGAAGTCGTAAGAGGGTCTACCTCACAGGACGGTCGTGAAAGTGGGGGCCCAGCGATGACCATCCGTGCAATGCAATACCTCCCTAACGCTCGGCGAGGATAGTGGCAAGCCGCCTTTTGAGCCTCGCAGTGATCCGTGTGCCACACTCAGAGGAAACAATCGTGCATTTGGCCACCTAGTGGCGCGGGCAGGTAGCCCTCAGGATGGTTGTAAGCCTATCAGAAGGAATCTGAGAAAAACTCTTCGGGCCCAATTGCCCAAATGAACTTGATAGAATTTGAACTTAAACTTGACCAGGTTAGATTTAAAGTGGCAAAAGGTGGTCAAATTTATCTGTTGCTGATGGAGGACATGATAGTTATGGACATTTAAAATCCACAGGTGACCTCCAAATGGTGATTTTTCCCTCAGTTTCGAATCCACCAACTTATGTTTTGCCCCAGCAGCTTATGTCTGAGTAGCCCATGTAGGTTTTAGGCTCGCTCCTCTCTGTGCAGCCCACCGATCAGAAATATCGTCATCACCTGGGAGTGTAGTAAAAATGCGGAACTCAGGCCCCATCGGGGCCTAGCTAATTCAAGTCTGCACATTAATGAGTCTCCCAGTGATTCGTGCATACGCTAAAGCTTGAGAAGCCTCAACTAAATGTGCTCACTTGGTCCTCTCGCTGCCTGTGATATAGTAGACCCATTTTACAGGCAAAGGATCTGAGACCCTATGTTAAGTGCTTAGTCTAAGATCACACAATAATAAAGTATCCAAGGTGACATTCAAGAGATCCTCTGACTTCCAATCCCACGCTCTTCCCACTAGACTAAAACTACTTCTTTAAAACCAGTAGGGGAGGGAACTGTCTGTTGGCTAGATGGGATGCTCCCTGATTCATGAAACTTACCAGCCTATTAGATCTTTAAAATTAAAAACAAAAACAGAGCAGTAGAGGAAATGTAGCTATTTCAATGTGTGAAATAGCCTGAAAATGGAGACAGGCCACAAGCAGGAAAAGAAGACAAGGGCCTGGGTCTGGTCAGTCCCCAGAAAGGCTAACCAAACAGGGGTGCCTGGGTGGCTGAGTCGGTTAAGCGTCAGACTTCGGTTCAGGTCATGATCTCATGGTCTGTGAGTTCGAGCCCCACGTCGGGCTCTGTGCTGTCAGTTCAGAGCCTGGAACTTGCTTTGGATTCTGTGTCTCCCTCTCTCTCTGCCCCTCCCCCACTCATGCTCTGTCTCTATCAAAAAATGAATAAACATTAAAAACAAATTAAAAAAAAAAAAAGAAAGGCTAGCCAAACCATACCGGCTGCAAATCAAATGTAATTATGAGAAGCCATTGGCAAAATCACTCATCAGTATCATCACCTCAGAAAGGAAGTAGGTGTCAGGTAAGTTAGGACAAATAGGCATTTCCACTCCTTATGAAAGTTCCAAATGATCGACTCACAGCTTCTCCAGAAGTTCATCACCCATTGCTGTGGCACTAATCTACTAGTGCCTTCCTGACACCGAGCTCTGCCTCCTAGAGACCCTGCAATTACATGGGGGCCACCCAGATTATCCAGGCCAGGATCGTCTCCCCATCTCAAATCCTGAATTTCTTCAGATCTGCAAAATCCCTTTTGCCACATGAGGTACCATAGTCACAGGTTCTAGGGATTAGGACGTGGACACGGTTAGGGGAGTCATTATTTGGCCAACCACAGCTCTCATCAGTCGGTCAGGGCTTTGAACAATGTCACGTTCAGTAACACCAGGATCGGACAAAAGGGCAACACCCAGTGTGCGCACGTTGGGCAAAGACGAACTCTGGTGTGGCCTGAATTAGAGCTGGACGGTGATTCTCTGTGCGCTCATGAACAGCATCAGTCCATTACCACAAAAGATGCTTGATCCTGAGTTGCTGGTGATAATGTTGGGGTGTGAAGCATTTTACTTTCAAACTGTGTTTGGGGGCCACCCACCCCAGAGAAGAGGACACACTACTGGGAACACCCTCTCCCTACTATCTACCCTATTCCTGTTTCCACCAGGGCAACTCTGCCTTTATCTGTTTTATGTATTATGCCTCTGCATATACTCCTTTGCCCCAGGGCTATCCCTTTGCAACTTGATGATGACGTCAAATATGGAAGCATTTCAAATCATCTGGTAGACAGACGTTTGAACCCTGTAAAACTGGAAAGGGGTCATGTTGCTGAAATTCATACAAGTCTCAACTAAAGACAAGGGTTTAATAATACAGGACTCCCTGTCAAACACCTCCTGCTACTTGCCTCGGGCACATTCTGGGCCTTGTGAAATATGTTGCCAAGACCGGTACCTGGTCAGACCCTTGCTTGTCGGACCCTTCCCATGTACGTCTCCCACTAAAAAGTTGTCTTCCGTTCTGGAACCTTTCTTTTTTGATGCCCACACAGCTTGATTGAGTAGAATGGCCAATTCATCATCCCTGTTTCTCTCCTGAGGAAGGAATTTACAGTTAAATTAGGATTAGAATCAGTACTGATGCAGATGTTTGGCTTTCTGGGAGCTGTTAATCTGAATTAGTGAAAAGTCTGATTTATAAACTAGCCCCACAGAAATGCAGCCTTAATCCTTTAAGGCTCACACAAGAGCTCTGTGACTGATAAAATGTTGCCAAGAGCAGCCTTAAGGAGCACATTGGATTGTGCAGACATCTCCTCACACACTTCGTCTATGGTCCTAAAAAGTCCCCCATAAAATTCCCTATACACTGTACTTTCATAAGGATCAGAATCTTTGAGTTGGAGAACACCTTAAAGATCATCCAAGCCCACTTGGGACCCACGATAGAAATCTTTCTACCATGTTCTCTGTTGCCAGCTATCTGGTCATCTAAAGGTCTTGAGCTCGCGGGCCTACAAAGCCTTGGCTTCTCTCTGTGACCAGCTGTAGATTTTTTTAAGTTTATTTATTTATTTTGAGACAGAGAGAGCATGAGCAGGGGAGGGGCAGAGGGAGAAAGAGAGAGCCAATCCCGAGCAGGCTCCTCCGCTGCCAGTGCAGAGCCCGACACAGGGCTCGTGGTCTCGCAAGCCTGTGAGATCAGGACCTGAACCAAAATCAAGAGTAGGACACGTAACTGTCACCACCCAGGCGCCCCTGACCTACAGCCCCAGGTATAGGTTTTTAAAAGTCTTCCCTGACGTTGAGGTGAAATCTTCCAGACCGGATGTCCAGCTCATTGGTCCTGGTTTTACCTTGGCCCTCAGAACAAGCCCACCCCCTTTCACACAGGACAGACCTTCCGGGGTTTTGAAGACTCGTCATAGGAACACCCTCCTCCCTGCCCCCGAGTCTTCTCCAGGCAAAGTACCCCCAGTTCCTTCCTATGGCTTTCGAACTATCTTATGGTATCATGACCTGAGTCCTTTATTGCAGAAAAGGCCTGGTCAGCGTAAGCATAGAGAGACTGTCATGTCTAGAGATTAAGGTACTTGGACTTGCGCTTACAACCCGTCTTTCTCCTCTGGGATGCTCAAGCCTTCCACACCAGCGCCAACCCTGCCCGGAGAAGGCATCGTCAATGCCCCCTGGACTTCTGTCCCACTGGCCTACTCTCTGATCCCTCTCCCTAACCCTGCATTTCCCCACTAGGGTCTTTGACTTGCCAAGCCAGCCCCTTTGCACTCCGTCTGGCCTGCAACCACGAAGACCTATCAAATGGGGTCGGGGTTAAAATGAGGCCTCACCTACTCAATGAAGGCTTCTTACCCTGATGAACACAATAGCAGAATCTGATCTCTGGAAAGGTTGAGCAGCTGACTTTGAAGTTGTTACAAATGTGGGTCCTTTGAGAAGTTTTATTACATCGGGGTGAAGTCCAAGAGCACAGTTTTAATATTTACAGACTCGGGAGTTTAGACCGTTTAATACATCGAATGTTAATGATTTTTAGTATAACACATTATCTTTGTCGTAACCACTAGCGTTCTTTTAAAAAGCAGTTTAGTAAAATACGAGAGGAAATGGTGCGTGGGAAATAATTCTAGTACAGTTTGGCAAATGAAGAATGTGTAAACCGCACATTAGTCCATCTCCTAGGCAGAATCAAGTATGGCATGCGCTAGCTTCACTCGTAGCCACTTTAATATACATTTGGAAAATAAACTGGCGATGTCTGAAAATAAATGTAGCAGAAGGGGGACTTTAACTAGCTGCACAGCTAACGGGTTTCAGCGGAGACCTGTGATGATTTGCCAAGTTGAAAGTTCCACCGTGGATTCCAGACAAGAATGTGGCCCTAGGCCAGTCATTCTGTTATTGATGTTTGTACTGCTTGTGAAGACGGTGTTTCGGTTTTGTATTCATTTTTTGTTCCCGGGAGCTGCTCCAGCTCGGTGCTAGGTGGGCCCAGAGGAAGTGAGGGTCAGATACACTCAAATACGTGGCTTGCGTTCCTCAGCAAGTGGGGTGCAGCCAGATTCTCCAGCAAGCCTGGGAACAGCAGGTAGATAATAGAGGCATAAGAAGGTACTGGGGAGCGCAGTTTTGCTTCCATTTTAAACAACTGTTATTCCCTCCCACGATCACTGGCTCTCCCTGTTTCCAACCGTGCAACTGCCCAGAGAAAGCAATTCTTTCTCATTAAGATGCTCCAGTCCTTCACCCCCAGTTTGAGTCCTCTTTGTGTCCTCTCTGAATTCAAGTCCACTTTCCCTCTCACCCCTACGTATCCATGTTCGTCAGTGTGGATCTGAAAAGCTGGTGAAGCTCTTCCTGTTCTTTCTACACTACTTTCCTTTAAGGGGTCGTTGTCAATATTGACTGGCCATGGGGTCCTTCCTGAGGACACAGCAATAGATTTAGCTGTAAGAAGTCTTAGGGAAAATAATTTCCGGTCTCATTTTATTGGGTCTCAATCAAGGTTACTCTGAGGTTTGAAACGGTCTTTATTTCATGTCTCTATCTATCTATACTTAACTTAGACAAATAGTTAGAGTCAGTTTTTCATATGTGGTTTCTGTCCACATCCACAATCCCTTAATCAAAATTCTGAAATTGAAAAAGTCCTAAGAGCTTTCATTTTCAGTAACTTTGAGACAAACTCACTTCACGGCAGAGCCCAACCTCAACTGATGTGCAGATATTTATTTAAAGTCTTTATTCCTCTTAACTGATGATGTTACGGTAACAATATTAATGAGTTTTTGAGTTTTATGAAAGGGTGCTTCCCCAGATCCCACTTGAGGTAATACACGTATATACACACACATCCATACATATATGTATTCACACATATACATATATATACATACACACACTATATATACACATATATATGATATATATGGTATATTCACATCAAAATTTAAAAAATCTGAACATCAGAATTCTTCTCCGCTTCAAAGTGCTGTGGATAAGGAACAACTGTGTACAAATGCACACATACAAGTTTCCAACTAAGTCCATGAAGCTTGACTGTGATGTAACTGATGAATAAGTTTATTCTGGTAAATAAAATATCTGTGCCTTGTGTATATCACCTCAATGCATTTGGTTGTAAGGGAATAATCCCTGGGATTGTTTTGTTTCTTACAGCAGTTGCTCGAGAATAATCCAGTAAATGGAAACGCTATCCAGAAATATTCCAAAGTAAATCTAGAGTCAAGTTTGGTAATGCTAGGATGGCCTGAGTCTTATGAGAATGCAGAAATGGATGCAGCTATGAAAGAAAACTAGGTGACCACTTTTCACTTGCAAATCATGAGTATGAGGTCGATTTTATCGCAGTCCAGCAGCCAGTCAGCTCAGGCCAGTGGATGCTCTGTGCTGGACTTAAAACTTTACTTGGGGGGAATCAAGGCCAAGTTAGCATAACGGCTGAGCTGGTCTCATTAAATCTGTTCCCTCGGCCTTTATTTAGTAACCAAAGACAAAAGCAATTGATTAGATTTAGAGGGTGCTTTGCATAAATACAGAGTTTTTACTGCCATTAAGGAGAGTTGTAGGTCCCTGCCCCCGCGGTCCAGGACACACACACATGCACACACACACACACACACACGTGCGTGCACCTTCCCAGGAGATACAGTCCCCTATTTCCTCTGCTTCCCCTAATCTCTTGGTGTGTTTGGCAGAGAAATGTACTTTCGGATAGCATTTACTTAGCAGATAGCATTTTAAAATGAGCTTTGCTATATGAAAGAAAATACCTACCTGGGAGATTAAAGGGGCAGTCTTTAGGGAGGCAAGGTACATGGAATGAAAAGGCTCTCTGCACGGGATAGTGACTGACAAGGGGCCCATGCTGGCTTAAAAGGGATCCTGTTCCTTCCCAATCAGCGGCTGAGTATGGAGAAAAAAATAGCCACTGCTGAGAGGGGCAGATGGGGGCAGGCAAGCAGTCTTGGGCAGAGGGGTCCTTGGGGTCCTTCTTGCTCCAGTTTGAAGGTGGGACCACAGGACGAGATGCCCTCCGGGACTAGGACTGGACTCTCCTGACTGAACTGAGGGGGGAGAGCCGGGCCAGGAGCTGGGAGCATGAGCGGCCGTGAGCCCCGGCCGATGGGTGGGCCGGCCCGCCGGCCCAGCAGTGACACTGCTCTGGCCCCCGGCCCCGGCGTCACCATGATGAAACTTCCCTGCAAAGAGGGTATTGGGCTCATGAGATGGGAAGATGAGAGCCCTTCCAACTTCCTGAGGTTACAGCCCCACTTGTGACACTGAGCCGGAGGGCAGGGGGCAGTGACAGAGCCCAACATGCCAAGCGGCAGCAGAGGCTGATTTGTTACGAGCACGGGGAGCAAACGATTAGTAAGGAAGACTGTTGATTAGCATTAAAGGCAGAGTGGTGAATGGTATCAATTTTCAAATGCTTTGCTTGGTCAGCTGTACAAATTTGAAATCCGTCATTAGACTTGCTCAGTCCTTTATGACCATAACCTCCCGGTAAGAGTCTTACAAAGAGTTTACAAATATTGGGATGGAGGCGGCCGAGAAATGGGGACTGCGGTCACCTGGGTGCCGGGTGCCGGGCACCTGGCAGGGAAGATGCTTCCCACAGTCCCTGCCCTTGGCGTTCTCCCCTCACTTGTCCAACTCGCTGGGGGGGGGGGGGCAGGCAGAGGCAAGCCTCCCTCCCTCTGGACCTCAGTTTCCTCCGATTCAGATGGGGCTTGAATTCACTCATCCTCGGCGAGAGAACTAACTATACTGTGTGTATAACTGAGATCACAGCCCCTTGACAAACCTCTGGGTTTCTGAACGAGATGGCACCCGGAAATGAAAAATTATCTCAACTAAAAACAACACGGGACCATTAAGAATTTAAGGCTGCGTGCGGCATGTGGTATGTGTATCTGTGTCGGGAAGGCATGCGACCTTGGTCTAAAGTTTTCATGTGGAATGCGGGAGGCAAGGCCTTCCTGAGAGGGGAGGCAGTGTGACGGAACCCGAGGAACTTGGCCGCACGTTTGACCTCTGGCCGCTCACGGGGCCTCCCGAGCCTCACGTTTCCCACGTGTGGAATGGGACGGTGGGCTCCATTCTGCCTGTATCCAGCAGATCGTGGGTCCTTATGCCGAACGTGGCCGCGGGGGTGCTCGTTGCCCGCTGATTCGAGACTAAATGAGGCAGCGGATGATGTCATTTTTCTTTCAGCCCGCTCTTGGCCACTCCTCAGCCCCCACCTGCGGTGCAAGCCGGCGGGGGCTCCGGCAGCTCCAGTGACTCTGAGAGCAGCTCCGAGTCAGACTCTGACACTGAAAGCAGCACCACTGACAGCGAGTCCAATGAGGCGCCTCGTGCGGCCACGCCAGAGGTGGGTGAAGCGTCCAGGGCCGCGACCATGATTTCCCTGTCACCCACGCACACACACGCGCACACACGCACACACGCTGTCGGCACGATGAATACTTCAGGAAGGTATTTGGGTATTTGACATCGTTTTTTCCCTCGAAAACGTGTGTATGCACAGTCCCTTCAAGAAAGACATTTCTTGCCCTGTGACTCCCTTAGCTTGTCTGAGCCTCAAGCCTCGTCATGTGTAAAATCTGGAAGAGTGATACCTGGGATAGCAACTTCTCTTTTGAGAGAACCAGTCAACACCCACTTCTGGTCGTGGGGACACCACCCCTTACTCCAGGTTGAAGTGCTGAATTGCTACTTGGCAAGTAAGACCCAAGAAATGTGATGGATTTTTTTTTTTTTTAATTTCAATTTGCAGCCTCCAAGTGTGTTTGATAATAATTCATGAACACATTTAACACAGCTCCATAAAATACCAAAATTATACTTTTGAAATAAAAAATGTGCTCTTCCCCTCCCTTCGTCTCTGAGTCCAGAATAACCCCTCAGTTCCCCCAAGCCTGCGCCTCGTACAGCAAGCAGGTCCGTCCAGGGCTCTGTGGACACTCGTTTGTAATAATCTGAACGTGGACCATGTGCCGGGCTCCTTGAGAAGCCCTTGACCTGCTCTTTTTCACGTTATCCTCAGAACAATTCTCTGGGGTCCTCGCTATCCTTATCCCCATTTTATAGAATAAAGAATAAGGTTCTGAGAGATTGAGAGAGAACTTTCCCAGCATCTCCCAGGTGGACACTGGGAGACCCAGGACCGAAATCGGGCTCTGTGCACCTGCCAGAGCTCATGCCCTTAACCAACAGTGGCAGCCGATACGATTTCCTCGACCCTTCCCTGACATTGCCCTGTGCGGGTTGGAATCCCAGCTACTCAAGTGTTTTTAATTCTGTCACCCTCTGTTGGCTGGTGCCATAAGCCTCAGCTGACGGCTTTCAGAAGAAGAGCAGTTCTAATAAAAACGATGGCTCTTTTAGTTCAACAGGCAGAATTCAGAGTGGGGAATCAAGCACCTGAATTGTACGCGTCATTTCCATGGCTTAACAGCGGACGCTAATGCCTGCATGCATGTCCCCATAAATTGGTTATTGCCCATACACTGACAAAAATGCAGTGTTTTTTCTTTTTTGGAAGTCAGATCTTTTCATCCTTCAGTAAAAAGAGAAAAGGCTTGTTCTTTTTGCAGTGAACTGCAGCATCATATAGGAGGCACTGGCACTTTGGCAGAGAGGAAGCCTTTCCTTTTGAATTACATGTGAGGCACGCTTGCATGGGTCTTCAGGACCCGAGATCATTACCTCTGCCTCCTGGTGAGAGGTTGGGCAATGAGTCCCACCAAAGGATTTGGGGAACAGGTTTCCCTGCCAGGCCTCCCTGCCCACTCTCTGGAAAAACCCTCTGTGAAGAATTCTTTCCTTCCTGGCCAGAGTGGAGAATGTTTTCAGAAGAGGAGTAGACATTTGTTGACATAAGCAGATCGGGGCTGGGTTGTGGAGTCTTTGTCTACCTGGGTAATTTGATTAGTGTGGATTCCATGTGTGTTTCTAAATGCACTCGGCGTACCGAGTGTCCGTCCAGATTCTTCCAAGAGGTGAAATTCTTTCTTGCTGTCGCTTCTCATCCGCAGCCTGAGCCGCCCTCAACCAACAAGTGGCAGTTGGATAAATGGCTTAACAAAGTGACTTCCCAGAACAAGTCGTTTATTTGTGGCCAAAATGAAACGCCCATGGAGACGGTTTCTGTGCCTCCTCCAATCATCCAGCCAATGGAAGTCCAGATCAAAGTGAAGACAAACCCCAGCCAGGTCCTGGCTGAACCCAAAGAGAGGCCTCTCCTCAGTCTTATCAGGGAGAAAGCCCGTCCACGGCCTACCCAGAAAACTCCAGAAACAAAGGCTTTGAAGCATAAGTTGTCAACAACTATTGAGACAGCTTCCCAAAGGACAATTGGAAAAAAACAGCCCAAAAAAGTCGAGAAGAACACCAGCATTGACGAGTTTACCTGGCCCAAACCAAATATTACCAGCAGCACCCCCAAAGAAAAAGAAAGCGTGGAGCTTCCTGATCCACCAAGAGGCCGCAACAAACCATCTGCCCACAAACCAGTCCCTAGGAAGGAACCAAGGCCAAACATTCCCTTGGCCGCCGAGAAAAAGAAGTACAGAGGGCCTGGCAAGATCGTGCCAAAGTCCCGGGAATTCATCGAAACGGATTCATCTACATCTGATTCCAACACAGATCAGGAAGAGACCCTGCAGATCAAAGTCCTGCCTCCTTGCATTGCTCCCGGGGGCAATTCTGCCAAATCGAAGGAAACCTGTGGTGCCAGCCTGACCCTCAGCACCTTGGTCAGCAGTACCAGCAGCAGCAGCAGCAGCAGCAACATATCCGTCAATAGTGAGGAACCAGCTTTTTCGCCCATCCCTGTCATGCAAACGGAGCTTCTGTCACCTCTACGAGATCACGAGAATCTGAAAAATCTCTGGGTGAAGATTGACCTTGACCTGCTGTCTAGAGTACCCGGTCACAACGCACTGCAAGCAGCACCAGCCAAGCCAGACCCCAAGGAGACTGCGCCGAAGCCTAAGCGCCAGACCGCTGCTGCGGCTGTGGAAAAACCCGCCCCTAAGGGCAAGCGTAAGCACAAGGTAAGCTGTCCCCGGTGGCCTGCCGAGTGAGCATGAGCAGTGGCTGTGTGTTGGCGAACTTGATCTGGAGTCCCATTTGCAAGGAGGCTCATGGCAGTGCATTGCAGTCTTTCGGGAAGGCAATGCTGCTTTCCACGGGGAAGTATTTGACATGACCGGGGAGGATGTGTTAGGAACGGTCCGGGTTTGGCAGCCAGTGTGAAGAGTATCCGATATGGTACATGAAGGATTATGATGTGTAGGAAAGACCATGAAGGCCGTTGCCTTGCCCCAGGTAGCCAGTCCCTGGGATGGGCTCCTTAAGCGACTCCTGCTTTCATGTCCACATGCCACAGTCCCCACCCTGGCAGCAGCCGGGCACCCAAGTGCTCCTAAGGTCAAAAATGCATTCTCTGGGCCTTGTGAATTTCCCCAGACACACATCAGCATCCCCGCACCTGGGTGATACTTTGATGACCCGGGTTCCTGGCCGACACACAGTCTACCCAGCCCGCTGGGTCCCCTGACCTGTGTGGTTGGCCTGACTTGTGGAAACCTCACCTGCGAGAGGTTAGGGCTGAATTCCAGTGCTACAAATTATCATCAGAAGGAGAGGGATGCCTGGCTTTCTCAGCCAGTAGAGCATGCAACTCTTAATCTCGGGCTCATGAGTTCAAGCCCCACGTTGGGTGTAGAAATTATTTAAAAAAAAAAACAAAAAAACAAAAAAAACTATCATCAGAAGGGAAAACCCAAACTGGCCTCTTCCATTTCAAATACCTTTAGGCAAGTGAATTTGTATCTCATAGGCTCATTCTGTTGTACCTCCAGATCTCAGGGTAGTTTTTTAGAGTAACACCATCTCATCGTGATATTTGGGTAGTATTACTTTTAATGGCTGCCACAGAAAGTCTGGGGCTCTTGCCCTGTCACCGTTTCCCCACTCCTAGGGATGACGGCAGTGCAGCCAGGGTCTGAAAATTATAGATTCTCTTTGCTTTTGGTAGGAGATTCCTGTGCCACCCAATCTTTAATCAGAGGGTCACGTCGCAGCTCAGCTTACTGAAATGCCAACTTCTTGGTAGGAAGTAAGCTAGGCAAGGCCGATTGCTTTCCTTTCTGATCAGAGATGTGCGTTTAACTCCCCTGGCTAATCTAGAAGTTAAAATAGAAGCAAACTGTCTCCCTCGCTCGTGCGTTTTAAATGTCTGCATGTGCCATGTATTTCAAACACTGTATTTTTCTTCCCATTAAAGCCAACGGAAATTGCAGAGAAAATCCCTGAGAAGAAGCCACGTCTGGAGGAGGCCGCCGCTATCTGCCTGCTGCCCCCATGCATCTCACCAGCCCCACCCCACAAGCCTCCCAACACTAAAGAGTGAGTGGTTACCCTGTCTTTGTATGACACCTCGATTGTTCAGATTCTTTAGAAACGTCGACTGAAGCCTTTTGTTGGGGGTGGGGGACGGTGGCGGTCCGGTTTCAGAGGGATGGTAAGTAAGAAAACAGAAGTTGCTCAGTCCAGTCCTGACAGCTGTCCCTGGCCACCGGTCTAACGAGGGTGGTGTAAAGGGGGGGAATACAGGCTGCCACATTTGGGGGGACTCCATGAGCTTTCTAGCCGTGTTTCTTTACTCTAACTCATGTGGAGGACCAAAGTGAACTTTCAGCACTAAGGGAAGAGTAAAAGGAGTAAATGAATTAAAAAGGGACAGAATCAAGAAGCACCCGTCACTTGAAGCAGATCACCTGCTTCTAGGACACTTCTAGTTTTGATAGTGATGAAAACAACCCCTTGGCCTTAACAGGATGCCCCCGATGCTGCCTCGTCGCTGGTGCCATTACTTAACCTTAATACAGAGCTTGAGGACTAGTAGGTACCTCCTGAACTCCTCGGAGGCCGGGGACATGACACGTCTGAGGAGGCCAGGGAGATGAGGGGCAGTTGCGTGTCAGGGAAAGCCCGCTGAAGATACGTATGTTCATTCCAACCGGCTGGCGCCCCTTCCACCTCTCCCTCTTTGCACCAAAGGGCCAGAGTCAGGCGTGAGGCCCCCTTGTCCCCTCACTCAAAGGGCCCCAGCCTTCCTCAGACAAGATCCCCCCTCTGTTGCTACCAAGTGTTGGGACCGAGTGCTTCCATCTTGTAAATATCACTTAACTAACAGTCACGTCAGCTACTGGAACCATTCCGTCTGGATAATTATTGCCATAAATTCATTCAACATTAGAGATTACTTCCATCAAGGACCAGTTTTGGAGCCTATTAGCAGCCCAGAGCAGAGAGGCAATCTGGCTTACTGCTGCTAACAATTGATTTCACAGATTACTGTTTAACATCAGTGATATGGCATCAATCAGCCACACGTAAGATGTCGGAAATAAGTTTTCAGCTTATATTTGCTTAGATCCTTGTTGTTTTGAGATGAGAGGTAGGAAAAGGCCAATTACCACGCTACCCACCTGGTATAATAAGATTTGGGCCCTGAGCTGCCCCTCTGCCAGAGGCTCCATAGCGCTTTGTGTGGTGCCTGTGTATCCCGGGTATAACTTCGCTCTGAAACATCCCGTTGCATATTTGGCTTTCTCAGAACTGGCAGCCCCTGCAATGGGGCAAGCTGAGCCCTTCACCACAGAGTGAGCCAGGCCTGTGGCTCACTTCCCCAGTGGTCAAACATGGTCCTTCCATGGCCCTTCTCCTTTCCTAGAGGATGGACTAAAATGGCGTCAGTGGGTGGCACTACCTTCCCAGTTCCCAGGCTTTGACCAGTTCAGGCCACTTGAAGGCACCAGGAAAAGGCAGGAGGCGTTGCCACAACCATCAGTCTCTGATGCCAGTCTCCCTAAGCAGCCCAGTGACCTGTTATTTCTCCCATGTCGTGGAAGATTGATGACCAACTATTCAGTAAATGTGCCATAATCTGAATTGGTTCTTCATAAAATGGTGTTTCTAACTCATGGTCTTTACGGTCTTTCTGCTTTTGTAGTCGTTAGGAAAGCAGTGTTTACCTAGTAGCATTTCTCATTCAGGAGGGGCCCGAAGCAGGTTCTTAGGCTCATCAAACAAATCCATGTCTGCTCTGTCCACTCCTTGTGCCTTGTCGACCCTGCAAACCCAATCCTTGGAAATTTCTATGAGACAGCGTTCACTTTTCTAAATGAATGTTCTAAACCTAGCCAAGAATGCCACACCAGACCATGACAGCTGTGGTTCCTGTTGTCCAGCAGGAGGACCCTGCAAAGCCCCGCCCGCACCCCGCATCCCGCACCTCCTCAGGAGCTTGAACCATCATCAGGACCTCTGAAGCACTGAGTGGTGGTGGGGACACACATCTCTTGTCTGCTGGCTTCCTCTGCCATACACGAAGAGGTGCCCAAAGTGGCAAAAACTGTTCTCGTAGTAAGACGCCATAATGGTGACAGAGCGTATCTGTAGAACATGCTCTCTGGGTAGCCTTCACCAAGGAAGTTATTAAAGGCCCCATGGTTGTAGCTCACTAGCAAACGCATGGAAAGGGGCCCAGGTGACCAATGTCCACTGCACAGAGTGTGCTGGCCTGTGTGCGGCATCCTGTATACAGTGGCAGATGGGAAGGCCTAGCCCGACTGTAGTAGCCACTGGCAAATCCAATGCTTCTAGGGAACAGCTTTGCCCCCTGAAGTCCTCACTACCTTCTCAGGCAGCCCAAGTAGTGGAGAAGTGGCTGTGGCTAACAAACCATTCACCTCCCCCCCCCCCCCCGCCAACCATAGATGCCATGGCGATGCTTAACATCCCTCCATACAAATACCCGGAAGTCCGATGCCTCCATATTGATTACACTTAGGGTGGCCTGATGTTTGTGGAGCTTCCTCGTGGACAGGAGTCTGAATCCATATGTTCACCATTGTTTTAATCAGACATCACAGCTATCCGAAAATGGTTCTCCACGTCAAAACAATTTGTAAAATCCACTGGCAAATATTTTTTTAGTTCATTTTAACTAATTGATGTAATGGCAGAAGCAGTTATGTTTTTAGAACTGTTGCTGCTTGACAAAAATTGACATAGGGCCACATTTATGAAACAAAAGTTGGAAGAGATGGCAAATATTATTACAGTTGGCAAATGTGGGCGACACAGTGGAAGTGGAATGAGCAGACGGCGTTGACTGCTACCATTGCAGGAAATCAAACCACTTGAATGCTTGTTCATCTTTGATTTGTTGCCTTGAGATATTGTAAATCTATATTTCTAGACACTGACTGAAATTGACCAAGAGGAAAACATAAATTCTCGTTGGCTTAATTTGCTATTGAAAATTGTAGTCAATAATCATGGAAAGTAAATGGCTGCACAGTGCAATATTAGTTGTCTAAGAAAAGATTAAAATTCAAGTAATCTTCATTGATTAGGCTAAGACAGTAACTAAAATGAAAATCCATGACCCAATTACCATGTTAAGCAGCTAGCATAAGGTTTTAGTTGTTCTGTTTTATTTGAAGTCTCTGTCTGTTTGATGGTGCCCATTTAATGGGCAGATAAATCAGTCTGAAAGCACAGGAGTACTTCTAGAACTACAGATGTCTTGTGGCGATATGACAAAATAGTTTTCAAATGGGTTCTGGAAAGTGGAGCACATCAGAACTCTCCAGTATAACAGCTTAAGGTCAGGGGCTTCTTACGCCTCAGAATGGGCACAGAACATTGTGAACGTACAGTGTGCAACGTGTCACAGAAGTATTTAGCGTGTTATTGATAGCTAAGTAATGTAAAAGCATGCTATTTCTTAAGAAGATATCCCCCCACTAATTGTTTATTGTACCATTCATTGTGTGATTATGCAGTTAAGTCCTGGGGCAAAATAAGTAGGAACCATCCTAAAAAATGACGGGATTAAAGTCTGCATTGGATTTTCCATAAAAATCTAATTAAGAGGAATCTTGAAAGGTTGCAAATATCACACTGTAGCACCCTCCATTAGACATTTACATTTTTCATGGAGTTCTGCTTCAAAGACATGTGTTTATTCTTGGATACATACATTTGCATTTATTTATAGTTATATCTCTCTATAGATATCTATGTCTATGTGCATTTTTATATATATACTCTTCACCATAGGCAAAAGACCATCCACTAAAATATCACTTAAGTCGAAAGTACCAGCAGCATGGGAAAAGCCACAATAGAGAGACAAAACTTTATGACACCCTATACTTTTTGTTTACACAGGAACAATTCATCCAGGAGAGCAAATAGAAGGAAAGAAGAAAAGCTGTTTCCTCCGCCACTTTCCCCACTGCCAGAGGATCCTCCACACCGTAGAAACATCAGTGGCACCAATGGTCCCTTTGGTCAAGACAAAAACATCCCTGTGATTGGACAGATCACCTCTACCAAGCCTAAGAGGAGTGAAGGCAAATTCTGTGCTACTTTCAAAGGGATATCCGTAAATGTAAGCATCTTGGAAGAAATATTAGAATCATCAGGTAGAAACAAGTTGACCCAGCTGATCTAACTGGACGTGACCATGGGGGGATGGGCGGAAGAGGCAGAAGATACAAGCGTGTGTGTGCAGAAACACACAAACTCTCCGTTATTTCAGATCTTGGTTATTCTAACGTAGGATGAATTTTTCATTCCAGTCTTACTTAACCAAACAGATTATTATGCAGAGACTCGGGGCCTTGGATATCCTTTGGTCCAATGCTTTCATGTCTTGGCAGTGGGAAGCTTCCAAAATACTGATCACAGCATCTGGCACGGGGTAGGCACCGATCATTTAGTGAACACGTGGATGGGGTGGGATTGCCCAAGGTCACTGAACTGGGGCTGGAACCCTCAGTTACATCTTCCCATCACCCAGCTTAGCATGGGTGAATTATGCTTAAAATAGTGGCTGTAAAGGATGGAATTTAAAAGATGAATCTGTTGCTAAAAATCACACAATTGTGGTTCTAAGCCCAGCCAAAGGATTATCCAGCCCTTTGGATTTTCTGCACGGCTGCTCCATTAGCATAGAAAATTGAGACTCTGTATCACTTTTCACATCCGCCCAGTCTTTCCATCTGTCTCAGGTATACATACCTGAAGCACAGAAGCCACAAACAGTAGTGTCATCAGTGAATATTAACGACCAGTGCATCTGCTTTTCCATGTATGTGCAGATGTAGCGTCCATATGCATCTAGTCTCCTTTCAGTGTAATATAAAAACGTAGTTACGTGAAAATCAATGAGCTTTCGAATGTCTTGATGCCAGCCTGGTGGACGCTGAACTAGAAGTGCCCGTTTACCACTCCCACAAAAAGCCATGAGGCCTCTGAGCTTGAAGGACCCCGACATAGAGTCCTCCGTCATCTGAGATGGCTGCCATGGCATATGTATCTGGGCAAATATCTTCGCCGGTATAGAGAAATTGTTGTTATAAAATAGTCCTTTTCCATATGAAATTTGCGTGTGTGCACACACACCAACGTAATATTTGTATTCACATTTAAAACTGCTGACTTTGTTAGAAATAAGCCATCTAGTCTCAACAATAATTATACTATCCTATTTTTCACACCTTATGTAGGCAGCTGTCTTTGTACAGGGCCTGGTATATCGGCACAAAGAATCAGGTGCTTGATACAGTTGTGGTTATGACAATGGTACCGCTCACAAGAATCTGCAAAGTCATTTCTACAAGAACTAAAAGCAGCTAGGGAAACCTGATAAGTATGGTTACTTCTTCACCTAGAAATGGATTGTCCTTCTTAAGAAAATCACTGGAGTGTCCCATGATAGTCTCCCATGACTGACTACCCATTGCCTCTTCTCTGGCCATTCGTTCTCTTTGCGAATGGCTTCAAAGCCAGAATACTAGTATATTTTTGCCCTAGCCTAGGAGTTAAGATACTTGGTTCATAGTGCTAAAACTGCAGTGGGTTTTCTGTGGCGTTGGGCAAATTATGAAACCTCTAGAGTCCATAAAGTGAGTGCATTTGACTAGATGATCTATAGGGCTTCTTCCAGCTCCCAACGTGTTTTCAGTTTTGTGCTCTCTGCGTCCCCTGTATTCCACATTTGCATGAAGGCTTATTTATTGAGTCAGTGGATGGCTGAGCGTGGACAGAGGACATGTTTATGTAACTTACATGATCATGGCTGAATGAAGCCATTTCCAGTCCAACGTGCCAGGACTGACATCAACGCCATGTGTGCAGTTGGATGTGGTGCTTCAGAGTTCTTGTCACATATCTTGGCCGTAGAGATGAGTGGGACCGTCTTGGGCTGACTCCACTGTTTGGTCTGGGCCATCTGGCTTTGGCAGTAGAAACATGGAGTTGGCTTAGGAGTTTTAGAAGGCTCCGATTTTTTTATGTGTTTGGGTTGAATAAAATCCATGATGATTTGTCAACTATTTTCTCCCTATCCATCATAACAATTTTTAGATGTGTAGCTCTCATTAAATTCATCTCAGCAAGCTCTTGGCGGTAAGAATTTTTGATAATTAGAAGATCCTGGATCAAGTAGAAAAGATACACTTTCATGGACATAAGAAATGTTCACATTTGGCTTCTATTTTTAATTTTTTAATTTTTTTAATTATTTTTGAGACAGACGGAGAGAGGGGGAGAGAGAGAGAGAGGTAGAGAGAGAGGGAGGCAGAGGATCCAAAGCAGGCTCTGAGCTGACAGCAGCGAGCCTGACGCGTGGCTCGAACTCATGAACCGTGAGATCGTGACCTGAGCCGAAGTTGGACGCTTAACAGACAGAGCCACCCAGGCGTACTGACTTATATTTTTAAGGTGACCTTTTGCCTTTTGACTAAGGCAGGTATGCATTCATGCACTCAGCAAATTACTGGGAGCACAAGGCTGTGGGGCAGGGGGTATGGGGTACGGTAGCCATGTCATAAATCAGAGATGGCTCCAGTGTTCAGAGAGCTCTCAGTGTAAGGGAAGCAATGAAACATGTGCTCAAAGAGCTAGAATATAAAATGGCTGTGGTGATTGGTGTCATAGAGAAGGGATTGAGACAGACTTCAGATCTCTAAAGGGACCAAGGAGGATTAAAGCACTTTTGGCTGTAGACAGGAGGTGGTTTTCTTGGAGGAGAAGGCATTTGTTGAGCTGCACCTTTGTAGATGAGTACGGTTTAGAAATGAAGGGAAGCAGATAAACAAAATGGGATCTGTCCATACAATGGAATATTATTCAGCCTTAAAAGGGAAGGAAATTCTGACACATGCTACAATAGGGATGAGCCTTGAGGATGTTATGCTAGGTGAAATAAGCCAGTCATGTGTTTTACCACAATTTTTTAAAATTAAAAAGTAAATTATCATAAGGCAAAAAAAAAAAAAAAGTAACAAAGGGGAGGTTCTTTCAACTATAAGACTACACATGAACCAAAACAGGACAGTGAAGAAAGTGAGATGTGTTCAGTCTGGCAGAAGTTCCATGGGAATGAGTAGTGGGAGATAGAGTGAAAAGCTGAAGCCAGATCTGGGAGGACCTTACATGCCAGCAAAGGAGCTCAGCCTTGGGTTCGCATTTGGATGCGAGGCAGTGAAATGCATTGGAGCTTTGCGTAAGGAGCGCCGGCTGGCCGGCAGCAGATTGAGAGTGGATTGGGGAGGCTAGCTCAGAGGTCAGGGGTCCAACCAGGAGGCTGATGGTCTCGGTCAGAAGCCACGAGGACCTGCACTTTGAGGCTTCAGAGGAGGGAGGGACAGACTTGGGAAACACTGAGGAGATGGAATGAATAGGACTTTGGAATTGATTGGATAAGGGCAATGAAGAGGAAGAAATTAAAGATGAGATACAGCTGTGAAATTCATTTTATTCTGAAGCTCTTTGCAAAAGAGTTTTAGGAACATTGTCATTTTTTGAAAGGAAAGAATTTACAGAACTCCGGTATATAAAGCTGATTGAGCAGAGCAGCTCAGATGGAAGGCAAGGTCGGGAGACACTGGTTCCAGTATTCCTACCCCAGGGATGACCACAGTGCCCTTACTGACATGGAGAAATCCAACCTTGGTGACACGGAAGACCATCTGCCATTAATGGAAAGAGGGGACTGCTTTGGTTATGAAATTGGTTTCAGAGCACTTTGAGGTACTAATGTGCCATCTTGGTGGTAATGATCCAGAGGTGATCACTGCAGGTCTAGAGCTCCAGAGAGAAGGTAAGATCGAGGTTTCCATTTGGCAGTAATCTGCATGTTGTCAAATCTGTGCCAATGCATACACGATTGGCAAATCCTGCCAAGGTCAAGGAAGCAGAGATCTGAGGAATGAACCTTGGTAGATACCAACCGTAGGGAGATAGCAACTCAGAAGAGCAGAAGGAGAAAGAGGTCCCATGGCAAAGCATGGCCAGAAATAGAACAGTCAGGATCATCCCACCATTGCCAGGTGGGGAGGGCGTAGTCTACCGTGTGAACAGGGCACGTGGTCTCGTGACACATACTGTCACAGGATTATAAATCTTGCCACCTACTTTCTTCATCTGGATCCCACTCTTTTTGTGGGCAGTGACAGTTCAGAGTGAAACCCAGAAGTCTCTTACCCATTTGGGTTTTGATCTGGTCGAGCTGTTACCATCCCAGAGGCCCTCAGGTGACATAGACACAGACATCAGTCAAGACCTCAGTGAACAAAAGGGCAGCTTCAGTCTTGGTCCCAGGCTACAAGGCCTGGTATGCTGGTATTTGCTGCACTGAATTTGGTATTTTGCAGAGTGACTAAGGTACTTATTTACCCTAGTGAAAGTTCTGGGCTGTTCCCTTATCAAAAGTATACATATCAGGTTCACCTCTCTCTCTCTGTCTCGCTGTCTCTCTGTTTGTCTCTCTCTCTCTCTCTTGCTCAGTTCTCTCTCTCCTTGCTCATCTATCTTTCTTTCCCTCCCTTCCCCCTTCCTCCTATCCCCACCCACCTCTCCTACCAGATTTGCCAATGGCTGTCTTCATGGGGTAATGGGGCTTATGTAATCACAGTGCCTGACTAGCTTGGGGTTGGTGTCGTCACAGAGAAGAAGCTGGTGATATACCAGGGTCACGTATTTATCCTGCAGCTGTACGCATTGTTTTCTTTTCTCTTGCCTTGTTTCCTAATGTGCTTGACATTCAAAGTATATCTTTGTCTTTTTTCCCAGGATGGAGACACTCCAAAAAAGACCGCGTCTGCCACCGTCACGGTCACCAACACTGCTATTGCCACTGCCACTGTCACTGCTACTGCCATTGTCACCGCCACTGTCACGGCCACTGCGACCGCCACTGCCACAGCCACTACCACAACCACTACCACAACCATTTCCACCATCACATCTACCATCACTACTGGCCTCATGGACAGCAGTCACCTGGAAATGGCGTCCTGGGCGGCCCTGCCCCTTCTGTCCAGCAGCACCACCAACGTCCGGAGACCCAAGCTCACTTTTGACGACTCGTATGTTGTCCCCCAGTTATCATGGACACGGTGGGGCGGGGGGTGGAGGCTTTACGGCTTTTCTAGCACCTTCCACGTGTCACCCAAAGTAAGACCTTGGCAGTAGCTCCTTCTCCCCACGCACAGCTTTGTCCCCACCAAGAAATGTCTTCGGCCCATTTTAATCATGGAGCTCTGTTACCGTTTCCAAAGACAGGTGCTTAATTCTAGGTTGCTTTGTCCCCCTTTCTTATCCGCGTCCTCAGATGGAACAGTGTGTCAACGGCAGCCAGGTTCGTTTGGGTCTGTGGAATGTTCAGACCATGGAATGCCTGGGTTAGAGGGGCAGTTATTTATCCTAATGCTCCATTACACACTTCACGTTCCACTTCTGGGGATATTTCCAGGCTGGTTGTCATACGAGGGAGGGCATTCACCTACCTTTTTGAGGGCATTGTATTGGAATGGATTTATGGTGAAATAATCTGTGATTCTTCTGGCTGTCGGCAGAAAGATGAAACATTGGTTGCTGAAAGAGCTCGTTTCGTTTGTTTAGGGTTCACAATGCTGATTATTACATGCAAGAGGCTAAGAAGCTAAAGCACAAAGCTGACGCACTGGTAGGTTTTGTTCCTCTCGTTGCTTTCCTCCCACTAAGGTGTTATGCTTTGAAGGGGAACCAAGAAGGCACTTTACATACGAGTCAGAGTTCCTCGCTGCTCTGACACAGGGAGACTGGGGCTGGTCGATTCCTCACAGCATAGTTCCCAAGTCCTTGAGAGAGTGTTGCCCTGCCATCATCCATGTTCTTGCTCTTCCTCCCCTTGCCCTAACTTCAGGAGCTAAATGGCATACACTATTGCTATCTTTCAAGTGAATTTTCAAATGACTTTTGAAACTGCCCTGGAGAAAGTAGGAACCCCCATTGGTCCCAATAAATCAGGACCAGTGTGGCAGAGAGGTTATAGAAAGCTGGTTAAGTGGCCTCAAAAATGGGCTTTGGGAAACCCGGGTGTGTAGAAAAACCTCCGCCCTGTGCTGCATCGATCACATGTTTCCAGAGTGAGGCGTACAGCCAGGCGAGGACCCTACACAGAGAAGGGAACTTCCGTCATCTGGATTTCTGAGGACGCATGGCCCCGCTGCCTCCAAGGGTCTTGGCCACCTAGATCAACCATGAGCTCAGCCTGTTGAGTTGTTCTGACTGCGCCTCCCAACAGGGGGCGTCAACCACGTGTTACAATTCTTTGGGGGCCTTTAAAACAAACATGATGCCCAAGCCATACCCCAGACAAATGGAATCAGAAGTTCTGAGACTGGGACCCTGGTATGGGCATTAACCCTCTCCACTGTCCTAGAGAAGGCTCTCGATGGTATCCTCCACCATGGCATTGGGTCCACCCAGGACTTAGAGGACCCGCGGTGTTAGGCCCTGGCAGGGCTGTGACTTGTGTCAACACCAGCTGCATCTGACGCTTCCCTGTTTTCTGTCAGTTCCCCACCATGGTCCAAATTGCTCAGGTATTGTCTACAGCTAACCTTTCTGTGGGGTGAACCGTCCTTTGAAAACTATTGTCCTCTGCTCCTGCAAATGAAAAAGACAAAGCAGGCTCGGGTCCAGCTGCACCAGAGATGCTGGGGAGACGGTGCCCGTGACCATTGTATGGGGGGCCGGTGATATGGAAGGTGTGTCCTCAACTCCGCAGCAGCACAGAAGTGCTCTGGGGTCGACCCTGTCAAAATCAGGGCAAGGGAGCACATAAACGTTCTCTTGACAAGCTGGTCCGTGGGCTCAGGAAGAGTGGGATGTGCAGAGGAGACCATGTGGGTGAGATTTAGAAGAACTGAGAAGCATCACAGCCACAGAGATACATACGTGTGATTAAGAATACTCTGTACCTTCCACTGTCGTCTTTATGTGTACCCCCAAAATCACTCTTGGTCTAAGCCATTTAGAAAAGGCATTTTCATTTGTGGGGATTTCATCCCCCACATGGGGGCAAAAGCCAGTTTTGGGGGGTAAAGTAAAAAAGTCAGACATTGCAATGGTGTGTGACCTGCCCCCCCCCCCCAGGCCACAGTACATAAAGAGATAATGAATATATTTTTGGCATTGAAATTTCAGTGGAGCTGTGTGAAAAAAAATATCTGAAATAGCTCCCTCAGTAGCCAGAGGTGAGGTAGTAATGATGGAAAAAAGGTGGAGAAACACCCATCTAGAGGAAGATATCTTTGCTAGGCTTATATCTGTGTCAGGGCTAGAAGCCCCTCTGTAGTTCAAGCCCCTCGTTTCATGGATGGGGAAACTGAGGCCCAGGAAGGGGGCGCGACCTGGCCACTGATTGGCGCTATGGCCATGTAATTTTCCATGTGGACTTCAGTTTCTTCTCTTGGAAAAAAAGAGAGGTTTGGGCTAGGAGATCTTTAAGCAGCCTTGCAGCTATGGGTTTGTGAATGAAAAGTCACTTTGAAAACTCAGGATGTAAAGATTAATTTCCCCATGGGAGAGTCAGTTGGAGCTGGATTACCTAAGGAAATAATGTTGTAAGGCAAGAGAAGAAGGAGATAGTTTGCATACACACACACAGGTTTTCATCAAACCACTTTGAATTTGGTTGAAACCAGTATTTTCCCACAACAGCTTACAGTAAGGAAACCACAGAATTCCTGCGGTATGTAAAAGCCGAAGAACATTTGTTATAGAGTCACTTACAACAAGCGATTGTACTTAATCCTTTGCTAGAGACAGCCTCTCTGCCATTTTGAGAATTGAAACCTTCACAGTCGCAAGAAAATATTTTGATAAAAGGTATACAAGAAAATTAAAATAACTAAGTCTGCATTATACCGGTTCTTTTCCATAAAATTCCGTATTAGTGGAATTCTTACATGCCGCTATCAAAAATTGAAAACATTAAACACTGTTATAAAATACTCACTATAAAAGTGTCATATATAATATTCATTACACATAAAAAAGAAATCAGTATGTCTAAGTCAGTTTAATCATGACCATTATCAGGGCTAAAACCTTTTGCAATAAAATTTTACTAAACTAAAATATTTAGTAGTGCTATATTTTTTTGGCTTTTTGACACGCTGTTTCAGACCATCATTTACAATGAAAGTGATGTGATTATTGTCAACAGTCGCACTGAAGCCTCACATTTGTCATGACAATAGCGTCAATTTGTTACCCTTCTCCTGGGGTGGGGGTCAACGTGCTCCCAAAGAGTTCCAAGCACAGACTGTACGTGGACTTGGTCCAGGAGCCTTACCAAAAACAGAGTTCATTGCAAGCTCTGTCCATAGGACCCTGCAATGACCAGGCTAGTCCATTCACTGCATAGAAACTAGCCAAGGCAGTGATTTGCATGCCGGGCCACTAAAAAATACTGACGACAACAGTACCACAAATATATGATAACACCACCACGACACGCGCGCCACCTTGGCCGCCTTTTCTCTTCTCAACCAGCGCCAGTGTCATGACAATAGAACCTTAAATCAGCTGCGTCATTGTCGATACAAAGTCACACATCGACTCCCCTTTCCATCGCGGGGCCTGTCCTGTGCCTTGGGGAATGTGTGGCAGTCTCTCCGGCCTCGTGCTCATGACCAGAAATATCTCTGGACGTTGCCAAATGTTCCCGGGGGTGGGGGGTGGAAAATTGCCCCGGGTTGAGATCCACTCCTTTATAAGAGGGAGAAGAGAGGCAATATCGTGCTCACGAGCGATCTTCCCGTTTCAGTTTGAGAAATTTGGCAAAGCCGTGAATTACGCCGACGCAGCCCTGTCGTTCACCGAATGTGGCAACGCGATGGAGCGCGACCCTCTGGAAGCCAAGTCTCCATACACCATGTACTCTGAGACCGTGGAGCTCCTCAGGTTCATGGCCTTTCCAAAGCCATCTTCCTAAGCTCGTCTCCCTCATAATTAGAATCTGCTGTGTTTTCCAAAAATATCATTTCCTCCTCCTAATGGTTTGTCCCGTGCATCTTCTTCTTAGAAGCCATCATAATTAGTTCTTACCATTTGATTAACGTCATGGAAAATTTATAGTTGATGGACACTGCCTTGATAAATGACCCCCTTCAGAGGTTATAATGTGAGTGTTATAATTTGCAACCTTCATAAAATTAAAATGGAAACATGGTGGGTGGAAGTGAAGTGTAATAATTTTACCATTTGGCATTGACACTTGCCTTTCCAAAGCGCAATTCAAGAAAGGTGGCACTATCGGGACTCCTGTTATAAACCATGTTTTCTAAGTATTTCTGCCTCAGTTATTAAAAAGGGGCCATGATTACGGGCGCCTGGGTGGCTCAGGCGGTTAAACGTCCATCTTAGGTCAGGTCGTGATTTCGCGGTTTGTGAGTTGGAGCCCCCGCATCGGCTCTGTGCTGGCAGCTCAGAGCCTTGAGCCTGTTTCGGATTCTGTGTCTCCCTCTCCCTCTGCCCCTCCCCTGCTCACGCTCTGTCTCTCTCTCTCTCAAGAATAAAATAAACATTTAAAAAAACTGTAAAAAGGAGGGGCCGCAGAGTTGACATTTAAGGCCACAGGTGCACAGTAAACTTCCCATGTGTCTGGAATTTCAGGGAAACAGACAAGGTGGTAGCAGGGGGAGGGCCTCTTGTTGGTCTCTATGGAGGAGAATTTGTGGGTAATCAGAAAAATTCCTGGAAGAAGGAGAAAGAAAAGAAAGGCCCATCGTGGTATTTTCCGGTAACCTGCAGATATTTGTAAAATAATTTAATCCACTTCTGAATAGTGGGAAAGCACCATCATTTGCTGGATGGAGTAAATAATTGCCTTTGAGATTGAGTGATCCATTCTTTACCTGATAGGTCCTTATTTCCGGGTCACCTCTGGCTCCATTAATTGATTATGCTGGGCCTAGTTTTTACTATGTTGCATGTGTCTGCATAAACGGTTACAAATCTGAGGCCCTTGTAATTAAACCTTCACACAAACACTGGACACGTTTAGCATGCATATTTTCCCAGAAAAGCACTCCAAAAGATCAAAAGAGTGTGGACTATTCTAAAGAAAAAAAAAAAAACTATGCTTGCATAGAATCAGATGATTAAGTTAAAGCCACAAAAGTAAGGAGATTATGAGGACAGCAGCCTCACCTTGCCAGGCCAGGCAGCCACCTTCCAATTTTCTGTGTTCAGAGAAGCATGTGAAGTATCTCTCGGACTTACTTTATGCTCTGTGAAAGCCACCACTGCCATTCTGTAGCTTTTTAAGGGGAAATTGATTTCTCAGTGTATTCGAGGCTGCCAGTGATTCTTCCAAGACGCACAAGATGAAAATTCTCACAAAACTTATAAGGATTAAAAATTGACGGGCAGGGCACTGGGGTGGCTCAGTCAGTTAAGCTTCTGACTCTTGGTTTCATCTCAGGTCGTGATCTCACGGTTCATGAGTTCAAGCCCTGCATCGGACTCTGCTGACAGCGGAGTCTGCTTGGGATTCTCTCTCTCTCCCCCTTTCTCTGCCCATCCCCCACTTGTGCACATTCTCTCTCTCTCTCTCTCTCTCTCTCTGTCTCACTCCCCCCCCCTCCAAAATAAATAAACAAACATAAAAAAAATTGAGGGGCGGGACACGTGGGTGGCTCAGTTGGTTAAGCGTCTGACTCTTGATCTCGGCTCAGGTCGCGATCTCAAGGGTTTGTGAGATCAATCCCCGCATCAGGCTCTGTACTGACTGCACAGAGCCTGCTTGGGATTCTCTGTCTGTCTGTCTGTCTGTCTCTCTCTCTCTCTGTGTTCCTCCCCCCATCTCAAAATAAATAAACTTTAAAAAAATTGAGGGGCAATATTAGTGAAGAAACATGGAGAAAATTCATGTTCTCTATCCTTCCAAAAATGCAGACTTTAAAAAAGGCACTTTTTAAATTAACAAGAAAATATAAAAATGCTAATACCTAGTGTTAACACAAACACACACACACACACACACACACACACACACACACACTAATGGTGACCTAGGCCTCTCCTTTGCTGGAAACCTCTACAAATGAGCATTCATACCTTTTCAGCCAGTAATTCAACTTCTGGAAATTTGAATTTCCTGTACTGAAGGAAATAATTGCAAGAGTAGAGCAAGTTATCTGTATGGTTTTCAGTTTGGCATATATTATAGTACACAATTAGAAGCAAACCAAATAATCAATCACAGAAGAGTAAGTAATTACACTGTAGTACACTCAACAGAATTCTTTGCAGCCATTGAATTGCAACAATGACGGAGACTATGTAGCTGCATGAAAATGTTTATAATACAATGTTAAAGTAAAAACGAGCTGCAGAATTATATACACACAACATTTCTGACCATGAAAAGCATGTTTCTGCTTGTGGACTAACCTGGAAGGGAAATGAGATCATAGCTGCAGTAGGGTGAAATTATGGGTGTTTTCTATCTCACTCTATTTTTCTTTCTAACTCATTTTCTTTTAGGAAAAAAAACATGCTGTCTTAAAAATATAAAAGCAGAACATATCTTGTTCTTGGTAAAAATGCAATGTGAATCTTTGAGTAATATTTATTTCCATTAGAAAACAAGTCTTTTTCCATAATTATGTAGCAAAAAATATTTTTTTCCAAGCACAGCTGTTGTTGTCTTCTCATTATGTGATAGTTTATTCCCCCCAGGAGTAGATCTCAGTAGAACCTGGTGAAAGTCAATGGAGAATGTATGCACGTTTTTTGTTTTTTAAGTTTATTCATTTATTTTGGGCAGGAGGTGTGAGTGCATGAGTGGGGGAGGGACAGAGAGAGAGACTGAGAGAGAGAGAGAGAGAGAGAGAGAGAGAGAGAGAGAGAGAGAATCCCAAGCAGGCTCCATGCTGTCAGCATGGAGCCCAACATGGGACTCGAACTCACAAACCATGACATCATGACCTGAGCTGAAACCAAGAGTCAGACAGATGCTTAACTGACTAAGCCACCCAGGCACCCCTGAACATTTAGTTTAAAGTCAATATTTTTAGTTTATTTTTGAGTGAATTGTAGATTCCTGTGCAGTTGTGAGAAATGATACCATAAGTTCCTGTGGCCCCACTCTCCCGTTTCCCCCAACACCGATAAAATCCATGGACTTTGTTCAGATCGCCCCAGTTTTACATGCACCTCTTTGTGTGCCCTCTCTCTACGTGGACAGTTTTTATATTTTCTGTAAAGCGTGTGTGTGTCTAATTGTTTGTTTTGTTTTTTTTTTGAGAGAGAGAGAGAGAGAGAAATTTCAGTTGAGAATCAAATGGGCTAAAGCAACTAGGTCTTTGAAAGTAGTTGCAATTATGGAGAGACTGTAATATGAACATAGTTTTTAGTAGCATAATATTGTGTTGCAGAGATTTTTATTACTCTCTCTCCGACAGTATGCTGGCCACAGAGAGAGAGCCCAGTTTTCTTCCTCCAAGTAATTATAGTTGCTCTGAGCCCTGGGAGTCTGCAATAGAAATGTATTTGTGCAAACAAGTGGGGCATCACAATGAGTTGACATTTCAGCGATCCAACTGTCAAAGACAGTTTGATTTATTACATAATAAAACTCCTTTTGCTTAATATGGCAACGACAGAAGGGACCCACATCACGTGCTCAGGTCCTTTTGTTGGAAAATGTTCCCTCAGCAGAAGTGGAGCGGTAGCCAGGAGAGCAGGGTGATAACAGCATGCCGACGGGGCGCCGAGTCTTGGGGGGCAAGCCCAGGGGTGCTGGTGTTCTGGAGAGGCTGTCGAAAACAGGGAGTCCGTGGTACAGGCTCCCCATCACCTTCTCGTAAATGAGAACTAGTCCACGCTGCCTGCACACTTTCAGCTTCCTTCTGCAACACTGAACTCCATTACTCATTCCTCCACAGGTACCTGTGAAATTGCATTAAAGCTCAGACAATGATTTTATGCAATGAATTGATTTTCAAGAGTCTAAATGCCCAGAATGGGATGTGCTCAGCTAGAAGAAAAAAAAATGAGAGCTGCTCAACCTTTGATCACCCCAGTGTGGAACAGTAACAATTAAAGAGAATGGAAAGACAAAATATACCAGCACCATAAATTAAGGGCACTTAGACCTTCAAATGCTGTGAAATCGACCTTCCTTTAAAGCAAAACAAAACAAAACCACTTTCTATAAGAATATATTCAAAAGCCGAGCCATTAGAAAAGACCTCTTTCACTGTGTGATTGTGGGCTCCCCATGCCCGTGTCACACAGAGTCGTGTATTATTTACCTCGTCTGTCATAAAGTCAGCTGAGACTGACATTTGTGGCCACCTCCCGTGGCAAGCCAGGAATGTCTTTAGCTAGAGTGGTCCTAGAAACAACCTTTTGCCAGCACTTGTTTTATTTTGTTAAGTTTTTATTTAAATTCCAGTTAGCGGGCACGTGGGTGGCTCAGTTAGTTAAGCATCCAACTTCAGCTGAGGTCACCATCTCACAGTTCGCGAGTTCGAGCCCCACATCGGGCTCTGTGCTGACAGCTCAGAGCCTGGAGCCTGCTTCACGTTCTGTGTCTCCCTGTCTCTCTGCCCCTTAATAAATTGCAGTTAATAAACCTACAATGTCCTATTAGTTTCAGGTGCACAGTATAGTGATCCAACACTTCCATACGTCACCCTGTGCTCATCACAAGTGCCCTCCTCAATCCCCCGTCACCTCTTCCACGCATCTCCCCATTCCTCCCCATCACTTTGTCCTCTAGAGTGAAGAGTGTTTCTCGGTTTGTCTCTCTCTCTCTTTTTTTTTTCCTCCCTTGGCTTGTTTGTTTTGTTTCTTAAACTCCACATGCGAGTGAGTTTGTCTGTCTCTGACTTCCTTCACTAAGCATTATGCTCTCCAGCTCCATCCACGTCCCGGCAAATGGCAAGATTTCGTTCTTTCTTATGCCTTTGCCGGCGTTTAGCAGACCTTCCACGGCCCTGCCCTGGCACACGGGCTCCCGCTTCAGCTGACCTCTCCAGAGCTCCCTTCTGTATGTCACTCTGTCCATCGTCGTTTTGCACGTGTCCAGGAAAGCGTGCTCTCGCCCGTGCTTTCGTTCTCCCACCCAGAGCAAATGTGGCACCGAGGCATGGGAGTTTCTGACGGGTCACACAGATGGCACTCGAGCTTGTCCTTTCTCTCCAAAGGTACGCGATGAGACTGAAGAACTTTGCAAGCCCCTTGGCTTCGGACGGGGACAAAAAGCTGGCAGTATTATGGTAAGTCTCATGGAGGCTATGAAACAGCTGAAATGTCACAGAAGGATTTGAAAACTCCAGATCGACTTAAGCTGCTTACCCCAGATCATTATTCTTGTTTTCCATTAAACTATTAAAGGATAACTAATGGATTTCTTCAGTCGCTGACTAAACATTTACTCTCCTAATTTATAGCCTTATCAAGATGGGATTTTAATGCTTACCCCTTCTCTTTTGAAAATTTTTCTTTTTGCACTGGTGTTCCTCAAGAACCGTAGGAGGGGAACCGCAAACTATGAATCAGCATTTTGTTGACAACGTGTAGCTTTCATTACGCACCGGCATTAACATAATCCTTCCTCATCACCACAGCTACAGATGTTTATCACTTCTCTACTTGCGGATGTTTAAGCTGAAGAAGGACCATGCCATGAAGTACTCCAGATCACTGATGGAATATTTTAAGGTAATCCTTATTTTGTATAATTTGTAAGTACCGAGTGAATAAAATCACTAATGAGATGTGGCAGGCATGTTATTAAATGTCAAGGTCGTTGCTGCCAAAGGCTTCACCTCGCATGCCCACCGGCCGTGGCCCTCCTGCCTCTGCCTCAGGGCTCAGCAGAGAGCTCAGGTTTGGTCCAAGCAAAATGGCACTTCGCATCTTCCTGGTTGCAGTCAGGGGAACGATGCCTTCTCCCCCACTGTGTGTGGCGGACCCACCAGGGGACACAGGTTGTGACTGTGGCTGTGACCAGTGCCGTGTTAAGTGAACGGCCAGTCCCAAAGTTTCTCAACAGTGAGAGAAGTCACTGCAGCCACCCCGGGCTCTGGGGGGATAGCCATTCCCTTTGGCCGTGGAGAGTCTTGGAGTATGGTGGCTGCACTTTAAAACAACTGATTGCTTTGGTTACCAAAATAAATTAGCACACGAAGAAAGAGAGAGAGAGAGAGAAAGAAAGAAAGAAAGAAAGAAAGAAAGAAAGAAAGAAAGAAAGAAAGAGAAACCCGTCATCTAGGGAGCTGGAAATTTTAATTGGCAAGCAAAAAGAAAAAAGGTATTTTAACTGCAAAGAGAATGCCAGAATTGGAGAGCGAGCCCAGATAAAAACTACCAGCCTGATGCTTAGTCTGGCCTCTAAAGTGTCACTGGCTCGATGATCTGTGAAGCTTCTGCTTCATTTGCCCCCCAACACTGACCATGATTTAGACTTGAGAAGGCTCAAGGTTCCTGTTGGTCCAGCCATAAAAGGGAAGGATGATTTTATTATTATTGTTGTTGTTGTTATTATTATTATTTCTGCCAAGTGCATGAGACTGCTTGACTAAATTGCACCAAAGAAGTTATTTGAAATGAATCCAGTCATGGCCTCACATGTGTCACCCGAGTCCCATGAGTGACATCGCACAGCTGTGTGAGGATGCTGACTAGGGTGGGGAAGAGGGCAAGCTCGCCAAGGCCTCACCGTGCCGTGGAGCTGGTGCTCACATAGCTGAACGGGTGGCACACGACAGCTGCCCATCCCTTCCTGTGTCCACGGGTCTCCAGCCGTGCTCTAGAAAGGCGGTCGTCGAACCTGAGTGGGCATTTAGATGCCCTGGAGGGCTTGTGAGAGCACAGTTCTGGGTCCCATCCCCCCAAGTGTGATACCAAACAGATGTTAAATAAGTCGCTCTTCCGGCAGCGTGTTGAGCTTCTTTTAGATTAAAACCTGGAGTCTCCAGAGAAGTATTGCGTGCTCACTGGGCTCCTGAAAATGCCCACCCTGCCCAGCACCCCATTTGCAAAGGGGGCTGGGCCGGAACCCAGGAGGCAATGGAAGAGCGTAGGCTCGGTCTTGACGCTGCAAAGGCGGGCCTGGGTCGGGTTCAGTGCCCCCGGGGGTCCTGGTCCTGTGCCCCTTGGGCTCTGACCTGGGGAGGTCATTCTAATGAGCCGGACCACTGTCCTGAGGCAGTGGTGCTGAGAGCTGTGCAAGTGTGTGCTCCGCCAAATGCAGAAGGCCCGGTTTTGAGACCAGCCCGGTCCCGTTCAGAGAGAAGGATGCTTTAGTGTCCCAAGGCAGCGCGGCCCTGGGCCAGTTGCATTGCCAAACAGGGATTGGCCTGTCGAGATAGCAAATCAAGGTGATTCGCAACCGAATCGACCACACAACGCCGCTGCTGCCTCCCGGCACCTTCCTGGGATGGCAGAAATTACGGGCCACCTCGCCTCCCGGGGAACAAGTTTGCCAGGGGAGCTACAGGAGAAAAGCTTGCCAGCACTCTGAAGAGCTTGTTTTGCAGAATAAATTTCAGATGAGGATAATTAAACCACTTCTTGGAGAACTGAGTCTGATTTCACTGGGCCTTTTAGTGTATACGATCTTTCATCAAGTGACTTTCATGGTCCTGATTGGAGCCCACTAATTATCCTAACCAGCTATTTTCATCGAGTGTGTCATAGTGTGCATTCCCGAAATGCTGCAATCAATATTAATGTTCTCTAAATCACACTTCCATCTGTTTCTGAATTAATAAAACACAAAATAGATGTCCTTATGTCCCTCTCTCTCTCTCTCTTTTGTAGCAAAATGCTTCAAAAGTCGCTCAGATACCGTCTCCCTGGGTAGGCAATGGAAAGTAAGTATCTCATGAAAATTGCTTTTTCAGAAACTCAGGGGACTTAATAGACCCCAGATATTTGGTATTGACAGCTCAGGAGCACAGGTCAATTCTGAGACTAGAGTAATTTTGGTGCCCACGAAATTCTACTCAGCTTTCAGCTAACGGCCAGACAGAGAAGTTCAACATGGTGGCATTCCAAATTTCTTTAACTGTGTGATCTTGAAGCCAAATTATGGCCATAAAAATATCTGTTAATGAGATGGCAAGCACCATGCCATTTCAAGAGAGGCAGGGTAAAGTTAACTCCGCGGCAGTGATTTTCCAATGATTCACTCAGTAATGAAAGACCAATGAAATATTCATTGATGTATAGTAAGTGCTGTTTAATAAAACCAAAGGCATAATAGTGCTGAGAACGTGAAGGCACTTAGTCAGCCAATTATCTGAGCCTTCGTGGTGATTTTTATATTAATACTAAAACAGCCTGACCTAAAATACATAAAACCACCTGCTATACCGCTGGCGTAAGGCTCGATGGACTCACCCACTCCCGCGGGGCTGCCCGGTCTCCCTGCAGCAGGTGGGAGTCAGAACCTCCTGGAGCGGGTCCCGGGCCCCTCCCACTGTCCAGAGCTCCCTGTGGGCTGAGTGGCCCCTCCCCCTCACTGGCCGTGTTTCCCTCTATCTGAGATGAAAGGGCTGGACCCAACAGCCTCCGAGGCCCCTGTGAACACAGGTACCTTCTAAGAGGGAGGTTTTGAGCGTCCGTCTAGGACCTGGCCACACGGCTGCCTTTCTGTGCTTGACCATCAGTGTTTCCTCTGATTCCCGGACCTCCCTCGCTGCCACAGACCCACCTCCCACCCCCAGCGGGAGGGGAAACTCCATGACTGCGGACACAGGCTTCCACAAAGAGCCGCTCTTTCCCATTTTTCATCATCTCCAAATTCTCGTATCTCTGATCCATACGTTTCTTCCAGAGTAAAATAGTCTCCTCTGCCACTTTATAAATGTCCACAAAGCGCACTCCCAGAGCGGTGGGACGTGAACTCTGCTCTGAGATCGTTCACACATTCAGAGGGAGGGAACAGACCCATTAAAACCTGCACGTTAACTCAATTACTGTCTTGGAAGTATCCTTTAAATTGTTGATTAAGTCTTACTTTTATGTTGAACAACAAAAACAAAAGAATGCTTCTGTCTGGAAGTTTGGAAAATAAAAATAGCCACAAAGGCCCAGAGAAAGCTATTTTCTCTGAGCACAGGGTAAAGCAAGGGCAAGTTCAGGTAAGCGGCCATTAAAGGATTTCTGGGGAAAAACAACTTTTTTCATTCTGAAACGAAAGAACTCAAACACATCCTGAGCTTGTGAAGTCACATTAAAAGCCTCCTGAAAGGATGTTTTAAGCAGCTTCTGTCTGAAGAGAGCACGCTCCCTTTCGTAGGCCATAGAGATTTTGAGTGAGGCGACTGAAAAGGGTCACCCAGGGGTTACGTCCTGTTCATTCAGCACTTGGGGTGCGTCTCCGTATGAGGGGCTGGGGACACAGCTGAATTCGATGTAATGCCTGCAGTCCGGGAGCACACGGTCCAGTGCAGGAAGGTGACAGGTGGGAAGAAAGTTCTGTGAAAGCCCAGGGGAGAAAGAGCTTGGACCTCCCTACATGGTCAGGGAAGGCTTCTCGTATGCAAGCAAGACCACAGCCTGGCTTCTTCAATGAAGGACGGTGGCTGGCACCACACAGGGACTCGCGGGGCACCTTCCGGAAGCGGCAACCCCTGACCTTGAAGGCTGGGGGAGAAAATTGCAAGGAAGCGGTTGGAGGAAGGAGAAGAAAAATCTGCTTGCTACTGAGCGTGGCATGGCAAACTTTTGCTGAGGCTGAGAGGTAATATCTGAGCACACAGATACTTTAACAAGCGTTGGCTGCTGCCGTTGCCGCGGTATTTGGTGTCGCGGTTACCATTTGAGTCGGAAAGCACACACTGTCGCACCCCTGGAGCGCCCACCGCCATTGGGGGACACTTCACTGGAGGCACCTACCCTCAGTTGTCAGAAAGGAATGGGTCTGCCCCCCACTCCCAGACTATTTGCTGTCTCCGCTAAAGGGCCATTCATTCTTCATTCTTCTGGTAAATAGTGTTCACTGAGTGCGTACTATGGATGGGACGCCCTGCCAGGCACTTGATAAACATGATCCCCCTCCCTTGTGCTCTACGTTGTTCTACCCTCTCCAGAGCCTCTTACAGGTACTGGATGCTAACTAATGATAGAGGGGTGGTGGGAAGACATTTCATTCATTTCGTTAACTAGTATTCTTTAAGTACATAGTATGTGCCCCAGGCACTGTTCTAGATGCCGGGCACAGCACTGGGTGACACAGGCAAAGATCCCCGCCCTCCTCGAGGCCACTTTCTGGTGGAGAAAAGCAGGAGAAAATACGCGGCATGCAAAAATGGTGGTAGATGTCATAGAGCAAATGGAAACCAGGAAGGGGCATTAAAAAGCTCGTCTGGGGTGGGGCGGGGAGCAGTACACTGGTCTTGAACAGGGATGTTCAAGAAGGATCGTGGAGAGCAGCCCATGGAGATACCCGGGGAAGTGCATTCCAGGCAGAGGAACAGGAACCACCTTCCGGAGTACGGGGCGCCTGATGCGTCTGAGGAACAGCGGGAGGGCGAGTGTGGCAGACAGGTGGACAGGACCCGTGTGCTAATGGCGGGAGGTGTGCGCCTGCAGGTGCACGCTCATTTGCGTGTGCCATGAACATGCGAAGACAAAGACAGGATCTACAGGTAGACCCACAGAAAGAGAACAGGACAAGGAACCCCAAGCAGGGGGCGAGAGCCGAGTTGGAGTTGGAGGGCCACCCACCCCCTCCCCGGGAGATGCGTGTGGCATCACACTCCTGTGGCCAGGGTCACAGTTCCTTAGGCAGGTTTGAATTCTTTCATTAGTACGGTGCGTCAGGCAGATCCGCTCGGCAGGATGGCACCCCTAGAGCCACCCGGAAGACCAGCCATGTCCAAAAGCAAACCCATGCGCTGGCTCTCCTTGCCTCCTCTACCGGTTATTGACAAGGAAGTAGGAAGTAACGAGCAAAGAAAGCCCCTCATTCAGCACCTCACTGTTATCAACTAAAAGGTCCTTTTTACTGGGGCGCCTGGGTGGCTCAGTCGGTTAAGCATCTGACTTCAGCTCAGGTCATGATCTCATGGTTCGTGGGTTCAAGCCCCACGTGAGGCTCTGTGCAGATGGCTCGGAGCCTGGAGCCTGCTTCAGATTCTGTGTCTCCCTCTCTCTGCCCCTTCCCCAGGTGGCTCTCTCTCTCTCTCGCTCTCTCTCGCTCGCTCTCAATAATAAATAAACATTTAAAAAAAAGTATTTACTTTTTAAGAGTTTTTTTAATGCTTATTCATCTTTGACAGAGAGAGAGCCAGGGTGCGAGTGGAGGAGGGGCAGAGAGGGAGGGAGACACAGAATCTGAAGCAGGCTCCAGGCTCCGAGCCATCAGCACACAGCCCAATGCAGGGCTTGAACCCATGAACCATGAGGTCATAACTTGAGCTGAAATCGATGCTTAACTGACTGAGCCACCCAGGCTCAGGCGCCCCTAAAAAGTCCTTTTTAAAATGTACAAAGTAAACTGACATGATGTGTTTCCCCTCGTGACTTCTGGACATGATTGGAAATCACTGAATCGGGGCTTTTCTTCCCGTCAAGGAACGGCTCTGCAAGGGGAAGGGGCATGGCCAGGAGCACACGGCCAGGGTTAGAATGCAGGCGTCCTGGGACTCCAGGAAGTACTTTGTCCCCAGCACCACACAGTTCCCCTTTCAACATTCGTGACACCTGACAGCCTTGTGATTTTCCTCCAGTGATTACGAATGAGGACATATTCTTTTCTTGCCTTACGTTGTCATTAGTTAACCTTCTGGGCTTAGGTTCCTTAGCTGGGACGTCTGTCTCCCCACCCCACCCCACCCCTCCCTGGAGGATAAATCTTTCTATCAAGAAGGGTCAAAAGATCTCAGAAACTATAAACAGAGCAGGAAACCTTCACTCCGTCTTACAGACAAGTGCACAGCAAGTGTGGGGATCCACTTTCCCCCTCATATTAGAACATACCAGAAGATACACTCTGTTTCCAGAAAATGGACCAAAGCTTTCACGTGGCTCAGCACAGCCTGCATGAGTCTCAAGGCAGGCACATCAGGGTGAGTTGTTCCCAAATTGGCTTAGCAGCGCTCCAGCGTTTTGGTACTTTGTGATGGCCGTCCCCCCAAATCCCGTGTGTAGGCTGCACATCCGCTCTGTGCGCGCGGATAGGAAGGCCGGGGGTGTGCACGGGCCTCGCTCCTGCGTCCAGGAAGCCACCCAGGCCCTGCATGCTATGTGCAGACGGCAGGTGCCTCCTTGTTGCCGACGTTAAAGAATTAAACCAAAACTTATATCCCAACATTGGTTCTGCCCGAAGTAGGAACTGTGAAGACTTCTCTTTGTAAACAGCGTGCGGGTGAATGGTCAGCAATTAACAGCCATCCCTGTAGCGTGTCTTCCAGAATCTTAAAGAGATACTCAGAATCTTACTTTTTCCAGCATCCCTAAGACTGCTCCTGGAGGGGGCTTTGAGGAACTGCATTTTGTTTATCGTGGTGACTGTATTTGGAGCAAATTGTCACGCTGGTTTCCACAAAACACTTTGATAATAGCCCAACACCGCGCATCCAGTCGTTCCTATGCCAGTAGCCATTCTGGCAGCAGGTAGAGAGATCATTGTAGCTCTGAGCCGTTTCTCTCTCTGAAACATCACAACTCGGGTTAATATATTCAAAGTCAGAGCTACATTGGTGGATAGAATTAATGCCAGAGAAACATTCACCCAGCTCTCTCCGGGATCTGAAAACGAAAGTAGCAGTACATATGGAGTCTGCAGGAGGCAGTGAGATGTCAGTGTTTAACTGAGTTAGAAAAGGAGAAGCGTGGCTCATCCCAGAGCCTGGCACCGTAGCCGCGTGTGGGCTGGTCAGACGAGGCTGGAACGCAGTGATAATAAGTAAACTCTCCACACTGGGTCTCTAGAGCAAACGGACGTGCTGCCAGGAGCTCCAGGGCGTCCTCTGAGGACCAGCTTCGCCACACTTGAGCTTCATACGTGTTCACCGTGCTAACCCTCACGGCGGCAGCGATGTTCCCATGAGGCCTTGGTGTGGTGACGGAGGCCTGGCAGCCTGCCGTCGCTCTTCGCGGCCAGCCTAACCGGGCCCGTCTCTTCCCCATTCCCCAGGAACACTCCGTCCCCGGTGTCTCTCAACAACGTCTCTCCCATCAACGCGATGGGCAGCTGTAACAACGGCCCGGTCACCATCCCCCAGCGCATTCACCACATGGCCGCCAGCCACGTCAACATCACCAGCAACGTGTTACGGGGCTACGAACACTGGGACATGGCCGACAAACTGACAAGAGAGAACAAAGGTATGCGTGTCTGCTCCCCCCACGTCCGCGGACCACGGTCGAGTCAACCGTGCTCCGAAGGGCTAGAGTTTTCCATGGTGGCCTTATCTTTCTGTCTCTCGGGCTTCCAGGGTGTAGATGAGGAGAGGGGGGTTAACTCAGGGCTGACACGGTGACCAGTTTTTTGCTGAGAGAGTGAACAAAGACCCTGGGATTTTTTTTTTTCCTCTTTCAAAGCTTAACCTAATCTGAGCTGTGATGTGTTGGCAAATGACTGTTTCAGATTTTCACCCCATGGTAAGGATCAGTGCAGAGAAACCGAGGCCAAGTGAAAAAGAATGATTTGCAAATTAATTAAGATCCTGTTGGCCTCTGTCATCAACTTTAATCTTTTTTTTTTTTTTTTTTTTTTTTTTGGAGAGGTGAGGTTGTGTCTGTGGTAACACGTGGGTTTTGCTACAAAACAAACGCGGAGAGGACCCTGCTTCACCAGAGAGTGAGCCAGTGCTGTTTGGCCACTTATTTGGCGTGGCTGATTCTGGCCCAGCAGTCACGATCAAGGTGGGCACAGATGCGGGCCTTTCGGAATCAGACAGCAGAGACCGCCCGGCAGTTTAGAGCAGAGGGACCGTGTGGCCAGGGACTGGGAGTACAGATTGTGAAGCCTGGTGATTTAAGTTAGAATCCCGCCTGGGTCATGCAGTGCTGGGCAACCTCAGGCAAGTTGCTGAAATCCATGAGCCGCTTCCTAGCTTCCATTGCTGTAATGGATATAATGATGTATAAAGCAGCTAGTGTAAAATGGCAGGTACGAGGAAGAGATCCAACAAATATTTATTCTCTTACTCCGTATTATTATGTATCTATATGACTCAAAAATTCTGTGGCTTTCAAAGCACATTCCGTAACCTGAGACTTCAACCCACAGCCCAGCTACACACTCCCTCCGAGCCCTGGGACTATTTACATGTATCGGTTATATTGGTAACCAGGAAGAAATTGGGCAACAATTTCTACATGCCAGGCACTGTGCTGTTCGCTGCATTATTTGTTGCCTCATGTGTCCCTGTTTTGTAGATAAAGAAAAACTGAGACTCGGTGAGGTTAAGAAGCTCACCCATGATATCGCAGCTCTTAGTGTTGGAAGCAGGAATTAGATCTAGAACCGTGTGATTCCAGAGTCTGAACCCTTCACCTTCAGAGAGCTCCTGCCCTCGGTTACCTGAGTAGTGGGCAGTTCTTAACTTCTCTACTTTTCTACGCTTGTGAAAATCCAAAGACAACTGGTCCAGATGGCCAGGCCCATCCAAGAGTTCTAGAACTGCAAGCGAAAGCATAAGCATCTTAAGGCTTGCCTAGCTTGTCTGCCTCCACTCTTCTCTGTCTCATTTTGTATTGGTAACTGGAGGGCAGTTCGATATTTATGGATTGCCGTCATAATTGCATCCATTTTCAAAATCTGTTAAAAGTAATTCCTTCTAAATTAACTGCAGAACTTTCCAGGAGCGATGTGGTGGCTGTGCTGACGTTCAAGGGAAACGGTGCTAATCTTGTCCTTAGCACAGTGTGTCAAGAGTTGTTAAGTTCCCTGCCTGATACTGAATCAAAACGACTCTGCACTCTACCAGCAGAAAGAACATGTTCCCGGCTAATGCTGGCCTCGGGCTCTGCAGTGGATTGGGGAGAGGGCCAATTCCAGTTCGGAATCTCCTGTTTGAAGCCTTGAGTTCCACACGCTTGTCATTTTTGAACTGCGTGGAGTCAGAGACCCTTACCCCCTCTGTCTTGTCCACATAGGCCTTTGGTCTAGAACCCTGTTCCCTACCTCCCCAGATGCTTACTTGAAGCACTTATGAAAATGGTGACCTGGGTATCTAGTTAGGAATGCCACGGTGGGCTTTGTACAGAGAACACCCAGGGGGTGTCCTGCCTCACACGCGGCTCACGTTCACTCAACAATGACTAGGTCCTTGAACATTTCCCTTAATATCGTGTTATGTAACAATGTATTTTAGATGCCAAAAATAATTTGCTCCTTTATCAGCAGAAGTTACTTGTATTGCATAGTACAGGTTTAAAAGTATCACATAATCAAATGAAGGCGTCTAGTCTTTTCCACATACCTTCCACCCCGCTCCAAAGCAGACTGTCTACAACTGCAGTCTCCGTGGTTAGCAGTGTGGTCTCAGCACTGCCCCTTCTCCCAGTCAGCTGGAGGGAAATCAGCCGGGTAGTCTTGCCATCCACGTCCTTGGGGGTGAGGTGGGAGTTGTGAGGGACAGATATCTGCAGGTCGCCTCCCTTCCCTAAAGGAATTGGTAATAAGACTTACCCCATCAGATGCCTCCTAGACATGTATTTAGTGTTAGATGCCGATGGCTGTAATTGCTGTCCAGGTTCACTGGCTGTGTCTGCATCATGCCGAGAAAAATCGGTAAACTCAGTTCATTTAGACAAAAGGACAGAAGAATACTTTCAACTCAGTAATACATGCAGTGGCAAACAGCTCGATACCCTATCTACCATTGTTCCCTACCATTTTATATGGACCTCCGTCCAAATATAAATTTATAATATCTAAAAATATAAATTGTATATGTGATGTCAAAATAGATTTAAATACATTTTATTTTATCTATGTATTTTGTGTATATTTCAATATATATAAATGTTATGTATCTTTATTATATGAACATATACAAATATGGAGACAAATACATTTTTGTATATAATGTGATGTGTGTGTGTGTGCGTGTGTGTGTGTGTGTGTGTGTGCGTGTGTGTGTGTGTGTGTGTGTACCTCACAAACCTCCACAGGATTATAATGTATTTGTAGAATCTGCTATCTGTCTGAGAAAATGTATAGTGATTTGAAAAAACTTACCAGGAATCAACAGATTTAAATGGAATTGTGCTTTATTAATCCCAGTAACACATACAAACGTTATTTATGCTTCAGAGTTTTTAGATCTACCTAGAGATTAAAATAATAGTGCCTCCTATACCTGTGGAGCTTTGGGCCCCCAGGAGGTAGTCTGTACATTTTTGTTGAATGAATGAATGAATGAATGAATGAACAACGAATACTTTTTCGGCGTCCATGTGGTTGCGTTGGTGCGTGAAGGCAGCTTATGCAGTCTGGCGCATATTGCTGAGATGATCCTTAAAGGCCTGACCAACGTCTGCTCTGATTTTCAGAATTCTTTGGCGATCTGGACACACTGATGGGGCCCCTGACCCAGCATAGCAGCATGACCAATCTCGTCCGCTACGTTCGCCAGGGACTGTGTTGGCTGCGCATCGATGCCCATTTGTTGTAGTGGGTGCTCCCCCCATGTCCAGCATCACCACCCATCACTCTACCTCTACCAGAGCACCAACGGTCACTGGTGGAACTCCACTCATTTGGGAAAGTTCTCTTTGATTCTGTTTGTTTTTACACTTCTTTTGATACCTGTGAAAAACAGAAGTCATTGTAAGTGGACACTACAACTTGAGAGCGGTATATGTTTTATTACTTAGTCATTTTTCAGTATTTTGTATGCATTTCTCAGATCCCACCATCTTTTTGTGCTTGATATGATGACACAGTCCCTACAGTATTGTTTTAAGACCACACTACCCAAAACAAAGAATGGGAAATACTTGTGATGATAACAGGTTCCTGAGAACTGAAATGAGATGTCATATATATATATGATCTTAGACACAAAGGACCTACAAAGATTCAAATTTTCAGCAATAGCCATTCCCCAAACTCTACTCTTATGTCCAGAAGAGAGCGTACTTCAGAATCCATTGTTAAACTTTTGTGGTTCCCACAGTCTCAGTCTCCAGGTGAGAATTTTCATTGTCAAAACCCACTGGTTAGATGTTGTAGCAACATCGTAAAATCAAGAGTATTAAGAAAATAGACAAGCGTAGCAATGCCACTCTTCAACAATACCGTGGCATACAACCAGAGCACTTTTCTTGCTGGCATCCATTCCCTGATGCCCTATTTTTAAAATTTTAATGAGATGAAGTGGCAACATTTATTTGTAAAGCGTAAATCCTCACCTGGGATTCTCTTTGTGTAAAGCTCTCCTTTTGAGGGGCAGTTAAGTGGGTGCACACCCTAGGAGCCAAAATACTGCCCTCCAGTTTTAGAGATGAGAGATTAGGAGAGGTCTGGAAATGTCCAGGGAACCCATACCTCTGCCCTTCTGCAGTTGGTAGGCAGGTCCATTCCTGGCAGGATATTTTTATTGTATTTTGCTCACATGTCTGGAAACAGAAGTCAAGTTTATCACTGCCTAGGAGTAAGAATATACAGCTTGCCTCCTAGTGACTTTAAAATCTGGACTTTGCCAATTATAAGCCACATTTTCTATTTTACAGTGTTTCTCTTCCGCCTCCTCTTTCCCCACCTCCTCCCCCTCCCCCTCCTCTTCCCCCTCGTCTTCTTCTTCTTCTTCTTCTTCTTCTTCTTCTTCTCCTCTTTGATCTTTCATTTCCTTTTTCTGGGCTCATTAGCCTTTGACTCAAATACTGAAATCACTGATTTTATTCAAGTCTGTATTAACAGGAATCATTTTCGTGAACATTCCAGAGAAAACTCTCAACTCTCTAAATACTGGCTAGTTTTTTAACAACGGAACAAAATGTGTCTTTGAAAGATCCCTGAAGATTGGGAACAGCCCACCTAATTTGGAGACATTTCTACATCACTTGTAACTATCCCCACCCCTTCTGATCCTCTGCATTCATTTTATGTCCCTAAACATCACAGTGTAAATACCATCTTTGGTGTTCCATCTCACCAGAAGAATCCCCCACACATAGTGCACACTATTCATATGTCGGCTCTTTATACTTACCTGCTGGTATATAATTCCACGTCGCCTTTAATCTGTTGAGTTTATCGAATTCTGTTCACCGAGTGATGACCAGATAAATAATACATAGGCACACGAGAGGTGCAAACTTGTATGATTTTTAAAGCAAGTCTTGTAAGTCTGTGACAGGAACAGCAAGGGATCGCCCTGCACTCTCATCATTGTCAAGGTTGCAAAAGAGCCAGACTTGAGCTCCGCCCTGGTCATCTTTGAGTTTAAGACCCTGTGCTTTATAATGAGGTTGTGGAAGTTGTACTCCAATGGCTGAGGCCACGTTGCCAGATGACTGCTGGGAGCGTCCCAGCAGCTGAACCCAGAACTTTCTACGCTCCCGGTGCGGTTGAGCTATACATTCGCAGCGTCCGCAACAACACACACACCTGCAGACATGCACACAGACAAATGAAACCGGAGAGAATCTTCTCTGAGCCTCTTAAATGGGGAAAATAATAATACGAAAGACTCCGAACACCCAAGGTGGGTGTCACATATAAAATTTCAGCTGATGGCTTCAGTGACCCAAGTTCTGTTTGTTTTCCGCGGCTTCCCGGGTAGAGTGCCTATTACTATATATAATGAAGCCCACTGGCTTGACTTGTAAGTTCAGCCTAAACCACGATCCTAGACCATCATGGATTTAGGGGTAGATTCTTCTTGAAATTCACTCTCCAGAAACTAGATGTTAGAATGCGAGGGGCAGTTTCCAAGAGAAACGAGCATCTCGCCTCGTGGATGGATGAAAGTCTCGTAGCTCTAGTTTCAGCGAGTCCTTTTATCTACTTTACATACAACAGGGAGGCAGCAGAGAATCCCGCTGCCTGATGTCACCTCTGGTGGGTGACTGTAAAGTGTGTGCCAAATCAGCAGCACGATGATCACATCTGACAGTTGAGCTCAGGATCACCACCTGATTATTTAGTAGACCTATTTGTAAAGCAGCTAAGAAACCAATTAAACATGGAGGATGAATTGCCTTCCTATCCCCGGAGATGAGACGTCTTTCGGTTTCACGATTAAGGACTGTTGCTGTTTTCTAGGCACTGTATTCATCACATTGTAAATGGTGATCTGTGTCGTAGGCGTGCGGCGATGTGAGGGATTGAGATATTTTGTCAAGTAAATCTCTTCAGTGTACCAGTTTGTGGGAGGGATATAGGACATGTGGATGGCGGTGAGAGATCCTGCCTCGAGACCTTGACGGAGGCTTGGTGAGATGCATCAATAAGCACACAGAGGTAGGGCGATGGGCAGAGTAACGGGAACCTGAGCGAGTACACAGAAGGATCTCAGCCCTGCAACGTGACCCAGGTGGGGCCACCACTATGCCTTCCTTTGTCACCCAAGCTCCAGCCACAGAGGGTTTGACGAGTTTGTGTTAGGATGTTGGCTTGGCTTTGTATTTTTAATTAACTTTGGATTTTTTAGTGGTTTTGTCATATTACTGTCTGATTTTGGTAGGTAGGATTAATTTGAAAAGAGTATACTAGTGTGGTCCTCGGGGTAGAATTTAGCCGTAAGCATGTTGTTAGCCAGCCTGTAGACTGTTAATTACTTAATAATCTCATTGGGAAAATACTTGTAGTTTTATATTTGGATGACATAATTGGAAAAGCAGATTAGCTGCTGCTAACTTTTAAAAGACTTGACATTGACATCAAAAGATTCAAATCTTCAGTCGATAACCAAGTTGCTAAATTAGAAACCATTGGCTAAAATGTGTTTTGTTGAGTTTCCAAGTGTATGGATTTGCATTTGGACATTGCACCGCTCAATGCGTCGGAAAGATACTTGCTCTGTCATCTTTCCCAAAGCTGTCTGATTCACAGTTTGTTTTGTTCAGATGTGCATCCCGGAGGTTGAAGTTGGAGTCTGAAGTTGGAAAGCATTTTTGAAGGCAGGATCCATTTAGCTGTGAGGGCTTCCCCCTCACGTACTTCTCAACAGACATGATAAAATTCACCTGCGGGAGTCGGCAGGTGGGAGACCCACACCGGTTCACTGGGTAGGACTACTCAGTAAGGCAATGAGCTGCTTGCTTAGAGAAGCATCACTATCCCCATTGAGAAACTGTGTGGCGAGACGATGTAGCTGCACGATATCAAACGAATGGGTCGATTCAGTGCCCCCGAATTCAATTCTGTGGGGGAAAAATATCGAGCCAGTTGTCACTACTCTGTTACGCAACTGGCAGACTAAACTCCTCTTCGTCGTTATGGTTGTCGTTGTTGTTGTTGTTGTTGTCTGTCATTTCCACCCGCACAGCCTTATTCTCATAATTAAACGCTGATTCATTTTCTCTTTGGTGTTAGCAAACTCCAACAGCAAAGATGGCATCTGTGTATCGATAATTGGCATTTACCCTGGCAGGAGGCTAATCGGATAGGCTGGTCTCAGACATTAATCCTACCATCTGATATGTTCAGGGAAGGAAAAAGTAATTCCCTTTCCATTCTCCTCCTTGCACATCTAGAAGCCCTCTTTACCAAGAGCATCACATTTTCCTCTGTAATCCATCGACTCAAAGAAAATTGCATTGTGGGGAGGGCGGAGGGGGGTGGGGCTGGGGGGGGTGGAGGGTAGGGAAGTCCTTGCAGGCCAGGCTGCAGTTCTTGCCCCTTTCTGCTTCTGACATGAGATGTTAATGAATCATTATTCATCAGGCTCACGTTGGGTTAGGGGACACTGAACTGCTTTTCCGATCCATGATCAATCATCGTTCTTCTAAGAGATTGGAGCTTTGCTGTTTCATTAACTGTGCAGTGTAGACTAATGGTGTTTAATAAAAATCATTCAAAATTTCAAACTCTTTCTCCAGTGACCTCAATTTTGTTGGCTCTTTGACTTGTACTAGACTTTGAGGAGGGAAGGGGGAAGCAAAGGAAGCCTGCTACCAGGCCCCTGGGCAGGATGCTGTGGTGGCAGACAGCTGTGGGAAACCTCCTGAAGAATGCCACAGTGGATGGTCTCGGCCGGGGATAGCTTGTTCCCACTGAGGGACTCACTGTTCTCCAAACTCTGCAGCAGGAAGCCAGCTGCCATATCCGGAGCTTAGTAAGAATTGGAAATGCATTACCTCTTTGGTTTTGGCCGGCACCACTCGTGTGGCTACCAAATAGGAGAGGTATCTCTGAGAGTAGAGCCCAGGGGGCGACAGCAGTAGCCAAATGTATCCCAGATGCTCCAGGCCTTCTGTGAAATCAGTGGAGGAGGAGCTCCGGGAAGGAGGCTGCGTTGGAGAAACCCACAGAGAAGCCAGGCTGGTGCCACGATGCCCAGATCGAGAGCTAGCCTCTCCCCTGGCCAGCCTGGCACGCAACCAGCGGCGGATTGGTAAAATGTTTAACAGCCAGCCCCAGTGAGAACAGAAAGCGCCTGATTTGGAGCATTTGCCAATTTCCGTAGCGTCAATATCCCCACCATGGCCGATTCCAAGCTACTCACTGTGACGTCGCAGAACACAGACTTGGGAGCAGATGCACGCCACGTTGGGAGACAGGGCAAGACAGCTCCAACACACCACTGAATGCAGCTATTCAAAGAGGGTTCAGATTTCACATTGACGTTCATGTGGACACACGTGTGCAAACACGCACCCGTGCACACACACGTACTCTTCTGTGACAACTGTTACATGGCTTTCAAATGTGAATTGATCCTCTGTGACTGTAGGTAGTTTGTGATATGGCCCAAGAGGTATGGATTTTAAGCAGGAGACAGCTGAGAAGAATGGCCTCTTGAGACCAAAGCACAGACGAATGGGGGTGGGGAGGGGGCGGTCATCATATCTTAAGGGAAACCAGCAGTGAGATCAGCCCTTACAAAATCCACCTGGTTGGTTGAAAATAGGATAGGTGAGTGTTCTTCTGTTATTGTTATTTTTCAGATTCCAGTTGGTATTTCTAACCTATAAATGTACTCGGATACATGACTTAATCCTTCCAATGACAACCTTTGTGTAGTTAGGAAACATTAGGGCCTCTATGGAGAATAGCATAATCCAAAATGCATTGTGTGGTTTTCTCGGAATATGGAAACTCAGTATTTCTCCCACCTCCCTGCTGTTGTTCAGAAGATTTTTACTTTAGTTATTAGAGATCGAAGTTACGTGTTTAACATGTGTTTTTAGTTAAAAGTATCTACTTACTGTCCTAGCTCTGAATTCAAACCAGAACGTCTCCTGTATCAATTACATGACTAATACTCAGAAATGATCATCCAAACCAAAATAATTCCCTTTTCTACTCAATATAAAGAAAACCAGGGTCACTAACAAGAAGGCATAAACCTCAGTATATTTTCCTAAGAGAATGAGGTTTTCATTAAACACACACACACACACACACACACACACCACACCCCTAGGCCTCCTCGTTATAAATCATCCTGAGAGTAGAATAAAAAGTCTCAAAGGGCCCATCCTCTTGGTCCTGTGCATCTTCTGCAGTTAATAAGAGGTTTGTATCTGGAAGGGTTGAAGAACTTGCCCTACAATCCCATTTGTCTTGAAACATTTCCGTGTTCTGTCTGAGCCTGTGTCCGTGGCCGAATGTTAGTCCCCGGAGGAGGCCCATGTCTTAATTCTTTCTTTCTGGCCTTTCTCTCTTGTGCCCCTGCGGTTCCTTCTGTGGCCAGCGCAATAACAGAGTTGCAGGGGGGTCTTCTATCCCCTCATGGTGTTCATGCAACGCTTGTCCTACTGGTCAGGTTTAATTGACATCGCACTCACACAGGGACTCAGAGTTGCCATAGGCAATGGACCGGTTTGCATGGATACAGAGAGCTAGAAATATGTTCATCATCATCCACTGATTGCCTATTTCAAAACCATCCTCACTAATCAATCATATTCACCCACAAATATTACAAATGAGATCGATTCGGTCTCAAGACAATCTGTCAAATAGTTTTCTTCCTGGATGATTCGACTCTCTGGATATTCTGGAACGAGAAATGTCTCAGATGAAATCCCTCACATTTATTCAATTCTACAAATTGCTGTTTTGATTCCTATTTTCATCGGAGTAGTGCTTCTGGAGAGTGTTTGATGTAGCGTCATCTTCAGATAAAATTAATACATCAAAAGTGAACCCAGTATTGATAAGATGCTCGTAACACTTCTTGGGATCAGAAGATACCTAAAATTCTTCCCCTTGGCACACTTGGTTAGTTGAGTGAGATGTCCTTAAGATCCTCCACAGAAAAGACTGGTTTCTTTTCTGGTTTTGTGCTGGTGGTTGTGGTTGTGGCTGTGGTTGTTGTTGTGACCTGTTTCTCTCTCTCTCTTTCACACACACACACACACACACACACTTTCTCGCTTGCTTTGGCTCTGGCTTTCGCTTTCCTGCTCGGGCTCTTTCTGTCTCTAAACAAATGAATAGTTGAGTTAAATGTGAGCTTCTGAATTGTACTTGTTCATGCTTTTAAGACATAACAGATTAATAAAAATAGATGTGTTCTGATTTAAAACATGCCACTTGGAAAGGCATGCTGTATTATGAAATCATGATATTAGAAATACTAGTCTGTTGAATCCATTTGTCCAATTGTATAACTTTGTGGAGCAGTGTTTTGACCTTTACAACATAATTTTGGAGCAAGTGGAGGCCTGGCAACGGCAAACATCTTCGGATGTTGCCGTAACCGTCACAAATACGAAGAACAAATTTCTGTTCTACAAATTTCCCAGAATGCTTCGGTCAAGAATTTTTTTAGGTTCACCTGTTTCTTTTTTTTTTCTTTCCCCCCCCCTTTTTTTTTTGAGGCTGCTTACTATTACTGACTGAAGAAGTATGTTGATTGATTATACTGTGTACTTCTGTTCTCTCCCTTTGTCTCTCTCTCTCTGTGTCTCCCTCTCCATTAAAATAGTGAGATGTGGAGTCTTTGGTAAATCTGCATTTAGACCAGGCTGTAGGCCGGGAATGAGATCGAAATCTCAAGAAACCTTGATGGGTTTTCAAAGAGGGACAGTGTTCATTGGGCCCTTCCACACCCCACAGGGACAGGTGATAAGACAGAAGTAGTTTGTGCAGAAGGGCACTTTTAAAATGTCCTCCGAGACCCAATGCAGTTTAACAAATGACTCCACCTGTTTTTCCAGCAAGTCGCTTGACTGAGACCTGAAAAATACCCCTGAAACTTACCGGTGGTGGGGGTGGGGGTGTGTCTTCTGCCTGGTCTACAGTGTGTGTGTTTGCTTTGTATCTAAGAGGCGCATTCACGTCTTGTGTGCTCGTGTGAAGTATTTCCTAGCATTTCCTTTAGACTGTATATAAGAACCAGAAAGATAATCCCAACGTGTTGTAAATGAAGATGTGGCTCTATAAACCTTTCCTTTGTTCTTAAAGAGAAGGCATTTCCATGCATATTTTAAACAGAAACTTTGTATATTTAAGTGTCATGAAAAATGTTTATTGAGTACCCAGAATACCAATTGGGAATTTAATTGTCATCATGTGCTGTGGGGGGGGGGGGAGGGGGCGGGGTGCTGGCCAATGCCATGACTGTGGGCCACTGTGGCAAGCCGTAACTGCACAAACAGAAACGTGTCGCCTGTGTGCGTGTATGTGTGCGTGCGCGTGTGCAACATGTCTGGCTTGCTGGGTCCTTCACGGGATTTTAGCTTTCCCTTCTTGAAAAACATTCTTTTACAGTTCCAGGAGGCCATGGCCATGTTGCCGTCTGAAGGCAGTGATTTGAAATGAAAACTCTTTTCCTCTTGGAAGCTTTTGTCGTAACATTATGGTCCAACCACATGGATTCCGCTGGCCTTTGTGAGGGAAGAGGCTCTGTTCCAATCCAGCTGAGTTTCCAAGATAAAACTGTAGGTCAAGACGCATGGCGGGGGAAGGTTGAGGCCACCTCAGCTGCAGCAACATATGAGCTGAGATGAGCCCTTCAGGGTTGGACTGAGCCTGCCCCGAGCTGTGGCTCATCGCTGGGGCCACTGGCCCGACCGGGACTTCCCCGCATGTCAGTGGACAAGGAGAACCATCAGAAGTAGCCTGGCCTGGATCCTGAGAAGAAAACTTCCTGAGTCCCTGTCCTTAGTGAAAGACCGTTTCCCACACTGGCGGCAGCCCGGGTGGCATTAAAATGCGATGGATAATTCATAAAGTGCCCCCTTTGTTTTACCACGACCCAATTAGCCTTTTGAACCACGTTTTCTTGAGTGCAGCTTTCCGTCGTCATACTCATTGCAAATTCTTCGTCTTGTCATAATTTCAGATGTCCTGTATAGACCAAGGTAACTGTCCTTAACATCAAGCCAGGAATGAAACGCTATCTGGTTCCGAAAACTGGTTTCATGTGCTTTCTATGTATAAAACTGTACCTGCCTGTGTGGCTTTGCATTTCTAATGTGTGGCGCACAAGCGTTTTGTTGGTGCTTTGTTCTCAGTACAGTAACTCTGTGTACAAACATTCTAATGTAGTTTTGTTGTTTCCCAACATGATGTCTCTGTAAAAATGATATTGGCTGAGCTGGTGCATCGGTTTCTCTCATAGAGGCATTAACTATACTGCCAATGCATTGAATTATTTAAAAATGCAAAATAAAATTTTTATGAAAATCTCATTTTAGACATGGAGATTATTCTGCTTACAGACTTTCCAGCCTGAAGTCCCTTGTTAGCACCCCTTTCAAAGTATAATACATAGTCTGTGCTCTCACTTACCTCAACAGCTTTAAAACTGAGGGCTGTAAAGAAATCAACTCTCACGAGGCCGGCTCATTTCGTAAGAGAGACCCTCAGACCGTCATTCAAAGCCCATTTCAGAGTAAATCGTCAAATGTTTCGTTATCTGGATCCCTGATACACAGTACAAAAAAAAAAAAAAGCTTCCAATTAGGAAGTCATAACTGTACTGGGTGCTGAGGGACGACGAGGACATTCTCAAACTAGGGTGCAAACTTAAAAGCACAGCAGCCGCTGGCCTGGGACAACAGCCTAAGTGATAATTTAGGTCGATATACGATTTGAAGTCATCGGGAAAAGGTTGTCTTAAGTGTACCATCTTTACTAAGGCAGGAGAGAGTTTTAGAACTATTTCCTTCAAGATGTTAAACATTTTCCAGACCATGAAAGAGGAGGTCTCAGGTATCTAGAAATTTCTCTGGCCAGGCAAAATGAGAAAGCTCAATGCTAAGACATCATACGGCAGTTACGAACAGTTGTGGGTTTTTTTTTTAATTATTTTAATGTTTATTTTTGAGAGATAGAGTCAGAACGTGAGTGAGGGAGGGACAGAGAGAGAGGGAGACACAGAATCTGAAACAGGCTCCAGGCTCTGAGCTGCCAGCACAGAGCCCGACACGGGACTCAAACTCACAAACCGAGAGATCATGACCTGAACCGAAGTCGGACGCTTAACCAACTGAGCCACCCAGGCGCCCGCACTTACAGACACTTGTAAGTGAACGGTGTTAACACTCGGTGGAATTTTCTGCAAACGAATGAACTACATTGGGCTTGGCCAGATATTCTGACACTACATAATGGTAGTCCAGGTGTGAATGCTAATCGAGCTACGTGTCACTGAAACTGGCGGTTGTGATGCTATTGCTGAGAGTTCCGAGTCTTTTCCAAAATGTGGAGCCTCTGATGTTGGTAAATAGGAACATTTTTTCTTAGGAGATAATGAAGAAATATTTGATCTGAGCCAATAGAGCTAAATGGATTATAAATTTGTTCTCCAGCAACCAAGATGTTTTCTACTCTCAAAAGCCGAGGCCGTGAATTCTGATCGTGCCTGGGTAAAAGTATGCACGCGTGCAGAGAAGAACTGGAGGAAATGTGCAGAATGACATTTTTAAAGGTTAGAGTGCTGGGATCATGCTCCCTGGTCAGTTTACGCAGCCCTCACCGTGCACCAGGCACTGTTCTAGCACTTTCTGATATGCTAACTTCTGTAATCTTCCTAATGGCCCTATAAAATAGGTTCTATTACGTCCCTGTTCTGTAGATGACAAAACAGAGGCACAGAGAGGTTAAGCAGCTTGCCTGAGGTCACACAGCCAAGATTTGGACAGTGTGACCCAAAGGCCTTGCTCTTAACCGTCTACTGCCTGTATCGTGCATAATGCTCTTGCCTCCATACCCTCATTTCATTTTAGAAACAAAAGTAAAGAAGGGCCTGAGCCCTCAGGAAAAGATGTCCCCTTAATCCTTCCAGAGGACTCTAAAGGAAAGGCATGGAGTCAGCCTTCTGGAAATGCCTCTTTGCATGAGGCCCGACAGGGTCCCAGGTGGAGTCAGCAACTCAGGAAAGGTTTGGTGAGGGGTATCCTCTATATGGCCTTGGATCGGCCTGTCAGTTCACTCGGGAGATGGGGTGGCATGGCCAACCCCCCACTCCTGGTCTCTGACCTGCAAGCACGGATGCCCTGGGCTGTGAGGCAGGATTTTAGAACGGCCTCTTGTTGCTTGCCTTGATGGAAATGCTTACCCTTTCCGTGCCCCCCTTTCTTACTCTGCAAAATGGGCTTGATAAGATCAGCTTTCTCCCTGCTTCCCAGAGAGGAGCAAGGTTTCACAAAGACCAGTGTTTCTCATCCGACAGCCCCGCTCGGCAACTCCAAGGGCGGTAGAGCAGTGAGGGCAACCGCAACGTCCACAGCGTGTGGACGGTTAGCAGAGGGTGCCACGTGGAGGGCTGGGAGCGCACCGAGCCTCACGCTTCGCACAGAGAACGTGTTTAGCTTTGCGAGTTTCTGCAGGAAGTACATTTGGGGCTTCGGTGGGCTCTTTTGCCCCCTTGCCCCGTTTTTTTAAAGAAAATGAAATATAATCATAAAACCTTTGGCTGTGACATATGAGGGGTCTATGTAACTTGTTAAGGGGGATTTTGCCGAGTTTCAGGTGTACACATTCGAAGTTGAGACGAGTTCTCAGTGTGAGTAGTTATGTGCAGATGATGAGCTGTGAATTCAGGAGGCGAGTGGGGGCCAGGAAATAACCTTCCAGCCCTGTCTTTCTAGCTCTGTGACTCCATCCTGCAGCCTACCCACCTTCCTGAGGATGCGGGAAGATTTTGAGAGTCAAGCCAGAACAGGAGATAACGGTCCTTCCAGTGCTCTAGAGAAAACACCCCAGAGGAATCCGAACTTGCATCAGGCTTCTCCAGGGAAGGGATTTCCTGTCACACTTTCTAACTCTCCAGGTATTTCCCAGTTAGTTCAAGCCACAGTGCACTTGAACTTACTGTCATCTCCTAAATAAGACAGTCCTTGCAGCAGGCCAGAGAGTGAGGCGAGTCCTGACAGGAGGCCTGTGCACCTGTCTGGAAACGTCTCAGACGAGGCCGGATCAGGGCAGAGGATGATGGCGGTGCGCCGAGATTCTCCCAGAATTCTCCACTCTGAGGACACAAGAAAACCCAGGGAGTGGGAAGGAAGCTCCCTTCACAGAAGTTCATTTAGATAGACACCCCTCCACCCCCGAAAGCCTCAGCTGGGCTAAAGTCTTGGCAGACAGCAGTCTGGGACTGGTTCGCTTAGAAGCCCACTGACAAAACCCGGGAAACCCACAGCGCTTTGTTTTAAATACAGCCCACATAAGCAGATTTTGACCCATTTAGAGCCTGCCCGCTTTGCCTAATCCAAGTGCTGAGTCCACGGCCCCCAGGAATTATCTTGTTCTCTTCCTCTTCTGGCTGGAGGCCTCTCAGGAAGGTCTCCTGTGAGGGACACCCCCACCCCCCACATGCAAAGCTGCCCAAGTGGCCTCCAAATAAAGCTTGCTTTATTCCACTGCCACCTTGTGGTCATACCTTTTTCCTCGCTGGGTCCCCCGATCCCTCGAGCTCAATACACCCGGGCCACAAACGATCAGCTGACAGGGAGCGGTGGTGGGCTCCATTCAGAGTCCCCTCCTGGCACCCTCCAGACACCCCTGACACCCCCTACACCGGCCAAGTCTTGGCCTCAACTCACTGGACCAGTTGTGTGACAACCACCAGACACATCCTGATGCAACAGCCACTGTCCCCCTGGAAAGGGCCAGCCCCCTCGAGGGGTGGCCCAGATATCCCCAGCATCCTGTTGTGGCTCAGTCCCAGCTCCTGCCCTACCGGCTGCCTCCCCAGGCCCTGCAGACCAGCCAGCTAGATGGGTGGCCTCTGCCCTGGCTCTGGGCTTAGGGCTGGGCTCATGTCCTACGGTCTGACAAAGGGCACCTCAACCTTGGCTGAGCCAACATCTCGCCAGAAATTCTCATTTAGTTGATTTGGGTACTGCTCTCCCTTCCCCCGAACTCCCAGTAGTGTGGTTTCTAGAGCTCTCTGATCCCAATCTGCAGTCAGGATTAAGAATCATCTTTCTAGGGGCACCCAGGTGGCTCAGTCGGTTAAGCATGCGACTTTGGCTCAGATCGTGATCTCGCAATTTGTGAGTTCGAGTCCCATGTTGGGCTCTGTGCTGTCATCTCAGGGCCTGGAGCCTACTTTGGATTCTGTGTCTCCCTCTCTTTCTGCCCTTCCCCCATTCATGCTCTCTCTCTGTCTCTCTCTCTCTCTCAACAATAAATAAAAACATAAAAAAAGAATCCTTTTTCTAGCCAAAGTTCTTCCAGCTGGGGCTGTACCCCATCTCTCACTGCCCGCAACCCAAGTATTTGGCACTGGCAAGGCATCCAAGGTCGTTCAAAAGCCAACGGACATTCGGGCTTGGGAGCTGACATCTAGACTCCATGGTACCCTCTCCGGATCCCTGAATATTCTTAAAAATCCCTGTGCAATCTGTTACCAACAGAAATAGCCGTCCACAAAACAATTGTAATTGCTAAGCAACTGTCAAGTGCCAATCGTACCCCTTTCTGAGTTAAGACCTGCCAGTTCTCCCTTAGAATGTAACCTTTAGCTGGGGGCAAAGAGGAAGTCTAGGTTTACATCTGACCTCGCACGAACTCCCCGTGACTGTTCCTTTTCGGGACCTCAGTGTCCTATCAGTTCAATGAGAATGACAACAGCTTTGCTTGATGCCCAGTGGGAATAAGGATTTAGGGCACAGCATACGCAATCTCCGGCCGAGGGACTAATATGGGACCTAGGCTGGCCCTTTCTTCCTTGGGCTGGAACCCTCCTCTCCTGACCATCCTTCTGCAATGTCTGAGGCAGCACCTAGGGAAGTTCCTGAAAGTAGACCCTTTCTTTTAAGCCCCTGCTTCATCCTAAAACCTTTGGGTAGTCTGCGGTATAGTCCATATGTTTCATGTCTGTTTTAATACAAAATGTACCTTTTCCACTTCAAAACCCAAATTCAGGCTCCACGACGATGTTCCTTGCTTCTTCGTGGCTCAGCAAACTCAGCATGTTGCCTTGAACCGGATACCCTCAAAGACCCTCTCTAGTTCAAATGCACTATGAATTCACATCTGAGAGTGGCTCTCAAATCTGACCCTTTCACTTCATCACCCCGGCCACAGCCTCAGTTGAAGTTCTAATCGTCGTCATCACGTGCCAACTCATCTTCCTGCCTCCCTCAGCTTGGTGGCACAACTTACTTTCCTGCAGCTGTAGAACTCATGTTACTTTGCTTGGTCAAGGCCAGCAGGAGAGGGAGTCTGTCCTCTAGACTGTCTTTTTTTTTATGTTTATTTATTTTTGAGAGAGAGAGTGCGCAAGCGGGGTGGGGCAGAGGGAGAGGGGGACAGAGGATCGGAAGGACGCTCCGTGGTGACAGCAGAGAGCCCCATGCGGGGCTCGAACTCGCAAACCCTGAGATCATGACCCAAGCTGAAGTGAGATGCTTAACCAACTGAACCACCCAGGTGCCCCTGGGCCCTCTTTTAAAGAACTTGCTGGATTAGGTCAGACCCACCCAGGAGAATCTCCACTTCCATTAACTCAAATCAAACTGATTAGGGCCTTAATTACTCCTGCAAAATGCCATCATCTTTGCCATATAACATAGCCTCATCACACAAGTGACATTCAGCCTACTCACGGGTCCTGCCCATACTCAAGGGAGCTCACACAGGGCGTGAGTGTCAGGGGCAGGAATCTTGGAGGCCACTTAGAATTCCGCCTGCTACATGCCTCTGAGCGCCAGAAGTCTCCGCCTCCTGTCTAGCAGACCTTTCCCCTCCTCTCTATGATCTCTAGAGTACTGGACCTAAGAGCTTCTTGAGCAGTGGCCCTGCCACCAACAGAATCCTTTTCTCCCTGCCTTAGTTTCTCCAAGCAGAAAGTTCTTCAAGCAACCCTTATTTCTGTGCTGCCTAAAGGAGGGTGATAAATTAATGAATGAATTGTGTTAAATTCATTAGTCAGATGAAAGGTGCTATCGGGATGCAAATTATTATTATTTTAAAATCTTGTGGCTGTCATCTCAAAGTTTGCACTTGGTTATTAGACACCGTGCCTTTGCCATCTATCAGCCCCCAGATCAATAACAATGCTCGTATTTTGTTTCAAACCATTAATTTGAAAATAAGCACCTTGGAATGATCTGCTCTGGGAAATTGCCAGCAAGAATTATAAAAAGAGATGTGCATTAGCTGAAGCTCAAAGAGGAGAGCCAATCAGACAGCAGGAGGGACACATTCTCACTGGTTGCCTCTCTCTTCCCTCTGGGGACTGCCTCTCAGAGTCTCCCACCTCCCCAAGGGCCAGGCGCAGCCCTGAGCCTCTTTCCCCTTGACTGCAGCTGTAGCAGCCCCAAGATGATTTGGGGTTCCTTGGGGGCAACTCCCCTTCCTGGTCCCCGCTTCCCAAGCCCTCCTCGAAGACCTGAGCCCTGCTCCCCAGACAGCGTTAGTCTCTCCACGGGGCAACCTCGTTCTCTGCAGTGTCTCGCTTGAGTCTCTGCTCCCTTCTGTCCCTCCCCATCAAGCTGTGCAACCCCTCCTGACCTGTTTCCCTGCAACCCCCACCCCCATGTTGGTCATAGGCGAATCTCTGTTCCACTGGCTTAGCCTTTACCCCTTCAGGAAGCCCCCACCCCAGCCCCAGCCCCAGCCCCACATAGTCCTCCTGGGTCCATTCTCCCCCGGGAGCACTCCCCAAGGCCCAGCCCACCCTCTGTCTCCACAGCCTACTGGGAAAGCCAATGAGCCAACAGCAACAGGAGAAAGGATTGAGTGGGTGGGAAGGGAAAGGAAAGCAGGCCTTGACCTCGAGACACCTAAGCCTGAGGCCTCATGTCTGGCTCCATATCTCTAGCCCTTGACTAGCTGCAGGAGACCCCTGTCTAATCCTCCCAGGGACAGGGTGACTGGATTTGAAGGTGCAGGATTGCGGGGGCAAGTTGAGAAGGGACCTGTTACTCTCCTTAGCTCTGACCCGGAAGATAATTCTAAGTGCTCCCCATCAAGGCATCTGAGAAATTTCTGCTCCCGGGCCAGTGGCTTCTACTTAGCGACCGAATTGTGTCTCCCTACAATTCATATGTTGGGGTCCTAACCTCCACTACCCCAGAATATAACCTTCTTCAGAGATAGGGCCTTTACAGACACAGTCAAGTTAAAATGGGGTCGTGAAGATGGGCCCCAATCCAATATGACTGATGTCCTTACAAGAAGGGGATTCGGGGGACAACCTCGTGCACAGGTAGAACGCCGTGTGAACATGAAGACAGCCATCTCCAAGGCAAGACGAGAAGCCTGGAGCAGATCCTTCCCTCTCAGCCCTCAGAAGGAACCAATCCTGCCCACACCTTGACCTTGGACTTCCAGTCTCCGGAACTGGGAGATGATACATTTCTGTTGCTTAAGCCCCCTAGTCTGTGGTGCTTTGTTACAGCGGTCCACGCAATTGAATATACCTGTTCTCCTCCACTCATTAAGTAAATAGTCATTCTGTGCCCCGTATGAGGTTCTGGGACCTCATGGGGGAGCCGAACCACATCCTGCCCTGCCCTTGTGGAGCTTATGGGCCAGTGAGAGAGAGAGCCGTTCGGAGACAGTTCCACAAATACGTGTGAAATTGCCTCGAGAGTGAACGCTGCGAAGAAAAGCCGCCTGGTGCTGCGGCGGAGTTATGTGGCGAGTCAAGGACGGCTTTGCCGAGGAGGCGCCGATTGAGCCGAAATCTGAAAGGAGACAAGGTGGACAGGGAGAAGCAGTTCAGGCCTAGGGAACAGTAGGTGCAAAGCCCTGTGGTAGGACTTGCCACAGGCCCTGCTCAGACTGTCGGGTGGCCCTCAAACATCCATCAGCCTCGCAGCCCACACAACACTGCCATTCAGCCACCTCTGGCTGCGTGAGGGCAGCCCAACAGATCCTCACTGGGGTGTACCCATCGACAGGGGAGGGAGAATTCTGGTGAGAAAAAAAAGCCCATGAGCTAAGGCAAGAACAAGTATGCCCAAACCCTGGCTTCGGTCCTCCGCTCCCTGGGTTCATGAGACCCAGAGTAAGGACAGCAGAGGCCCAAACATGTCACTTAACCTTTCTGAATGTCAATTTTCTCACCTGTAAAATGGGGATAATAAAAACACCTCCCAGTGTTGAACCACTCTAAAATTTTTTTTAACGTTTTATTTATTTTTGAGAGAGAGAGAGAGAGAGAGAGAGAAAAACAGGGTACGAATGGGGGAGGGGCAGAGAGAGAGAGGGAGACACAGAATCAGAAATAGGCTCCAGGCTCTGAGCTGTCAGCACAGAACTCATGAATCGTGAGATCATGACCTGAGCGGAAGTCGGATGCTTAATCAACTGAGCCACCCACGCGCCCCTATTATTTTATTTTTTTGAGAGAGAGAGAGAGAGAGAGATTGAAAGAGCATGAGCACAGAGAATCCAAAGCGGGCCGACAGCAGAGAGCCTGACGTGGGGCTTGAGCTCATGAACCATGAGATCATGACCTGAGCCGAAGTCAGACGCTGAGCCACCCAGGCACCCCAGTACTGAACCAATCTAAACACTTCAGCACAGGAGAAACATAGTGATCCGACCCCCTCTCCCTCACCACCCTCACATCCCGTATGGGTATTGTTTCTGGAAACAGAGAACAGCACACAGTAAACTGCCTTAGATTCACAGCAGACCACAGGTGGTACAGGTCAAGCAAGTTGGGCCCCTGAGGAGAGGGCACCTCCCATGGGGGCAAAGGCCAGCGGGGTAAGGATATAGTAGCCAAGGGGAGGCAACAAGACCAGGCTCCCTCCCCAGGGCACCCGGGAGTTGCTCCTTAGACCTGTCCCCACCCCAAACTGGTTCTGGCCCCCCACCTCTGGCCATTGGCTATATTTCCTTCCTGCTTTTCAGGGGCCATAATTTATGTCTCTGCAAAGTCTGCGTTCTTTGTCGTGGAGCCATTGTGTTTGTTAGCATAATCATTTCTCAGAAAGGATGTCAATAAAGGCTGGGGAGTGAAACACAAAACCCCCCACAACCCCAACTGCTAAATAATTTCTGGAATGAGTTGTCAGGAACCTTTTATTTACTGATTTCGCGCATTTCATTTATTTCTGGCATGGGGCCAGCCTTCCTGACAGTTAAGATTTATTGATTTAATTGCCTAGGGTAACCATGCAATAAAATCATCTCAAAGATAAATTTTCATGGCACTGTGCAGCATGGAGGTAATTTTTCAAATGCTACGGCTATATTTCTGCAGGTTACAGGTGCAAAATTTGCTTAAAGCAGGGATGTCTCATTATTGCAGCTCAGGAACATCGGGGGCCAGCTCTTTGGTGGAAATTCTTTAGAGAGAGAAAGAGCAGAGAGAGAGCCAGAGGAGAAGAGAGGAGGGGAGGGGAGGGAAGGGGAGAGGGGAGGGGAGGGGAGGGGAGGCCAGGAGGGGAGAGGAGAGGGGAATAAGGGAGGGAGGGAGGGAGAGGAGAGGAGAGAACACAGGCTTTTCAGGAAAGAAATGATATTTCCTTAATTGGTTCATATATTTCAATGCCCATGAGAAAGCGGGGCTCTACTTTAATTAGGAGTGGGCTTGGAGGTTATTTACAGTGTTCTGCGGATTCATTTGTTTCCAGCTGTGCGACGCTTTGTACCGCACAAGCTTCACAAGGTAGATGATTGCCACTTGTGACATTCGCGTGTGTTGCTTCTTTAGATTTTTTTATTTACCCTGTTAAAGTGCTCATTCGTGGCTCCGAACAACGGGTAAATGAAAAAGTCTGATTAACTCCCAGGTTAATGGCAACATTTCGGGAAGTCAAAAACAGCATAAACTTTTAACAATGTGAAATCTTTTCTTATCTCTCTTGATTTATTTTACAGTGTTTTTGCTTTGATTGCAGGTTTCAGATGGTGCCGTTTAATAGCTTATTAAACTCGCAGCCTAGCAGGTTTGCTGTTTGGATAAAATTTTATTTTTGCTCAGGTGTAAACCTTCGGAGCAGGTTGAGATTTTTTTTTTTTTTTCCACCTTATGAATTCCAGCAGCCGAGGTCTGGCCTGTTTTCTCGGATGCCGTCGTTGCGACGCAGGACCGTGCAGGAGCTGGTGTGAAACCGCCGCCTGGGAAACCTCTTCCTTGCCCATCCTGGAGAAGCGTGACACCGGGGAAGGGCAAGGGAGGCAGCTTCGGGCTTTTCGGATCAACCAGGATGAGGAGCCAACGACCATGTGCTGTATGTGAATCCCTGGCCCCAGGCCCCTGTTGCTCCGAAGGGGAAACTGAGGCCTGGGGAGTTAGGAGCAGAGACAGGTCTAAAGGCAGATGTCCAGACGCCCCGGGCACATCTTCCCCTTTTTCTGCTACCCATGTGGCCCTGTCCCCACTGCTCAGGCAAGCAGCCCAACTGCCCCCTGTTGGGGGCAGCTCACGGCCCCTCTCTGTACTTCCGTGTCTGTTTACAGGTTGAGGGCACTGGTGTAGGTGCTCCCCAAGTGCGGGCCCAGTGTGGACAGTCTGCAGCTCCAGGGGGGCACAACCCAACCAATCCACCACAGAGCCGCCAGAGCAGGTGAGTTCAATCCCTGCATTTTCTCTTCCAAAGAAGTGGGCTTTGCCTAGTTCCTAGTCCCTAGTTCAGCTCGGACCGGCTGAACCACAGCAAAGTGAAATTCGACTATGGCTAAAGAGACGGCAGTGGGAATTCGAGATAACATGAAGCGGTGAGTCCAGGGGCGCCTGGGTGGCTCAGTCAAAGCATCTGACTTCGGCTCAGGTCATGATCTCGCGGTTTGTGGGTTCGAGCCCCGCATCGGGCTCTGTGCTGACGGCTCAGGGCCTGGAACCTGCTTCGGATTCTGTGCCTCCCTCTCTCTCTGCCCCTCCTCCACTTGTGTGCATTTGCGCGCTCTCTCTCTCTCTCTCTCTCTCCTTCCATGGGGTCCATGGGGACCTGGCTGGAAAGCATGTGCCCGGGGGTGTCCGTGGCCATGTTTCTCAGGCGGGGTGCTAGGACCAGTTCTAGGCACAGGGTCCGCGCGTGAGCACTTCACATACCCCACACACCTGGAGGAGGAGTCCCGCATGCAGGAGCTCTGCAGGAGGCGGTGTGAAGACAGGGGCCGCGTGGCCGTTGTGGGGATCGGACCTCCACCTGGCTCAGGGGGTCTCACTGGCACCTGCAGAACAGCCTCCTGCCTTTTCTCTCTGCCTCTGCTCTTGCCCCCTCCCGGATGCTCTGCCTACACAGCAGCCAGCCAGCGGCATCTTTCTCAGGTGCAAATCTGATCGTGCTGTGCCCCCACTTAGGATCCTTAAAAGACGCCCCATCACCCCGAGGATAAAGTCCAAAAGCCTTAAGGTGACTTGAGAAGGTCTGGATGACCTGCCTCCTGCCTTGCTCTCCATTTGTTCTCGCCCTTCTCATTCAGCCAATCACTAACTCCCTTCTAGCTTCGTGAATCAAACCAGGGGCTCAAGGCTCAACTCTCTCTCTCTCCTCCCCCCCATCCCTCCCTCTCCCTTTCCCTCTCTCCCCCTCCCTCTCTTTCACACACACACACACACACACACACACACACACACACCTTATTCTTAACTTTCTCCTTTCCACAATCATTCACGTCCAATCCATCACACAGCCCTGTCAACTCTACCGCCAGTACGGATCCGGAGGCCGTCTCCTCCTTCCCACTGCCAAGGGCAACGGGAAGGCAGTGCGCAGTGACACGCGCTCCTCAGAATGAAACGTTCGTGTTCCAGAAAACATTGTTCGGGAGAAGCTACCCGGAGGATAAATGCCTAACCCAAGGAGCAACTTGTCCCAGATGAGCCTCTGGTGTATCTTAGCTGTCCCCAGCCCACCTCCCCACCCGCCCCTTCGGAACACACACGCCCTCCTCGGCTCCATACCAAAATCGCATTCCGTTTTCCCAGAACTACCTTGTGCCTTCCTTTGCCCACACCGTTCTCTGTACCTGGAAGTCTATCCCTCATGTTCCTCCTGGCAGTTAGCACAAGGCCGTGTCTGGACTTGATGCTCTGCAAGTGACTGTTAACTTGAACTGTTCTACCTTTCCCCTGGCCCCGGTCACGTCTCCCTTCCCAGGGTCCCCATCTTTCACGTGAAAGTTGAGCGCCCAGCCCAAAGGCACACATCTGAATCTCTGGTCCTTTCCACTCATTCCTGGGTCACCACAGGGGGACACGGGAGAGCAATGGAGGTCTTCCCCCAGGCAAAAAAAAAAAAAAAAAAAAAAAGTCAATGGCCAATAAAGGGCTCATGTCAAGAGAGCGGTTTGGGGACCACAGAAGGGCAAGGCAGAGGAGAGCTGATCCCCAGTGAAGATTTCAGGGAGCTGGTTAGGACCCAGTTAGTCCAAGGGTAGGGGTGGAAAAATGAAGGTCTCCCTCATATGGAAGACATTAAGATTATAAAGCAGGAAGTTCATGGTGGGGAGGATATTAAAAAGCACACACTTGTGCTAATTTGGAAACAGTCAATTGGAAGAATGTGCAGGATTGGGGCAGATCTGGCAATGTTCTCCAGCCTAGAAAGCTGGGGGCATATTTCTCAATTGGTCAAATTCCTACGGGCGTCAGGCAGACTTCTGACATGGCCCCATCAAACAGCAGCCTGAATTCCAAGTGCACCAAAGCATTTATGGCTGGGCATTAACATTTTAAAGACCGCCGGGACGTTCATGTCTCTCTACTTAGAAAATTCCCATTGTCTGGGGTGCCAGGGTCTGGCCCGGTAGAACCATCAGAAGTCTTTCCATTGCAGTGGCCTGTGTGCACCTGTAATGGAAGGAATGACCGGGTTCCTTGGTTTGTCTATGCAAGAGACTGACCAACATATCTGGTCTGTTGCACGTGACAATGGCCATTACAGAGTGCGCATGACACATGTAAATTCAGGCCAGGCAGGATTAAATGAACCATGCTGGCACAGCATAAAGCCCTTTCTGTTGCTGAGTGGGTTCAACTCCCAGGCGTGTGTCCACACACACCGCCTCACACACCTTGCTGAGCCCTGTTGGTAAGGTGACGGCAGCCAGGACCATGCGCACTTCCCTTTGAATTGGGTCATTGCTACAGAGCCAAGAAAAACACATCATTTGAGGTTTCTTGTCCTGTAACAGTCCTTCCCCAGGGGCCCCGTGGCTCAGCCCGGCCGACCGAGAGAAGCCAGGGCCATAAGCCCCGATGGCTGGTCGTTAGGCACAGTCTCATCGTGTGGATCCACCCAGATCTGGCTTCATGTTGAACTGAACTGCTCTGCCTCACCTCCCAGCCCCCATCTTCTCTGAAACGCATCCAGGGTCTTATCCACTCCTGCCTTCATGAGCCCGGTAGTCACTGGACACCCACTGTGTGCAAGCACCAAGCTAGGAACAGAGGATATGGAAATGAATGCAACACGCTTCCCTCCTCGAGGGAAGACAGACAAGAGACTCCCACAAAACCTGTGCTTAGTGACCTGTGGCTGTGAATGTGGACATGGCTTTGCCCTCCACTTCAGTAGATCTCAAGCTGTTTCGTCTTGGGGCCCTTTTATATTCCTAAAAATGATTGAGGGCCCCAAAGAGCTTGCGTTTTTATGGATTATGTCTATCCTCCTCTACCATATTAGAAAGGAAAACTGAGAATTTTTAAAAATATTAATGTTAAATAACTTTAAAATAAAATAAACCCAGTACATGGTAACATAAATAACATATTTTTTAAGCTTATTGATTTATTTTGAGAGAAAGAGACAGCACACGTAAGTGGGGGAGAGGCAACGAGAGGGGGAGAGAGAGAATCCCAAGCAAGCTCTGCACTGTCAGGGTGGAGCCGGGTGTGGGGACTGAATCCACAAACCGTGAGATCATGACCTGAGCCGAAGTTGGACACTTCACCGACTGAGACACCCAGGCGCCCCTCCCCCTAGCTACTTTTCTTTTTTTTATATATATGAAATTTCTTGTCAAACTGGCTTCCATACAACACCCAGTGCTCATTGCTACAAGTGCCCTCCTCAATACCCATCACCCACTTTCCCCTCTCCCCAACCGCCCATCAGCCCTCAGTTCTCAGTATTTAAGAGTCTCATGGTTTGCCTCCCTCCCTCTCTTTTTTTCCCCCTTCCCTTTCCCCATGGTCTTCTGTTAAGTTTCTCAGGATCCACATGAGTGAAAACATAGGGTATCTGTCTTTCTCTGCCTGACTTATTTCACTTAGCATAATACTCTCCAGTTCCATCTACGTTGCTGCAAATGGCCAGATTTCATTCTTTCTCATTGCCAAGTAGTATTCCATTATATATATAAACTACAATTTCTTTATCCATTCGTCAGTTGATGGACATTTGCCTAGCTACTTTTCTTAAAAAATATGTTATTTAGAGGTGCCCCTGTCCCAGTTACTTTCCTTAAAGAATATGTTCTTTCGAGGTGCCTGGGTGGTTCTGTCAGTTAAGCATCTGACTTCAGCTCAGGTCATGATCTCATGGTTCATGGGTTCGAGCCCCATGTGGAGCTCTGCACTGCCAGCTCGGAGCCTGGAGCCTGCTTCAGATTTTCCATCTCTCTCTCTCTCTCTCTCTCTCTCTCTCTCTGTCTCTCTTTCTCTCTCTCTCTCTCTCCCCCCTCTCTCTCCCTCTGCCCCTCGCCTGCTTGGGTGCATACTCATGCTCTCTCTCGCTCTCTCTCTAAAATAAATAAACATTTAAAAAAAATTTTTAAAGAAAAGTAACTATGGGCGCCTGGGTGGCTCTGTTGGTTGAGCATCTGACTCTTGATCTCAGCTCAGGTCTGGGGCTCAGGGTTGTGAGTTCAAGCCCCGCATTGGGCTCTGCACTGGGTTCTGAAGCCTACTTAAAAACAAAAAGTAACTACATTTTCTAAAATAAAAACAGTTTAGTGAGAAGAGTTGCATTGGTTTACATTATTGCAAAGTCTTTAATATTGTCTTAACGACAGGTTGAATCTGTTGCAATATGTACAGTTGAAGACATATGAAGAAAATGCACATAGACAAGCATTTGGAAAAGGGAAATCTATTTTAATAGGCTTTTCAGGGAACTGTGGGTATTCTTCTTTGAGACAACATGAAAATCTCAACAAGAGGAAGGTTTTTTTTAAAGGTTAGTAACAATAAAGATAGAAAACTGTATCCAAAGGGGCGCCTGGGTGGCTCAGTCGGTTAAGCATCCACCTTCGGTTCAGGTCATGATCTCATGGTTTGTGAGTCCGAGCCCCACATTGGGCTCTGTGCTGACAGCTCAGAGCCTAGAGTCTGCTTTGGATTCTGTGTCTCCCTCTTTCTATGTTCCTCCCCCTCTCACGCTCTCTCTCTCTCACTCAAAAAATAAATAAACATTAAAAAAAAAAACCATATCCAAGAACATTTTCTACTTTGCTATATTAAAATCCTCTGGTCTCTCTTGCCCTTTGAATGGATCGTTTAAGCAGTCATGATTTGGTAACACTGTACATTAGTTATTAGGAAAATACTAGTGCCCGGAGGTACGTCAACGCTCCAAATGATGACAGCATCTTTCATTATGCAATACCTAAAAGTCATGTTTCTCAGTATTACCACCTATCAGATAGGAAAAGTCTTTAAGTATTGGGAAGCTGTCAGACTCACAGTGCTGGATCCAACTTTCCCAAAATTGTGATTTTTGCCTAAAAGCTCAAATTTTATCAGTGGGAAAAAAATGTTGTTTTCTCGAAGTGATGGGCTCACTTTGTTCCTTTTCAAGAAAATCTCTGCTAAATAAATGCCCAACTCTACACGGTAGTTTGTCCCTCATTCTTTCAAATAAAAATGAAGTTCTATGAAAAAATAAAAGTTGGCCCATTCAGATCTCAATCGCACAAGTGATTTCCTTTGAGTCAACCATCATACCATGGTGTGTAATAAATGCTCTACACAGAGTTCCCACTTTGTTGTACCGACTGTGAAAAGGCTATGTGTGCAAGGTCTGAGCTTTAATAAAATTAGTATTTGTTTTGCTACTTAACAAAGACATTCTTAAGTGAAACTGGCAAAGTGGTTTTGCCAAGTGCCCATGTGTGGCAGTGAGGAATACAAAAACTAGTTGATTCATGCTCAGGTGCCAGCAGTATCTGTGCAAATGTCAACCCAGTGAAAAAGACAGACTCCCCCAAGGGGGGTCAGGACTCCTATGGGTGAATGGACCACACTTCAAGAATCACTGTTCTATTTCATTTTGACACCACTCTCTTTAAAATGGGTGACTAGGGGGGCACCTGGGGGGGCTCAGTCAGTTAAGGGTCTGACTCTTGGTTTTGGCTCATGTCATGATCTTGCGGTTTCATGAGTTCGAGCCCCACGTGGGGCTCTGCACTGGCACCTCAGAGCCTGCTTGGGATGCTCTGTCTCCTTCTCTCTCTGCCCCTCCCCCTCTTGTGCTGTCTCTGTCTCTCTCAAAATAAAGAAATAAACTTTAAAAACAAATAAAAAAAAGACTAAATGGGTCACTAGGCCCCCAGACTCTAGCGCCTGTGTCGTTGTGTCTGCAAACTTTGTGAGGACAGGGTTGCGCTCATTGCTGTTTCCCTGTCACCCGGCACAGGGTCTCATTTAATGTTTGCTGAATGGATAAATGAATGAGAGAATGAATTGCGCAGAGTGGAGCTGAACATGAGGCACCAAGAACGGTTCAGCCAGAAGTGGCCGCCCTGCTCTCCAGCTATTTCTCCACCCTTCTAGTTCTGCATATGGAAGAGTGGAGCACGCCTGTCGTGCAAGGGTGGGACTTCCAGCACAAGGTGAGCGGAAGCCACATCTACGGAGTCCCCCTGCAGTGAGCGTTTGCAGCGGTCCAAACACAGCTCACTAAATGGGAACTTGGGGGAAAATGGAAGCTCCACTCTTTATCTTGCAAAGGCCATTTCAGTTTTCATTTTAAGATACCAATGATGGCGGCCTAATGTGTGACTGACAGAGATGGCACCGGCCGACCCCCGGGGAGACAAGGCTGTGCCTACAGGGCAGGTCGGAGTGAACCACGACCGGGCTCAGCCACCAGTTCTGACCACTTGACCAAGAGCCTTGGACATGAGAGCCACATTTGGAAACCAATTTCACATTTAAAAGGTAGTTCACATGGGGCGCCCGGGTGGTTCAGTCAGTTAAGCATCCACCTTTGGCTCAGGTCACGATCTCAGGATTCATGAGTTTGAGCCCCATGTCGGGCTCTGTGCTGACAGCTCAGAGCCTGGAGTCTGCTTCCGATTCTGTGTCTCCCTCTCTCTCTCTGCCCCTCCCCCACTCACACTCTCTGTCTCAAAAATATATAAACATTAAAAAAATAATAAAATAAAATAAAAGGTAGCTCACACACTGGATGTTGTATGTAAGTGATGAGTCACTGAATTCTACTCCTGAAGCCAATACTGCACGGGAATTTAAATAAAAATTTAAAAATAAATAAAAGGCCTGGAGCCTGCTTCCGATTCTGTGTCTCCCTCTCTCTCTGCCCCTCCCCCATTCATGCTCTGTCTCTCCCTGTCTCAAAAATAAACATTAAAAAAAAAAAATTTAAAAAATAAATAAATAAATAAAAGGTAGCTCACAGAGATCACAGAAGAAGAAGGAACTGTGTGCAGGAGACATGGCAACCCACAGGGAAGTTTCCTCCTGTTCAGAGCAGCGTGTAAATGTGTGTGGCGATGACAACAGTTAGCAAGTGCATAGGTCACGTCCGCTGCTGTGGGAGATCCTTCTGTCTCGTTCGCTGTGGCCTAGCACAGTGCCTGGCCAATAGTGGATCCCTGTCTATATAAATAATTCAATGAAAACATACATAACAAAATTCATGGGCCCATGTGAGGTATAGGGATTTGTTGCCTAAAGTTTAGCACAATAGGGAGAAAGGAGGGATGTCCCTGTTTGTTTATTACCACATCAGTGTGTGTGAAGGTTCATGTAGGATTCAGGTTCCATGCCTTCCTGTTCAGGTCCAGGAACTACCTTTACATGCTCCTTACTGTCCAGTGAGCTGTGCATGGATACTCTCGTATCTCCCCACAGAGAAGAAAAGGAAATATTGCGGTTCCGACTCACATGCCATGGCTCTTCAGAACCTGCAGGTTTGGGAACAATCTAGATATACTTGGCTCCGCACATCCCTGACAGCAGTAACTTAATGCTGGCTATCCCATTACTCGTGACACTACCATTATCCATTGGGCCACGTGTGGACACCGGCTTCCACTGACTGTCAGACAATGTTACTATCCTTCATTGATGATGACTACCGTGTAAGCCTTCCCCAGAGTATGCAGAAACATTTGAATAAGTTCTCTGGTCATAATCAATGCACCATTGGGCATTTTACAGCATTCTTCCAACCGTGTCCTCTCTTGAGCTCCCCAGGATGTAATCACTGCATTCCTAAAATGGGACCTCTTTCCATGTTGACTGCACCCTTGCATTCCATACACTGCTGCCAGAAGGGAGGATGGGTGAGGGGCCCATTGGCAAAGTGTGAAAATGAAGAGCAGTCCCATTCATGTAAAAAATGAACGTGACATCACCACATGGTTGAAAGCAAAACACGACATGGATATTTATCAGAAGGGCCCATGGAAGACAGAGGCAACAGTTGCCTCCATATGATATGACTTCTTGACAAGTGGCACAGACCCACAGAAGGGATGGTGCTCTGGGTGCCAGTGATGGGGGACACACCAGGTAAAGGGTTCCTGCCACTACCCTCCACCCTCAGGTGCTGTAGACTAGAGGGGTCTATGGTCACAACACAGATGTGCAGGGGCTCAGGCACAGGCCCACACATGCAACTCAAGCCCAAGGGTTGGTGGTGCACTGACAGGAGTCCAGAGCCCTGGACTCATCCTGTGTCAGTCACGAATGAGACTCACATCAAAGCATCACGTCAGCAATATTCTTGCAATCCAGTCTTGCACAATGTCATGGAAGAAATGCCACACAGCACACTGGAACAGCCCTTAGCTATTACTTGTGGAGTTCCTTGGGGCATCTGGTTGAAACCACAATCATCAGTAAGGGCACCACAGGAAAATAGTTGGAGGGTACCCAGAGAATTAGCACTGCCAATCTGGCTACTTTCCATCACTGGAAAGGGACTTCAAAATTTTCAGAGAAGGCTTTTATAGTGATCAGGACCCACACTGGACCAAGTCCAGGTCTGGGACACCATGGCCGGGTGACATTGCTGGCCCCCCAGCTAGTCCCAAGCATCAGAGGGGTTCTCAGAAAAATTTGGAAGGCATTCCAAATTAGGGGACCTCCTGAAGGATGGGGTCCAGGTCAGGCAACATGTTTGTTCATGTCTGAGGGCAGTATGACAGTGAGAAACTGTACTTCCAAGCTCTCCTTAAATCTACATGAACTTAGGAGACTGGTCCTTACCCACGGAATGAGTAGAATTGAAGTGTGCTGCCTCTGGACCAAGCTAAAGAGCAGGTATGACTTTTCCAGCCTTTATATAAAGCCACGCCTTCCAGCTAGAAGCAGAGTTCTCTGAGGTCTTAGTGGTAGCATAGCCACGAGATGGAAGGACTGGGTCCCTGCGTCACCACGTGGTGGAAAGGCAGTCAACCAGCAATGCCCACCGTGCTCTGCCACCTGACTGAGAAAGAAACTTTGTGTCAAGCTGCTGACATTTGGTACGTTTGTTAGAGAACCAGTGTTATCCCAATTGCCCAGCCCAAGCTTACATTGGCTTATGTTTAAAATGGGCATGTGCAATTTTAAAGCTAAATGTGTTCTCTAGCATTCCAGTTACCAGCAACCCCATTAAGGCTGACATAGCTCATGACTCAGTGGGACTGCAGTGGGTGAAGTAACCAGATGCCTAGAGGTCACAGATCAGGGAAGAAGGACTAGCAAGAGGGACAGGTCTGTGTTTTTAGCATTTTTGCTTTCCTAGCTATACTCTGCAAAACTGACTGCTCTTCTAGGCTCTGACTGCTGAGTCTGAGCTCTCCCCAGAATTTCCCCCCATATCCAGGAGCCATTTTGGAAATAGGGGAGCTAGGATAATGGCGGTTAACTCTGGAGCCAAAGAAATAGATGGAGAGAGGTATTGAGGTCGACTTGCGTTCTCTGAATTTATTAGGCAAAGCTTTGATTGACTACATGATTTCCGGGCCCTTCATAGTCTCCATTTTTCTGTGAAATATAGCATGTAGAACGCTAATAATGGATGATATTGATTTAATGGGGGATTTTCAGGAGGAACAGATTTTTATGAGATGCAACAGTACTTACTTGAAACATATTGACATTTTTAGTGGTTGACAGCATTCATGCTGAGTAGCTTCCAGATTTGCAGAATGCAGGCTTGTAATAGGAGAAAAGACAATGAAGATCATTAAGAATTCTAAATTAAATCGGGAATCTTTAAGAACTGTAAAGTTTCAGTCGGAAAGTAGCTGTCAAGAGGGCCCCAGGTATTAACTGTGCGATTTCCAGCCACAGCAATCATGCCTCAGAAAACCATAGAAAGGACGATTCATTCTTTAGCTGTTTTCCTACAGGAACTCATCTCAATAGGAAATGTCTTGGCTTTACTCCAACCCTGGGAGTTTCCAGCAAGTGTGATCACTTCTTTTGTGGTTCCCCAGCTATCAGAGCCCAAGAAACACTGCAGAGCTAAGTGATGGAGTTATATGAGCGAGACGGAGTGGTAGAGGCAGCGTGAAAAGCAACATCTTTATCATCAACTGGGTTGTCAGCTTCTAAATATATCACTAGTCTCTCGGGGCTGGAATATCACCAGCGACTCATCTTCGTACGTCCTTCCAAGCAATCACACAGTAAGCCTCACTCGATGTGCACGTAGTAGGAATCAAAGGTCACTTATCCATGGACTCATTCGTTCATTAAATACATATTCCTGAGGCCCACTTTGTGCTAGGCCCTGGGGATACCTAAGCCTCCGATTTCACAGTACAGCAGGGGACACGTGTGCGTAGGTCACCACAATCTAGTTTGAGCAGCATGAGTAGAAGTGTGCTGTTGTACAATATTTGACAGTATGTGCAAATGCTCAAGATGCGGCAGACAGGAAAAAAGGATAGATAACACTGTATGTTTCAAGGTCATACAAAAAATAGTCATGCGAGCATATTTTTGCAAAGGAAAACTTGGAGACATCTACCCAACATGGCATTGCAGATCCATACTTTGAGCCCTGTCTTGTCACATTGCCTTTTCACCCTTCCCCCTTCCTTTCCCATTCTCCAGACCCACCTCAGTGCAGAATGAAACGTGGGGAGAAAATATTTTTAAAACGATGGCCACATTCCAAAACAAAATAACATCTCTGGACCTAAAATGGTACAGAAAAACAAAGTAGCAAGCAGGGATAGCCTATCCAGTAGTGCCTGTAAGGTACTGATTTGGAAAACAACCAGAAGTGTCTAAGAGTTCACTGTCGAATGGGCAATGAGGCGTAAGAATACACCACACACTATGGACAAAAAAGCAAGGCTTGCTGCTTGAATGATGGGCTGGAACAGGACTCCTCCACCGAGAAAGCAGGCGGAAACATCCAGGGACATGGGAGGAAGCAGACCACACTGCTCAGCTAGACCTCGGGCCAAGGTGCTTATGGTCTTGTGGTTGGATCTAAGAAATCCCCAGTACCACGGAGGAGCGGGGAACCCTATGCTGTGCCGAGGGACCTGGGAGGCTGGATGAAGGCAAGTGCAAAACCATAAGTATGTTTATAATCCTCAGACAGAAAGGAAAGAGTAACTAATAAAATGAACCATAAATTATGAAAAACATATGGAGAAATAAACCAAATAGAAATTTGAAATACTGGCAATTCCATATACATATATGGAATACACATATATTCATATATACAGTGAGAGAGAGAGAGAGAGACAGAGAGAAGGAGTCTGAAAGAAAAAGACACAGAGAGAGATTGAAATAAAAACTCGATAGGTGGGAAAGAGTCAAAGAGCAAATCATTAAACTGGAGAACTCTTCTACAAATCATCACAGAGAGACAGAGATACTAAAATGTATATGAAAGCACCTGAAAAAAAAAGTATAAGAGAAAAGTTGAGACATAAAGCATAGATTTAGAGATTTCAACATACATGTCTTAAGAATTATAGAAGTAGGGGGTGTTGGATGGCTCAGTCGGTTAGGCGTCCAACTTCAGTTCAGGTCATGATCTCACGACTCGTGAGTTCAAGCCCCACATTGGGCTCTGTGCTCACAGCTCGGAGCCGGGAGTCTGCTTCAGATTCTGTGTGTGTGTCTCTCTCTCTGCCCCTCCCCTGCTCATGCTCTGTCTTTCTCTGTCTCTGAAAAGTAAACAAACATTAAAAAATTTAAAAAGAATTACAGAAGTAGGGACACCTGGGTGGCTCAGTCAATTGAGCCTCCAACTCTTGATTCCAGCTCAGGTCATGATCTTGGCTCAAGTCATGATCTCATGGTTTGTGAGACTGAGCCCCATGTCAGGCTCTGTGTGTGGAACCTGCTTGGGATTTCTCTCTCTTCCTCTCTCTCTGCCCCTCCCCTGCTCATGCATGCTCGCTCTCTCTCTGTCCCTCTCTCTCTCGCTGTCTCAAAATAAATAAACATATTTTTAAAAAGAGTTACAGAAGTAAAGAAATGGCATAAAAGAAATATGTGAAGAGTTAATGGCTGAGGACTTCCCAGAACTAAAGAAAAATATCAAAGTACCACCAAATCAATTTCACATGGATTACTGATTGAAATGTTAAAGGAAAAACAATAAAGCGTATAGAAAATAAAATAGAATAACGTAAGAGAATATGTGTATGACATTGGGGTAGGCAAAGATGTCTTAAACAAAAGAAAAAAATCATGGGGGTGCCTGGGTGGCTCAGCTGGTTAAGCATCTAGTTCTTGATTTCAGCTCAGGTCATGATCTCAGGTTCATGAGATCAAGCCCTGAATGGGGCTCTGCACCTGGCAGCGTGGAGCCTGCTTGGGATTCTCTCTCTCCCTCTCTCTCTGCCCCACCCTGCTGGTGTGCCTATGCACTCTCTCTCTCTCTCTCTCTCAAAAAAAATAAATAAACTTTAAAAAAAAGATAGAAAAAAAAATCATTAACCCTAAAGAGAAAGTTTGCAAAGTGGACTACATTAAAATTAAGAACTTCTGTTCATCCAAAGACACAGTTAAGAACTTGGAAAAGCAAGAAACAAAGAAAATATATCATGATAAATATAAATGATAAAGAACTTGTATCCAAATATTGAAAGAAATCCTGCAATTCAATAAGAAAAAGACATTGTTAGAACAATAGGAAATGACTGAGCAGACATTTCATGACAGAAGTTAGTCAAATGGCTTACCAGCATAGTTGAGGTGTTCAATGTCAGTAGTCATCAGGGAAATTCAAATTAAAACCACAGTAAGGTATTACCACACACTTACCCAACTGGTTAATAAAAGAAAAAAAAATATTGACAATAGTATCAGGTGTTGGTGAACATGCGAAACAACCAGAACTCTCCAACATCTGTGGGGGGCAGATAGAAATTGGTACAGCTATATTAGAATATTGTCAGTACCCACATCCCCAAAGGCAAGGGAATTAAAAGCAAAAATTAACTACTGGGACTTTATGAAGATAAAAAGCTTCTGCACAGCAAAGGAAACAACCAACAAAACTAAAAGGTAACCAAAGGAATGGGAAAAGATATTTGCAAATGACATATCGGACAAAGGGCTAATATCCAAAATCTATAAAGAGCTCACCAAACTCCACACCCGAAAAACAACCCAGTGAAGAGATGGGCAGAAAACATGAATAGACACTTCTCTAAAGAAGACATCCAGATGGCCAACAGGCACATGAAAAGATGCTCAACATCGCTCCTCATCAGGGAAATACAAATCAAAACCACACTCAGATATCACCTCATGCCAGAGTGGCCAAAATGAACAAATCAGGAGACTATAGATGCTGGAAAGGATGTGGAGAAACGGGAACCCTCTCACACTGTTGGTAGGAATGCAAACTGGTGCAGCCGCTCTGGAAAACAGTGTGGAGGTTCCTCAAAAAATTAAAAATAGACCTACCCTATGACCCAGCAATAGCACTTCTAGGAATTTACCCAAGGGATACAGGAGTACTGATGCATAGGGGCACTTGGACCCCAATGTTTATAGCAGCACTCTCAACAATAGCCAAATGATGGAAAGAGCCTAAATGTCCATCAACTGATGAATGGATAAAGAAATTGTGGTTTATATACACAATGGAGTACTACAGGGCAATGAGAAAGAATGAAATATGGCCTTTTGTAGCAACGTGGATGGAACTGGAAAGTGTGATGCTAAGTGAAATAAGCCATACAGAGAAGGACAGATACCATATGGTTTCACTCTTACGTGGATCCTGAGAAACTTAACAGAAACCCGTGGGGGAGGGGAAGGAAAAAAAAAGAGGTTAGAGTGGGAGAGAGCCAAAGCATAAGAGACTCTTAAAAACTGAGAACAAACTGAGGGTTGATGGGGGGTGGGAGGGAGGGGAGGGTGGGTGATGGGTATTGAGGAGGCCACCTTTTGGGATGAGCACCGGGTGTTGTAGAGAAACCAATCTGACAATAAATTTCATATATTGAAAAAAAAAAGAATATTGTCAGTACCTGCTAAAGCTGAATATATGCATACTTTATGATCCAACAATTATATTGTTAGGTAAAACCAGCATAAAAGTAGATATGGTGCACCAAAAGACATGTTCAAACTGAAAAAAAAAGCCCAAATGTCCATCAACAGTACAGATCAATAAATTACACTATGTTTGTATAATTGAACATTATCCAGCAATAAGAACGATCGCTTCTACGTGCAACAACATGGATGAGTCTCGCAAATCGTACTGGACAGGAGCGCCCAGACACAGATCAGTAGGTGACACATGATTCCATGGATACACAATTGTGAAAAGGGGGCAAATTAATCTAGGATAGTAGAAGCTGAAATCGTGGTCACCTCTGAGGAGGAGGGTGTGGAAAGTGGGAGGGTGAAAGAGAAGGGCCACCAGGCTCTAGTAATGCTGTACTTCTTGATCTAGATGGTGCTCCCCTGGATACATTCACTTTGTGAAAATTCTTCAAACCACACCCTTAGGATCTGTGCACGTTTCTGTATATAAAAGTTTATAATGGACAAAAGACATCTGAAGTCTCCAGGATATACTGCTAATGGAAAAAAATCAAGGAGAGAAAGAAAAAAGTTCACATGTTCTCACATTTTTGTAAGCTCTACACCCAACGTGAGGCTCGAACTCTTGACCCCAAGGTCAAGAGTCTGATGTTCTTTTGAAAGAGCCAGCCAGACGCCCCTGAATGTTCTCATTTATATAAAAAGGGGGAAGGATATGAATACACACACACACACACACACACACACACACACACACACACAAACCTATCTTTACTATACCCTCCTCCAAAAAAAAAAAAAAAAAAGATAGCCATAATATCTGTTTAAGGGCCTCCTACAGGGAAAGAGGGGACACAGGATAACAGTAAAAGTGTAAACCCATACCTTTTAGAGTGTATCTGAATTTTTAATCAGACTTTGGAATGACATAAACATTCTGAATAATTATAATGCAAAGTTAAATGAAAACGAAAACAAAAGTCATTCCTACAAAGTGGTGGCAAAGCCGCACACAATGGAATTTGTTCATCTCTAGTGGGATATAATTTAGAAGGGGGGGAAAAAAGCCAACCAAACCAAACTCAAACCCCCAGAACAACAAAGAAAAGCAAACAAGCAAAAGCAAAACAAAACAAAAACCCTGTAATTATTTTATTTTCAATAATCGTACTGGTAATTTTAAAAATAGTATTGCTGTTCTGAATCTATTATCTATCAATCTATTGGTCAAATGAGAGATATATAAAGCAAATAAGGAATTCTGTTAATGCCATTAGCAATTAGGATTTTCTGCACAGGAGAAAAGAAATAGAAACATAACATTGAGGAATTTAACAATAAAGTCTACAGTCCTGATTTTGAGTTGGAAGTAGTAGTGTAAATTCATAATGTATTTGGATCTCAATTTGAACAAACCAAGTAGAAAACATTGTAGGACAATTTGAATGTTCGATGATATTAAGGATTTATCATTTTAGGTGTGAAATAAACTCTAAGTTTTTTTTAACTGTGCTTAAAATCAGCACAGGGAAGATAGACAACGATATTATAATAGTGTTGCACAGTGACAGATGGTAGCTATACTTGTGGACAGCATAGCGTAACGCTTAGAGAAGTTGAATCACTATGTTGGACCCCTGAAACTCACATAACATCGTGTGTCAACTGTACTCAAATTGAAAAAAATTAAGTGTGTTTAAAATGCCAAGCAGGATAAATTAAACTAAATCCTCACTCTGCATACCTACACACATCATAATAAATCTCATGTTCTGATATGGAGGAAAAAAGGAAAATCTTAAACACTCCCATAAAGGCAGTATATTAACTACATATTGCTGCATACAAATAACCCCTAAGCTTAGTGGCTTAAAACAGCAAACATTATGTCACAGTGTTAGTGGATCGGGAATGTGGGGGCAGTTTGTCATTGGTTATTGGACTGGGCTTCAGTTCTTTCTTAGCTATTGGCTGAAGGGGCTCCCTCAGAGCCTTGCCATGTATGTCTCTCCAGGGGAAGGTCACAACATGGCAGCTGACTTCATCGCAGCAAGAAAGCAGGCGAGGAATAGAGACCATACAAGATGGAAGCCAGATTTTTTCTATAACCTAGTCTTGGAAGCACCATCTCATTATTTTTGTTATATTCCATTCATTAGAAGAAAGTTACTAGGCCCAGCCCACAGTGAACAGCAAGGGACTGCAAGAGGGGACACATACCAGCAGGTAGAGATCATGAAGCATCATTCATTTCAGAGGTAGCCTACCACTGGAAGATAACCGATAAAGAAACAAAACTTAGATTGGCAGGTTTTTCATCAGCAACAATGGATTCTAAAACATAATGGAAGAAGAGCTTCAAAATGCTGAAGGAAAATAGCCACCAATCTAGAATTTTATTCCAAGCTCTCTTTGGTATAATGAAAGAGATGTTTCTTCAAAAGTCAATGAAAAGTAAATCAATTTTTTAAAAGACCACAGCTCTGGAGTAAACAAAAGTATTCAATACATCTAGAATAGATAAACTGGTATAGCATTCAAGACTAAAAGATAAAACATGTTTTTCTGTACAAACATTGAGTTTCCCACCACTACTGAGGGATATTTTTCAGTGGCAGGAAGAAAAGTGATCTGAGAAGGAAAGAATGGGATGCAGGAAGCAACTGAAATGGTGTGAAGCAGTAAAACATGTCCCATCAGGGGAAAAGGAAAGGTAAAAAGTTGTTGGGAAGAGATGACTTCATTGTGACCAAAGATCATCACAAAACTGACACCAGACAGCAGTTGCCACCACAACTTACCAGAGGAAGAGGTCAACATGTCGGGTAGGTCACATGACTTGCACATGACACAGCACAGAGCTTCTCCCTTCTACACTCCCTTCCTGGAAGGGACCTCTGGGAGGTCATAGGAAAGAGTTTGAGGCCATTGATATAAAATCTCACTGGAATTATTCCATAAAAGGTGGTAAATGTCAGCCAGCAAGAGTTTTGCTTCCTTATAGGTATTTCACTATAAGCTTCCCTTCCAGCTCCATTAAGAGGAAACTAGGAAGGAACCAGCATTTTCTGACGGAGAGAGACCTGTGGAGAGGCCAGAGGAAGAAAAGAACTAAGGAGCACAAATGAAGACGGAGGCCAGAAAATAAGGCTCTCAAATGCCCAGTCGAGGTGACATAATTTTAGACTTAGGAAAAGAAAAACAGGGCAAAACAAGACAAGATAGTAAAGATATTGTACCAAGGGCATCTGGGTGACTCAGGCCATCAAGCTTCTGACTCTTGATCTCAGCTCAGGTCTTAATCTCAGGGTGATGAGTTCAAGCCCTGTGTCGGGCTCTGTGTCGAGCTACATGTTAGGCGTGAAGCCTGCTTAAAAAGAGAGAGAGAGAGAAAGAGAGACTGTTTCAAATGGTTACAAAGGTTATCTCTGGGAAATGTGACGAGTGATGATTTTTATTTTCTTTTTCTTTATTTTTATGTATTTTCATATGTTTCTATGGAAATAACACATTTTTTTTGTAATAGTAAACAAAGATGCGTATTCAAAAATGAAACAAGAGTAAATCACAAAAATAACCTTTATCTTTCCAGAGTCCTGAGGGTTTGTCATAGTGTGTTGGGGGTAGAGTTGTTGAAAATGGTAACAGGGAAACATTATAAACTGGTCCCACCCCACACCACCCCCACATCAGTTTTGGATACCAGATGGCATCCATCTTCCTGTGGGAGTCACAAGTGCAACTTACATGTGTCACTTCTGTGTACAATTGGCTGAGTTGCCCTCCTCTTCACGAGGAGATAACACACTGAGGTGGAACTTCCATGGGCCTGAGTCTCGGAAGGGCCGTGATGAGGAGTCCCTCTGCTGACCCCGGGTACTTGGCACCACTCAGATTTGGGAGTTGTTTGTTGCCGTAGCCATTCAGAGATCGCCTTGAGAGATCTGTCCAGCCGATATTCTATTATTATTAGGGTTTCTCATTTTTCTGCTGACAAATTTAAGAGCCAAATGAATGGAGCAGAAAATAGGCCTCCCCTAACATCTTTTGAATGACAGGCTTAAAATCACCTGATGGCTTCACCTTAAACTTTCAACACTTCATGCTTAGGAGATTTGCTCCAATAATGGCCAGGGCTCTAGAAGGATCTGTTCCTATTATTTACTCATGAAATGTCTCCAGTACTCTCAGAGAAAAAAAATCTCAGGATTGTGGCACATCAAGGCCTCCTTTACCTCCACACAAATGGCTAATTGCCTTGGAATCCCAGAGGCAGTGCAAGGCAGAAGGGAGAGGGAAAATAAAAGAAAATTGCTTTAAATGGGCTAAATATACCTATGAAGAAAAAAAAAGCAAACTTTCCTACAAGGCAAGTGCATCAATTAAACCTTTCAATGGGGAGATCTTTCTTATGCTCTCGGCATTAGTCTGGAATATATATTATGGAACTCTATTTACTCCTCTAATTAATATAAATGAGTGGTTACCATAGCAATTATTGCATTATATGATGCACATAAAACCCTGGCTATGCTTAGAGCTAGGGTCAACATTTTAAATCACTCTTGACTCATCATGAATCAAATGTCCCTTTCTGGATATTCCGCTGCACGAAGGTTGAGCATATTTATTAGTAATAATGGAATGTAGAATTAATGTAGCACATTGTACCTTCAAAGTGCTTTAACAGTATTAACTAGCTAACCTCCACAGTGTCTCCTTTGTGCCTGTCTCACCCATCCTTCCAGTGGGGAACCAAGAGGAGGCCTGCTGATGGGGATGGCCCAGGAGCCATTTCCACAAAGGCTTGGAAATCCAGGGTCTAACATGACATTATTTGCCAAAGCAATGATAGAAGAGAGAATAGTTTCCATCAAGCCAGAGTCTGAGGAAATGGGAGGAGCCTGGGGCAGCCAGGTGGAGGCGTGGGGCAGGGGGCTCTGGGGGAGGAGCTTGGCCTAGAACACAGCCTGATGGCCCTTCCAGTCAAGGCCCACAGAGAACTCACCAGCCCAGCGCTGTGTTGCCTCTGGCTCACGTTCCTCTCCGTGCTCTCGCAGCTGCTGGCACACAGCCTATGACCCAGCTGTGTGGTCAGGGCCAGCTCACGGGTGTGAGGCCAGGGTGGCTGGTCAGGGCTTGAGCTCAGATGGGCTTTGGGCTTGGTTTAATGCTGTGTGCCCACTGTTTGAAGTTCTAAACAATTTTATCTTTGACTTTGGTAGGTGAAGTCTGCTGGGACAGTAAGGCTGGGAGCCTTGGCTCACGCCCCACCCCACTCACCTCCCTGGGAAAGGTCCTTGGCTGTCTCCTCCCTGACCCTGCTACTCCTGGGCACCACCTCACCTCGCCCTTCACAGCTCTCTGTCCCTGGCAGGGGCCCGGGTGTAAACACACCACCACACTGTCGGCAGCTAGGCAGAGGTGCGCCTCACCTCGACCCTGATCCAGGTGTCACATGTGTCTGGGGTGGTGGGGTGGTAAGAAAGAGAAGTGCCTGGCGCGGTATCCCTGCCCTCCAGCCCTCATGCGGGGCGCCGTGTGGCCATCTGGCATCAGGTGGACCTCATGGGGCCCCCAGGCACCTTTGAGGGTCTATACTTGCCTTGCGAGTATCTCCATGCTCAAGTGAATGTTTATTTTTATTTTTGAGGGAGAGAAAGAAAGAGAGTGCAAGCAGGGAAGGGACAGAGAGAGAGGGAGCCACAGAATCCGATGCAGGCTCCAGGCCCTGAGCTGTCGGCACAGAGCCCAACGTGGAGCTCACAAACCGTGAGATCACGACCTGAGCCGAAGTTGGACGCTTAACCGACTGAGCCAACCAGGAGCCCCTATAGTTTTGTAACTTCAAGAGTCCTTTCCCTGACTTTTGAACAGGGGACCTCATTCTAATTTTGCACTGGGTCTCACGGACTATGGAGCTGGCCTGCCCTTAGTAAAGATTTGTTCGTAATAGTCGCTATTATCTACTAAGCAATAACTCTGGCTGAGCACGGTGCCAGGTGAATTACCTGTATCATCTCATCTAATCCTTGCGGCAGCCTTAGGAGGTAGATATTACTTCTTATTACCTCCATAACTTAAGAGTTTGGGGTCCAAGTTACTTAGCTTTTATATGCCTGTTTTCCCATCTGTAAAATGGGCCATCTGGGATTCAACCATATGAAATTGCTATTTTGTAGGTGAGGAATGGTCAAATATTCTAATTGTGTATGATTCAACCTAATATCACTCTCCTCATAGGAGTACGGGGAAGATCCAATGACCTGGCCCAGGAAAACGATTGAGAAAAGGGCTCAGCTCCTACCAAGCACCCACCTAACATTCACTACTTGGCTTTTGTTGACAGTGATGATGCCATTCGTGGTATAAGAATCTTTTTTTATATACAAAACTGAGGCTCCTAGAAAGTTAGGTGAAAGAGTCGTAAAGTGATGGGTGCATCCTGCTGCAATCGTGGCCTAGGCACATGTGTCCTGAGCTGACCTGTGTCCTGTCTCCGTGGCTGACCCAGACTTTGCAATCCAGCCTGGATGCCATGCTTTGAAGCCCATGGTAGCGCTGGTTTCTCACTGTTCCTAAAATGAGGGAAACGTCTGCGACCTGAAAATGCAGTCTGTTTGCCTGCGTGGAGGGTGGGAGGCAGCTTGCCAGAAAGGTATTGTTTTAGAGAGAAGGAGCGTTTTCCTGTATTTAGATCCAGTTTTCCAAGGACAGACACGTCTCAAGATTCGTCCTCTCTGATGGCTTCCTTCTTGGAGGACTCAACAGGATTATAACGGCAATTGATTTCTTTTTATTAGCTGAGGATGAACTGAAAAAGGGTAAAGGTTCATTTTGGATAAATCCTCAAAAGTTCGGGAAGGCTCCCAAGACTCCTGCTGAACTTTCTTAATCTCTCTACAGCTTTGCGTTCTGTGTAATTATCCATATTTGTGAAGGGTAAACGGCTCCTGCCTTCTTCATCTCTGTCACTGCCGATGGCCTGCCGGTCCCAGAAGCCCCGCCGCCCTTCAGCGAGAGCCCTGCACTTCTCTCTGCCAGCCCACACAAGGTCACCATTGTCTGGGAGGACACAGGGCGGTTCTTCCCTGAGGAAGGCAGGCCAAAGAGTGGGGAAAGGGGGATGAAATTCAGGAGCTTTAAAAAATGAAAGGCCTTTTGAAAACGAATGCTCACCATTTCTCTTACTCACAGAAGAGGGAACAAAAACGCCTTTCCAAGAATTTCCTGACAGGCACTCCAGCAGGCTCGCTGAGGGACTTTGAGAAGTGTTTTCTCATCCACCCTCAGTCCTAAGGCAACGTTGCCACTGGAGAACAGGAGGAGGAGGTAGGTAGAGTGACTTTGAAACGCTTCATGCCAAATCCCATCCTGTCACACGAGGCTGTCGCAGGCATCGACACACCATCTGAGAGGCCTGGGCCCTCATCCTGGCTCTGTCGATCTCTAGCTTTGGGCCTGGAAGCAAGCTCTGTCTTCTCCAAACCTTGCTTTCTCTGGCTGGAGAACGAGGGGCAGACCAGCCAGATAGCCTTACAGGCCAGTCCTGCCACCATAGGATTACAGAGTTCTACATAAAATTTGATCCACAAACTTGCATTAATGGCTCTGACCACGTGAAGTAAATTACTACCTTCCTTAATATAACGTCAAGTTTATATCCTTCAAAGCTGGCAGTCTCTGCTATGGAGTGGATGTTTCTACCCTCCCCTCTATTCATACGTTGAAGCCCTAAGCTCCAATGTGATGGTATTTAGACAGGAAGACTTTGGGAGGTCATTAGGTCATGAAGGTGGAGCTTTCATGATGGGATTAGTGCCCTTACAGGAAGGGGCAGTAACGTGATGGCCTCTCTCTTTTCCCCTCATGAAAACACAAGATGGCAGCCATCTACGAACCAAGAGAAGGGCTGTCACCAGGACCCAGCCATGCTGGCACCCTGACCTTGGACTTCCAGCTTCCAGAAATAAATGTCTGTTGTTTAAGCCCATCCAGTTCTAGGATATTTTTGTCATAGCAACCTGAGCTAAGACAAACCTCCCGCTAGAGGGAAGCCCTTCGGGTGAGAAGGTTGACTCTCCAAGTTGTATCTTATACCCTGAGCTGAAGCCAAGAGCCCCATTCATCATATGGCTGCCTCATTGATTCCTGACTTGGCTCACACACTGGCCACATAGGAGGTGGAGAGTGGGCATGGTGGGGGGGGAGGATGGCGGCGGGGTGGGGATGGTGGTGGCAGCAGCAGTGTCTCACCCTGTTATCCACCATTCTGGCTAGAGGGTGGACATTGGACGCTCCCTTTTTTAACTTCATAACATAACACAAAACAGGCAGGGCTGGAGGATATAAATAACACCTTACAGGATTTACTAAGGACTCAGGAATAACAGTTGAAAAATTAAGCGAAGTAGTCTTAGAACCTAAATAATTGTCTTGCAAACTTTGTTTTATTCTCTAGAGAATGCCTCGGCCCAGTCCCACCCTAGATCCCGGCCTGCAAGCAATCGCTACAAGAGCAATCTTGCCACGCACCCAAGAGTACTATTTTTAATTTGTTTATTTAGTTTGAGAGAGAGAGAAAGAGGGTGCACAAGCGGCAGAGGGACAGAGAGAGAGAGGGAGACAGAATCCCAAGCACAATCTGCACTGTCAGCACAGAGCCCGATGTGGGGCTCGAAGTCACGAACTGTGAGATCATGACCTGAGCCGAAGTCAAAAACTGGACACCCAACCAACTGAGCCACCCAGGCACCCCAAAAATGTCAGTCCAAGGAGAAATCAGGTCACCTTCACTCTCCAGCCCTCCTCAAGGTCACCTACCTAGTCATAATTGTCTCAGAATCCACCTTTCTAAGGACAGACCCTGGGAGTCAGGGCAGAGCACAGCTACCAAGGACTACCCAGACAACTTGAACTTGATTGCAATGTAACATAGTAATGGCAACCCTTATAGCTACACCAAGAGCTAACATGTGTGAGCACCTGTGATGCCCCAGAGGTGCGTCTGAACCTTTTACGTATGCTAACTGATGGACTCCTCACAATAAGGCTATGAGGTTTATACTATTATACTCATTTAACAGATGAGAAAATTGAGATCCAGAAAGGGGAAGAAGCTTGCCTTGCCCAAGGTCATAGAGCAAATTATAACAGAGCTGGCATTCAAGCCCAGGCAATCTGATGCCAGAGCCCACACATTTAATTGCTACACGTGCTGTGAGATACACCCAGAAACGGCATGGGGCGGAGCATGCCCTGAGATGAGCTAAAGAGACCAGTCCTCAGATCGGTAGACAAACAACAGTATAATGCCATCGAGCACAGGGGGGATAGTTACTGCCTCCTCCTGGACGGTTTATGGAAGACACCAAAGATGAGGAGACTTGCATTAGATTTAAACCTTAAAACAAGCAACTACTAGGGCTTTCGTCCAGAGTAAGCCCACCAAGTCTCCCCGGGTGCACTCTTGCCATGCGTGAGGAGAGTGTATTGTTCTTCATCACTTTGGTGAAATTCTATAAGGTAGGCCACATTTGAAATGTAAAAAAGACATTTCATACATTAAGAAATTACTGCAGAGCAAAGATGAAATTTTAAAATACATGAATATCCTCTCACACAGGATGGCCACTACAGAAAACAGAAAATAACAAGTGTCGTCGAGGACGTGGAGAAACTGGAATCCCTCTTGGTGGGAATGTAAAATGGTGCAGCTGCCATGGAAAACAGTATGGCAGTTACTCAAAAAACTGAACATGGAATCACCCTATGATCCAGCAGTGACACTTCCGGGTGTATTTCCAAAGGAACTGAATCAAGATCTCAAAGAGATGCTTGCACATCTATGTTGATCAAGCGTTATTTACAATACCCAGAGGCATTGTATCAAAGGAACTGAATCAAGATCTCAAAGGAATTGAATCAAGATCTCAAAGAGATGCTTGCACATCTATGTTCATCACACCGTTATTTACAATACCCAGAGGCATTGTATCAAAGGAATTGAATCAAGATCTCAAAGGAATTGAATCGAGATCTCAAAGGAATTGAATCAAGATCTCAAAGAGATGCTTGCACATCTATGTTCATCGCAGCATTATTTACAACACCCAGAGGTAGAAGGAACCCAAGTGTGCACCAACAAGGACGAATGCATTAACAAAATGTGGTCTGTACATACAGTGTAGCATTGTTCAGCCTTAAAAAAGGACATTTTGTCACATGGCACAACGTGGATGAGTCTCAAGGACATTACACTATGTGAATAAGCTAGTCACAAAAGGATAATATTGTAGGATTCCACTTATATTAGGCACTTAGAGCAGTCAGATTCATGGACACAAAAAGAAGGACGGTTCCAGGGACTGCGGAGAGGGGAAATAGGGAGTTGACATATGATGGGAACAGAGTTTCAGCTTTGCATGATGAAAGAGGTCTGGAGGTCCATTGAAAACAATGTGAATATTCTTTTTTTAATGTTTATTTTTGAGAGAGAGAGAGAGAGAGAGACAGGGCGTGAGCAGGAGAGGGGCAGAGAGAGGGAGACAATCTGAAGCAGCTCCAGGCTCTGCGCTGATAGCAGTGAGTCCGATGTGGGGCTTGAACTGATGAACTGCAAGATCATGACCTGAGCCAAAGTCGGATGCTTAACCGACTGAGTCACCCAGGCGCCCCAACACTATGAATATTCTTAACATTACTCAAGTATATAAATTGAAGCTGTTCAGATGGTAAATTTTATGTTCTGTGTTTCTTACCACAGTTTTTAAAAAGCAAACGTATAAACTATAGCAGTTGTGTTACAATCTCAATCAAATACAAAACCGCCATTTTGAAGTAATGTCCGTTGATTCCTAACGGACCTTTCTTCACACTGATGCTACCTTGATTTCTAAGCATAACATGAAATGACAGCCAGATGCACCTGGAATCCATGAATGAATCCCACTTTGCCCCTTCTGTTGCTAAAAGCTTCCCCCCCCCCCCGCCACCATATTAGCACATTATTAGCAACAAACATGCCAACTGCTTAATTGGGAAAACATAGCCACAGCATAATGATCGATGTGTTCAATAACCATAACGGTATTTATTCTGCACGAGATAAAGATCATCAGAGTCTTGTAAAAGGCCTCAAATATGGAAACTATTGTCTTCCCATTTAAATAGAAAAAGAGGAGTCTATGATCTGTGAGATCTGTGCTGCATGTTAAACAATAAAAGCCCTTGAAAGGCAAATTATGGCCTCATCGAATGATGACTGGGGCCCCCCTGTGCTTGGCTACAGCAAGCCTCAATCCCTACCAGGGTCTAGTCAAGGGGTCTCTGGGGTGAATGGGGCTGGGGAGGGGGTTTCTGCAGTACTCAGCCGAGTCAGGGTCCCTTCTAGCCTTCCATGTACTCACTGCAGTGGAGTCCTCAGAGGAACTCAGATGGAGCTCCCATTCTCCACAAGGGCGGAAGACAGTTTCTGGTTTCTGGAGTCTGAGGTCCTGGATTCAAATTCCAGCCCTTCCGCTACTGATAATGTGACATCAGAAAGGTCATTTTCCTCTGAATCTCAGTGTCCTCATCTATAAAATAGGAGAATAACGGTAGTGGGCTCACAGAGTTGTGACAACGAATGGGATAATGTATGTAAAGCTCTTAGCACCATATCTGGAGTTCATTACATCCGTAATATCTTATTGCTATTGCCATTTTAGGATGGTGCTTCAAACAAGGGAATGCTCAATGGCCTTCCTGACACATTCTGCAGCTTAGATTTCCTGGAAGGGGAAGAGTGAGTGTCTTCAGTAATCACTGCACTTGGACATGGTTCAATCAGTCAACAAGTAGATCCTGGGGACTCAAGCCCAGTATTGCCCAGGAACACTGCTGATTCTGCCCCTTCATCTTCCCATTAGCCATGCGGCCCTGCACTTAGTAAGCCTCTGTAAATGTGGCCGAAAGGAGATGTCTGAGCAAGCACTTCCGTGGCTCAGAACATAGATTTCTGCTGCATCAGTCAAACCCTCAAATCACTATCCCTCCTCACCACCACCACGGCGTTGGCCAAGTTGCTTGGCTTGGAGCCAATAGAAGAAAGACCTGAAAGTCAAGGTCTCCTCCCTCATAGATCCAGTGCTCTGGCCTTGACTGGCCAGACCACCAAAGAAGGCATGCCTTCCTTACCTGCTAGAGTTTAGTCCTTCCTCAAAGAATTATCAGGGCTTCCCCAGACCCATGTGGGTGGTTGTTTGAGGGCAACCAGCACACCCACTGACACAGGCTCCAGGCTACACCGGGAATAAACCAAGTCTTACTTATTTCCAATAATCTTTCACTCCTATCTTTCATTCTGAAAGCATTTATCATTTGCCAGACATAGTTCTAAGCACTTTATACCTATTTGCTTATTTAATGCCCACAAAAAACCCTATGAACGAGATATTCAAACACGTCGGGTCTTCCAGCTGCTTAGTTCCTCAAAGAGGCCCAACAACGCTGATGCAGGAGATTCTGGTGTGAAGTCATCTTCCCAGTCCAAACAATGTGCCCTCTGCAAGGTGAACCGAGGGCAGCCGACGTTAGAGTACAAACAAAGAATCACGAGAAACATTACTTTTGAAATGAGTTATAGGGGCGCCTGGGTGGCTCAGTCGGTTGAGCGTCTAACTTTGGCTCAGGTCATGATCTCACGGTTTGTGAGTTTGAGCCCCACGTGGGGCTCTGTGCTGACAGCTCAGAGCCTGGAGCCTGCTGCGGATTCCGTGTCTCCCTTTCTCTCTGTTCCTCCCTCCTTGTGCTCGTGCGCACGCACTCTCTCTCAATAAAAATAAACATTAAAAAGAAGAAATGAATTATGAAAATGGTCTGAAGGCCTAGCACGTGGGGTACATCCTAGAATACAATATAATACTGAGATAGGATGTGTGGCGTACGTGAATGAATGAATGAGTGAATGACGCCCATTGATTTTTTTCAGCAAAGGTTTATGTTAAATGATGCTTGCTATGGTCTGCATGTTTGTTTCCTCCCCAGATTTTTAGGTTGAAGTCCCAACTCCCAGTGTGATGGCATTAGGAGGAGGTAGGGCCTCTGGAAGGTGCTTAGGTCATGAGGGTGGAGCCATCATGAATGGGAGCAGTGTTCTTATAAAAGGGCTCTACAGAGATCCCTCACCCCTTCCACCGTAGGGGGATATAACAAAAAGTCAGTTGTCTGCAGCCCAGAAGTAGACTCTCAGCAGAGCGTGACTGCACCGGCACCCTGAGCTTGGACTTCGAGCCTCCAGAACCATGAGAAAGAAATGTCTGCTGTTTATAAGCCACCCTTTCCGTGGCAATTAGTGATAGCAGCCTGGAGGGACCAAGACAATCCAACAGCTGAAGAAACAAGGAAAAGCAGAGAGGTAAGAAGACACTTTTCACTTATGCTTTGTGGGACCCAGACTCTGTCCTCTGGGGTACTGAACAGGAAGTTAGTTGGATGCAGGCCTCCCAGGGTCTTCCATCTGGTCAGAACCCCAGTGAAAGGCTCGTCTTCACGCTATTTCCCGGGTAAGCACCTTCACGGGGAACTGGGCCCAGCCCTGCACTATTAGCTTTAGATGAGCTGGGCAATGCTTTGAATCCTGGTTTCAGTAAACATCTTCTCTCTAATCTGTAAGCTATTTATCAAATATGAATGCGCTTTTTGAAACGAGTAAGTCATTTCCCTGGTGTTTTTGTTCTGAAAATAATTGGAAGTGACAATACAAAGAATTACACATGGAGTCGAATCATCATAGAATAAATATAAAGTTGGAACTGCCCTTGGAGGTTCGCTCTCTTGTGCAGCTTCCTCTCCAAGGAGGCGCGGGTACTTCCATAGACAGATCTGTGTTCCATTATTGATTAGCTTTTAGACTCTTGTTACATATTAGATTACGATGGCTCTCTGAGTAGAGAATGAATAGTCCAACTACACATACAAACATCATAGGAAAGAGCTTCTAATGTGATTTAAAAAATAAAAAAAGGAAGCCTCATTTGGGCAAAATTGGAGAAAATGACAGAGTCCATTAAGCCCACGCTCTAGGTGACTCTTTATATGAATATTCTGGGTTTTTTTTTTTTTTCAGAAGGAAGCTAAAGATCATTTTTACCCAATTTGGCATTTAGGCGTGTGTGTGCGTGCACGTACGCATGTATATACATCAACCGCTTTGGACAGCAATCTGCAACTAAGGCATTAGAAGACGTTCTGAAGGAGTAAACGATGTATAAGACTATTCTGTAAGATTAAGCCATTAAAACTCTAAAATGTATGTTGGAACAGTGTTTCAAGCTCAAATATCCTGAATTTAGCCAAAAACATTTGGCAGCATTCTCTTACTTCTGCTTCCTCTCCCTCCCCTGCTCTCTCTCAATTTTCCTTCTCGTTCCTGTATCCGCCTCAGAAACCGCACGGGCGAGGGACCAGGGAGCCTTGGAAAGTTGTGCCGGTTCTAACGGTCCTGTGCCAAAACAACCAACTGGATGTGGGCCTGTTTATTCACAGCACTTCTTAGGCATGACCCCAACGACAGAATCCTGGTTGCTAGACTGAACCCCATTTTGCTCATTCGAGAATGTATTTCTATTGGTTAGAGAGGCACAGACAAGGTTGTATTATTGTCCTCGAATGGAGAAAATAACCTTCCTGACCACACACGTATCGATCAATATCTGAGCTTGTATTGCTGCTGTAACAAATGACAACAAGGTAGTGGCTTCAAAGGACACAAATTCATTATCTTCTAGTTCCAAAGGTCAGAAGTCACGCATGGGCCTCACTGTGCTAAAGATCAAGGTGTTAACAGGACTGAATTCCTTTCTAGAAGACCTAGGGGAGAATTGGTTTCTTTGTTCTTTCTGGCTTCTACAGACTATCTGCATTCCTTGGCTTATGGTCTTCCTCCATCTTCAAAGTCAACAGTGTGGCATGTCTCTGACCCTTCTTCCACCATGGCATCTTTTTCTGACTATAGTCGGGAAAGTTTCTCTGCTTTGAAGGATTCTTGACCCTTTAGCCATACAAGGTAACATATTGACAGGTTCTAGATTCAGGACATAGGTATCTTTGGGGGCCAGTACCCTGCTTTCCAGAGAGCTCCATCATTTTTGTTGTTTCTCTTCATGGTGGTGATGGCAGCAGAACCTTCCTGACTTCTGATGGATTTGAGAAGAACGACAGGGCTTATTCCATCCAAGAAACTCAACGAGGAGCCTCTTCCCTCTGGGCCATCGTGGGGGTCATTGAGATGCTCATTGGCCAAGGCCTGGCAGCAAGGCGAGAAGCTCATCTGGAAGCTCTGATGGATGGGGTGTCATACTCGGGCCCTTCGGTGTTTGTGCTACATGACACAACTTGGCCACTTAATGGCTCCTCCTTCCTGAGATTAGCAGTTGTTTCTGCACGGATGGACATTTTCAACTTGCATAAAATTGTACTTTGAAAGTTGTCTGCTAACAGATATATAAAGCGTGTGTGCACATTGAACATAAAGCGCACATTTTCTTTTGCCAAATTAGTGGATAACATGCTTTCGCCTTCACTTGATAAACACCCTTTTCCAATTAATTGCCTACTAAATAGCAATGTAATTGTACAGAGCGAAGGGAGCGCAAAGTCAGCGGAGGTGCCATAATCAACTTTCAAGCCAAATTACTAGGCTTTCACCGAATCATGATTCCATGGCAGTTAAAACAAATGTAGGTGGCTGACACGGAGCAGGAGATCAATTGCACTTTTCAACACAGGGAAGTTATGTATTCGCCCCCCGAAAAGCTGTTTAAGTGATCAAATATTTCACAATACAACTTGACTAGTGGGGGAGTGAGGAGGCAGTAAGTCCCAGCGAGGCGCAGCGAGGGAGCGGACGCGACGCTCAAACTCGCATAGAGAAGTCCAGGCTGCCAACTCCTGAGGGAGGACTGGTGATGCCTTGTAAATCCGGGCAGTTCAGACTGTACGATTCAGGCTGAAAAAATAAATAATCTCCCTCTCCTTCATTTCCTGTGTAATTAAGGAAAGCACTGACTTCGTTCCCTGTATAATTACAGGCCTGGAAACGTGGCCTCGGGCTGTCTACACAAACGCCAATAAAATCACCTGCAAAGGGGAAAATATCGGATAATCAACTGGTGGCTTGGTCAAACAACTGGTTTAAATTATTTCCTTCCCCCTGTCCCTCTTGAACCGATGAGAAAAGGTAAATGGGCCTGAAGTGTCTGGTCCTGTGCCACTTACTTGGCCTCATCGGCACACACACCTGACTCTCCCGTTCACCCAAACCTCGTTATGATACCTATTCCCTCCTGTGTCCCTACTTCATCGATGAGATCGAGACCAAGAGGCATGTATTTCACCTCAACTGTCTGCCCTCTGCCCGTGTGCTAGAGTGTCCTCTGGGCCCATTCTGAATTCTGTCCCTCTTCTTAGTTGTGTGACCTGGGGCAAGTCACTTCACGTCTCTGAACGTCAGTTTGCCCATCTGTCAATGAGACAGCTTGAAGGTGAGCTATGGTAAGTGCTAGAGGAAATGTTAGTGCAGATAATGATGGCAATGTGGTACCGAGGGAAGAAGAAGACAGACGGTGGTGATATCAGAGTCACTTTCCTTGGTAAATCTCTGCTGGCACCTCTCTCCACCTCTTCTCCCTCCATCCCAACTCAAGCCACTTGGTTGAGGGCTTGGAGAGGGAAAAGGGGGGTGAGGACATAAGAGCTCTCTAAGACACGTGATGGCAAACAGTTCTGACAGAGGCCAAGTTGCCTTTCATATTCCTTCCTCTCTTCTGTGAGAAGGAATTACAAATGTGGGATAAATAATACCATTTGGGACTTGGAGTAAGAGAGATCTGAGAGCCATGAATTTTCCTTTCCTTCTGGAAAGATTACACTGGATGGTAAGATGTGAGAAGAAGAAAACCTTGGAGCCAGAGATGCCTCTGGATGGAGACTGGTCCAGTTGGGTCGCAGAGGGTATAACCTCTGGGTCCTACCTCTTGGCCTTGGGCCAGTCTGGAAGAGACCTGAGACTGTAGGTGTGCCCGCATCTCTATTCAGTTCTCTTCTGCCGGGCAGATGGAGAGGACAAGTTTCACCCTGTGCAAAAAAAGCCTTCCATTTTTATTTTTTATTATTTTGGGTTTTTTTTTTTTTTTAGAGATAGAGAGTGAGTGCAAGTGGGGGAGGTGGGCAATGGGAGAAGGAGAGAGAGACCTGCCCTGAGCTCAAATCAAGAGTCTGATGCTTAACCGACTGAGCTGCCCCTCCATTTTTTTAAATGCGGTCTCTTCAAGTGTTACATGAGAGATGTTCCGGAATATGAAATTCAGAAAGAAAAAATCAACCAGAAGTACAACCATCAATTTCATAACCCAAACATGCAAGCAAAACCTGGCTTACGATACAATAGCCCTTCTCTGCTACATGGCTTCCTGTCATTCAGATAGAAGCAGGGAAATCATGGGTTGTGCAAGGTGAGATGTCACCTGAAGTCCTAGTTGCTCATGTACAAGCCTCTATAATGTCGGGCTACTTGGTTTACCTCCCAAAGCCTCGCTTGTCTTACCTCTAAAATGGAGGGGAGGATTATAGGTCTCATAGCTACTTTTGAACATATGAAACACAGTTATAATAACTTAGTTTTTGTGGTTTTAATGAACGTTTAACCTTAGCATAGTTTTAGATTTACAGAAAAACCATAGGGTAGTACAAACAGCTCTTTTGTATTCCACATCAATTTTCCCTACTGTTAACATCTGATACCAGCATGAGACATTTGTTACAACTAATGAACCAATATTGAGACATTGTAGTTTTTAAAATTTTTTTTACCATTTATTCATTTTTGAGCGAGAGACAGAGAGAGACAGAGCACGGGTGGGGTGAGGGCAGAGAGAGAGGGAGACACCCAGAATCTGAAGCAGGCTCCAGCCTCTGAGCTGTCAGCACAGAGCCCGATGCTGGGCTTGAACTCACAAACCATGAGATCATGACCTGAGCTGAAGTCGGACACTTAAACTGAGCCACCCAGGCGTCTCTGATTTTAGATTTTTTTTTTAAAGTTTATTTATGTATTTAGAGAGAAAGAGAGAATGAGCTGGGGAGGGGCAGAGAGACAGGGGATCTGAAGTGGGCCCTGTGCTAACAGCAGAGAGCCCCATGCGGGGCTCAAAGTCATGAACTGTTGAGATCATGACCTGAGCCGAAGTCAGACACTCAACTGACTGAGCCACCCAGGTGCCCCGATACATTGTTATTATTAAAGCCCATACTTTATTCCTATTTCCTAAGTTTTTACCGAATGTCCCTTTTCTGTTCTAGGATCCCATCCAGGATTCTATTTACTTGTCACGTCTCCTTAGGTTTCTCTTGGCTGTGACTGTTTCTCAGGCTTTCTTTGTTTTTGATGACACTGACAGTTTTATGGAGTATCGGTCAGGTATTTTGTCAAATGACATTCAACTGGGATTTGTCTGCCATTTCTCTCATGATTAGACTGGGGCTCTGGCTTTTGGGGAGGAGGACCAGTCACAGAGGCACAGCGTCCTTCTCATTCCATCATATCAAGGGAGCATGCTATCAACATGACTCATCACTGTTGACGTTAACCTTGATCACCTGGCTGAGGGAGTGTCTGTCAGTTTGCTACACGGCAAAAGCTGCTCTTTTCTCTTCATGGTGTTCTCTTTGGAAGGAAACCCCCACGCATGGCCAAACGTTAAGGGGTGGGGAGTTACGCTCTACCTCCTTGAGGGAGTAGCACCTACATAAGTTACTTAGACTTCTTTTCTACAGGAGATTTGTTTGTTCTCCTTCATTTAATTATTGATTCAAGCACTTCTTTGTGTCAGTATGCACTCTTGAACGTTATTTAGTGCCTTGAGTCAGAATGTAATATTCTTGTATTTTTTTTTTTATTTTGTTGCTCACTTTGTTCCAGCTGTGGCCATTTTTAGAGCTCTTTCGGTGGCTCCTGTGTCACTCTGCCATGCCCCACCCCTTTGTGTTTTTGATCTGATCCTTACTTTCTGGCACAACATGCTCTAGGCTGATCCCGTATATTTCCTTCCCCAACCCTGAAATCTTCCATTTCTCTAGGAGCCTCTTTTCAGAAACCAAGTTCTGGTTTGGAGTGGTAGCTATGCTTGTTGCTATGGGGATGTCTCAGTGGAAAGAGATAGGTTATATGTCTATGCATACTCACTCATGTGTATACTTATATCTGTAATTATTTCAGTATCTGTGTATGTGTCTCCGTGTGTGTCTATATTAAGTTACACATGAGTCCATACTGTGGTATCTACTCTAGGACCACGGGGTTCATTCTAGTTTGCCTCCCTTGCGTGTGTGTGTCTCTCATGCCAACAGTGACAAACCTGCTTCTGACCATCTGCCACCCATTTACTGATTTGTTTCAATTCCATTATACACGTGCAGTGACTTCAAAATCATTAACCCATACAATGGGAAACAACTTCACCAACTGGAATACAACATGTATGCACAGTTCCTTTTGTCTTTCAACTTAACATCTCCACTCATTATCAAAGTTACTTAGGTCAATGCCTCTGTACCCCACCCCCTTCAGTGAAGTTATGTCACACATTCGTAATACGGTTACATTATTTTGTCAGTCTGCCAATTGGGGTTCATGATCGCCCAAGTGACTCTTTTTAAGATTTATCGTTCGTGTGGTAAAGTTCTGTGGGTTTTGACCAATTCGTAGTAACACTATTTATTTTTGAAAGAGAGACAGAGAATGTGCACCAGTCGGGGAGGGGCAGAGAGTGGGAGACAGAGCTCAGAGCTATGAGCACAGAGCCCTGTGTGGGGCTCAAACTCATGAACGGAGAGATTGTGACCTGAGCTGAAATCAAGAGTCGGCCACTTAAGCGACTGAACCACCCAGGTGTCCCTGCATCCAGTTTTTAGTGATTATCTCCACTTACTTTGTGAACACACGGATATAGTTAGTATAACTATTTTAACACCCTTGTCTGCTAATTCTAAAGTCTGTGCCAGTTCTTAGGGCACTTTTGATTTCTCGAGGGAGTTTCTATTTGATTTTTCTCAACTTAGTGATGTCAAATACCTCGTTAATGTGGTTAAAGGCCAGCGCTACATCTCTCTTGTAAATTGTAAATTTTTCACATTTTTCTCTCAGGTTTTGGATCTTATTTCTAAAAGTCAGAAGAGGCTTTCTGCGTCAGTGATATTAATGGTCTAGGTTACAATCTTCCCCTCCCCCGCTTTGCCCATCATCTTTCAAGTTCTTATATGGTGTGCTTTGTTCTTCCTTTTAACATTTTCAGACACGTGGTGCATCCTGGGGACACTGGGAAGTGAGCCCTTCATTGGAAACCCCAGAAGTCCCGCTAAGCCCTAGAGGCTGTGTGTCCAGGTGAGCGCCTCAGACCGACTGAGTCTACTAGTCATTTAGGAACATAAGGCCTGCAGGGAAGGCCATGGCCTGCTTCCCCTTTCCTCCGGGGCCAACAACCCGAATGGGACACCTTCAACCTAGGGAACTATATGGACAGGACTTGATAGCAGTGTCTCCTCCAAGGGGTCAGGAGCGTATTGGGCTTGTTCACTGAAATGAACTGTACCAGCGTCTCAGCTGTGAAATAAGCCCCAAGGGAGGGAGGATGCTACCAGTGCCAAAAGTAAAGTCAGAGGCTGAAAGTGCCGTGAGGACCCGTGCTGAGAAGACCTTCACACGCGCGCAGCTGACGCACCGGTGGTTGAGGTGAGACCTTAACCGGGCACCTCCGGGCAATCCGCCAGGATGGCCACCAGCCCTAGGTTGTCCTTCCTCGCCTGCCATCACCCAGCACAGCTTCCAGCACTCGAATACCCGCCTCATCCCCCTACGGGCTTAGCACCCAAGTCCAGAAGAACCCCTAATAAGGCAAGTATGGACCCCAGACTGGAAACAAGAGCGGGACGCCCAGTGGGGCAGGTTTGTTTGCTGAAGTCCGACGGCCTGAAGGCAGTGATTTCAGACTGGAAAGTGGAAAAGGGAACAGAGCGACGTGGACACTGGGAAAAGCAGGTGGGATGGCAAAGTTTCCTGGTGGCAGGTAGGGAGTGAATGGGCTTGGCCCCCTAAGAGTCATTTGTGGTCAGGAAGTGGGATGATTAACATCTCCATGTAAAGCTAAATGCCACCATGTTATCTGGCGGGGGTTTGGGGGCAGATATACCAAATCAAGGTGATGTGGGGGGGGTGGGAAGAGCACAATGAGTCGCTGAAGAAGATTACTGTGAGAAAAGGCATGGAGAAGACACCTTCTCCCGGCCAGGTGGCCTCACACAACTAACTGGTGGAGATGAGGGGGTTAGCACATCAGTTTGGGAGGCTGTTTAAGGGGTGAGAAAGAAGTGGCCCCTTCCTCCCACCACAACATCTTGGCCTCACCCACCCTGCACTCCCCCTCCCCCCGAAGGTGTCAGGATGGTCCCTCTGAGGTCACAGTGGCTGGGGGAGTGGCCAGATGACCACACAAAGCTTAAGGGTGTGGTCCCTCAGGGCCCTGGGAGGGGTATATATAGGGGCGCCTCAGGGGTCTGGGCCAGACCGCTGGGAGTCTTCAAGATGGCTAAGGCAGCCAGGAAAACCCAGAACCCACCAGCTTGTAGCACAGCTACACAGCAATCGACATCAGGCCCCAGAAGGAGGAAACCCGCGAAGACCCCCAGACAACCCAAGTCCGGAGGCAGCGGCAAGGTAAGACGACCCCACCCAACCCAAGCTCTTCTTCCCTAGTGTCGCTTCCCACAAGACTCCTCTGTGCCCTTGCCTGGCAAACGCCCCCTCTTCCTAGGGGTTCTCCCGAAGCCCCTGTCCCATCCACGCCCGACCCTGTTCCCCTGACCAGACACTCTGTTGTCTTTCCAGGTGACCAAACCAACCATAAAGGTTAAAAGACAACTCCGGGGGACCGTGACCAAGAAAGCCCCGCTGAAGACTCCCATTTCTTCAAAGAAAGTGAAGAAAGGTAGAGGGACTGCCCTGTTCGGCCATTACCGCAGGATGAATAAAGCGCAGAATCCCCATGATTCGCAGTGGGACCAACCCAGCACCTCAAAGGTGCGTGGTGGCCGCTAACTCTAGAGTGAGGCCAGAGATTTGAGGTCTGCCCCTGAGAAATGTGTGGCTGTTTAGTCATCGAATTTCACACAAATGGGGCATACAATTGGCAATGAAAATAAAATGACCTGTTAAAAAAATCTGTGTGTCTCTGTGAGTTCTCTGACGGTGGGGAGTGGGGAAGGAAGGGGAGAGGTAGGCGAGCAAGGGAGGGAGCTTGGGCCTGGGGGGTTGGGGGGTGAGACCGGAAGGTCTGGTAGGCCAGAAAGTGGGGATAAGGGCCGGGTGGGAACTGAGCACCGAAGAGGAGCTTCCCACAGAAGAGGAAGACCGGAAGAGGAGGAGACTTCGGATTTCTTTGTGTGCGTGTGTGTGCGCATGCAGAGGTGTGGACCTAGTTGGGGAGAGGTGTTATGTGTGGGGTGGCAGTGTCAGTCCCTGAAACAGCATGTGAGGTCACTGACTGCAGGTCGCCTACCTCACAATGGCTAGGCGTGCCCCACCCTGTCCTGTCCGCCGCAAAAGGCCCTCAAAAAACCTGAACTTCTCACCCTACAAAAAGCCCAAAGGACTAAAATAATGGTGTTTTGGGAGGCCACAAACCCAACATTGAATAGGCCACTTTCTTCCTAAGATTACACACAGACACAGAGACACACACACAGAGACACACACGCACACACGTACAATTCAGGTCTATTTTGTGCCTTCTACGACCCTACCAAACTGAACATATAGCGTATGTTTATACTAACGATTTTAATGTCCCTGTCAGCTCATTCTAAAATCTGTGTCAGTTTGGGGTTGGTTTCCCTTTCTCAGGGTAGTTTTGTTTTTGTTTTTTGTGGGTATTTTCTAACTTAGTGAAGATAGACAGCTGTTAATATGGTCAAAGGCCAGGGCACCTGGCTGGCTCAGTCAGGTGAGCATCTGACTTTGGCTCGGGTCATGATCTCATGGTTTATGAGTTCTAGCCCCACGTCAGGCTTTGTGCTGACAACTCAAGAAGGCCTGGAGCCTTCTTCGTATCTCCTGCTTCTGTGTCTCCCTCTCTGTCTCTCCCCCGCTTGAACTCTCTCTCACTCTCAAAAATAAAGATTAATATGGTCAAAGGCCAGCTCTATATCCTTCTTGTGAATTGTCTATATTTTTTCACAGTTTTCTGTCAGGCTTTGGATCCTTTAACCAATGATTTTCCAATGTTTAAATATAAGGAAGTTTAGCCCTAATATTAGCCCTAATCAGGGATCTACATTACAATGTGTTTTCCCAGTTTGGTGGTTGTCTTTTATTTTATGGTGTGTTTTTCTTTCTCTTTTAAAACTTTATTTTACTTTTTAAAGTTTATTTATTTTGAGTGAGAGAGAGAGAGAGAGAGAGAGGCGGGGGGGGGGTGGAGGGAGAATCTCAAGCAGACTGTCAGTGCAGAGCCTGACATGGGGCTCAAACCCACACACCATGAGATCATGACCTGAGCCAAAACCAAGAGTAGGTTGCTTAACTGAGTCACAAAGGTGCCCCTCTGCCTTTTACAATTTTGAGCAGTGTGGTACATCACCACTGGGTTTCTATTGAAACACTCACTTCCTGGGTGAGTAAGCAACTGGTGAACACCAGGAAGTGAGTGTTTCAACAGAAACCCAGGAAGCCCTACCAAGCCAAAAGGTGGCCTGCCCAGGAGAGCACCTCAGGCTGGCTGAACCCGCTAGTCTTAGGAAGCGTAAGGCCGGCAGTGAAGCTCACCGTGTCTTTCCTTCAGGGCCGTAAGGCCAAATGGGCAACCCTCTACCTACGGCGCTATAATAGACAGGACATGATCACATGGTGTCTCCTCAAAGAAGCTGGAAGCTTGTTATGGCCAGAGCCAGCTTCACGAGCGCAGGTCTGTGAGTTTGCACAGGGTACCATGTTTACAAGGGCACCGCGTACTTGGTTTGATGCTCTGCTCTTGGAATCTTGAAATTTGTAATAATTTTTGAACGGGGGCCTGCGTTTTCATTTTACACTCAGCCCTGCAAAGTGTGTAATTGGTTTTGCCCCCACCCTCAGGCCTCTGGAATCAGATTTTCTCTGGTGAGTGCCAGACCTCTAAGCACGAGGGCGTGAGTCCTGTGGCTGTACTGCCTCTCGGCTGCAAACAGTTCTCTGACTCTCTCATCCAATTTCACGTGGGCAAGACATAAAGACACAGGTAGATGCCCTTAAGTGGATAGCAAACAAGTGCGTGGCCCTCAGGGCACTCCTCCCAGCAGGTCCCCACGCTGGCCTGCTGGCACTCCCAAATGCAGCGTGCGTGTGAAACCAGGACCCCAGCTGCTGGGGCCTCCTGTCTGCATCTGAAAGCCATTCTTGCACTTTCCATTTGAAGCCACACCTTGAAACCCAGGGCAGCCCTGCTAGACGGAATGTTAGTGCAGATAATGATCTTTGAATACTCTTGACTTCGAAGTTCTGAAACGAAGCCATGACCTGCGGGAGCTTGTGGTGTCCTCTGCTTTTGAGTCAGAAGAAAGGGGTCGACAAAGTCTTTGTAGATTGCGAGGACATCAAAAGGCCCTGACGACCTTTTTATAATCGTGAAGGATTCAACAACGTGGGGATGAAACGTTGCCCCAAGGGCTCGCGAATTCTAACATGGGGAAGAGGCGATGGGCAAAATATGCTGGTCAGAGTCCAAAAGCAGCAGAGGGTGTGGGGGGCTCCGGGTGAAACCTCGCTTGTCTTGCCTGTGTCTAGCTGAAGCCAAATGAAAGCGCTTTGTCCTTTCCCGAAAGCCCGTTTTCTCTCCATCTGTCTCCACAGCCGCGGAGATCTGACAAGGCCGATTTCAAACGCCGATGACCACACATTCTGGAGGATCGTACGTTCGGGGCACCACAAGCGGCTCCTTTCATGCCTTCCTTTTCTAACTTGCTAGCTGCACATCAGAGCTCTTGCCTGCCCTGTAGAACATAAGCTGTATCATCTCTTTCTTTCATAGTCGCTCCAAGCTGAAAGTGACCCAGCTACAGAAACGGGTGTTTTGCACCTGCCAGGAATTTACTCTGGAGGAGTTTCTCTCTGCACTGCCTCCTCCGCTAAGCTTCTTCCAAGGAGGAGGGGGGTGAGCCTGAGGGTTCTACCTCTCAAGTGGCCCCTGGCACAACCGCTCCAAAGCGTCGGCTTGCGTTTCAGCTTTTCTTTCGATGGGTTGAGCAGGAACTTCTGAAATTTGGAGGGAGTCGGATCTTGTCCCGAGTGTTCAGAGCTGAAGCATGGGGACAGCGGGCTTGGCAGCGGTGGGATAGTACTGTGGCAGGCATTTCACTTTGGACCTGTGTCAGCAGTCCTGGGAGCCCTAGATGACTCAGCCTTGCTAGTCTATCTTTGACATACGATCACAGAGGCTTACACACGGGGCACTGGGGTCTAAGCATGCTGTGCCAGTGCAGCACTGGCCGACCTGCCACACGAAAGAATGTAGGAGCTCACTTTGGCTGCCGGCAAAGGCCCCCATGATAGGACTCGTCAGTCACCTGCTTTGTGAACCACTGATGTCACCGTTGCTCAGCCATCGGAGCAGGCCCATGGGATTGAAAAGACCACCCAATACCGGTAATCACACAACGGTCTCTGACGCAGGCTGGCCCAGTAGCTGTCCCCAACCCCCATGCCTGCTTTCTGTCATTGGAGAGACCAGTTGCCCTGAGCACAGGGATCTCTGGAGTGCAACAGATTCTAATCAGGAATAAGTCAACACGTTTCCTCTTACGACACATATGGCCCACACTGAAAAGGCAGAAGAACAAACAGAAATCCCTTCCAGAGACAAAGTCTTCAAATCGTTCGGTATTCACACTGGTGCTTCGTTTCTCTTGCTTTTAAGGATCTGGCTGCATTCCTGCAACATGCGAGAGACGAACAAAGATGACCCACGTCACACCTGTTAGGTGTGGCGGTCATTATCAAGAGAAACACTGACAAATACAAAACCCAGAAACCAAGTTGTGGCAAGGGTGTGGGGACATTGGAACCCTTGTACGCAGTTGCTGAGAATGTGACTTGTAAGAGCCATTATGGCAAACAGTGTGACGGTTCCCCTGAAATTTAAGAATGGATTCCACTACTGGGTATCTGTTCAGAAGAGTTGAAGCCGGGATCTCCAAGAGATGGCCGCACTCCCGTGTCCGTTGCTGCATCGTTCACACCAGCCAAGAGGTGGAAACGGCCGACGCGTGGACGAGAACGAATACGTGGTCTGTCCATACAGTGGCATATTATGCAGCCGTAAAAAAGAAGGAAATCCTGCTGTACGTGACAGCACGGATGAACCCGGAGGACATGATGCGAAGTGACACAAGCCGGCCACAGAAGGACAAATCCTGCACGATTCCACTCGCACGAGGGGATCTAAGATAGTCAAATTCATAGAAGCAAAGAGAACGGTGGTTGCGAGGAGTTGTGGAGAGAGGGAGCAGAGAGAGGAAATAGGCACTTCTGGGCAAAGGATATAGTTTCAGCCACGCTGTACAGCATTGTGCCGACCGCTAACAATACTCGATTGCGCACTTAACAAATGTGTGAAGAGGGTGACTTTCCTGTTTGTTCTAGCACAAGAAAAAGAAGATAACCCTTGGGGCGCCTGGGTGGCTCGGTCTGTTATGCATTTGACTCTTGATTTTGGCTCAAGTCGTGATCTCACAGCTCCTGAGATTGAGCCCCGTGTCGGGCTCTGCACTGGGTGTGGAGCCTGCTTGGGATTCTGTCTCTCTCTCTCCCTCTCTCTCTCTCTCTCTCTCCGCCCCTCCCCCACTCGCACACACACCTCTCCCACTCTCGAAATAAATACACGTTTAAAAAAAGATAACCCTTTATTTACCGAGGAGCTGCAAGTAGCTGACACATCCTACTACCCTGGCACCTTCACCCATTTTCCGTCTCAGATGACACAGCTAAGATCGGGTGTCTAGTGTTACCCTGAAAGGCCACCTGAACCACCTGTGCCTTCAAACGCAGCTCAAGCGCAACGTGGATCCCCACGGACCAGGAGGAGAGGCCCTGGCAAGAGAGGAGACCGGGGATCAAGCGCGAGGCCAGAGTTTCGGATGTCACTGGGGGGCCTCCGGGCTGCCAATTCTGCTGACTTCAAACTGGACTTGACTGAGGACACTCATCTGTGATCCATGATGGTTCTGCCCCCTGCACGTGCTTGTTGATCCCACACACAGAGGGGGAGAAAGATGGCCACAGGCACATGGGAGAAAGAGACCCATTGGCCTGGGTGCTAGACCAGTGTTTCCCAACCTGTGAAACCATGCGTCTTTGAGGGGCCTCTGCATTAATGCAGAGGGCTCAGTGTGGAAAGCAGGCCTTAACCCCAGAGCAAATAAATAGTCCAGATGCTTCCTGGGGGTAGCGTAGTATTGTGGTCAAGAGTAGGACTTTGGAGCTAGACGGCCTCGGTTCAAATCTCAGTTCTGACAGTTTCTCACTTTGCCGTGTCTGTTTGCTCACCTAGATAATAGGGATACGTGGTAATATTTACGTAAGAGTTAGCATATGCAAAGCATGTAAATATTTGATCATTATTACATGCACGTCACAGTTTCCTAATGTCTGTACTATATATAATGTATAGATTATAGATTATAATAAATGAAATACAAATGTATTTTAAAATGTAACTAATCGAAAGTAGTTTATTGTCATTCTGCATTTTCTCAATCAACCAATGCCAAAAAGTATAATTACTGTCAAGTGAGGGCATCATGATTGATTTGGATGTACAAAATAAAGGATGGCAGGCCTCCTGAATGCACTGCCCCTTGACCGTGGTGTTTCTGCAGCCATTCGTCTAGCTGGACCGAGTCTGAGATTCAGGACTTGGTGGGCCCAGCTTCTCATCCCAGCCCCACTCCTCTGTCAGTCATTCACAAAACTTTTATTAGGAACCTAATTATACTAGACCAAGATGAGACACTGCCTCTCACCTGTGGAATGGACACCTAACTCCCAGTTTGTTTTGAAAATTAGACGATTAACATCTGTAAAATCGTCTAGCACCATGCCTGGCACAGAGAAGACGCCCAATAAATGGCCACTATTTTCCTAACTTGTGAAATGGCAATTGAAAAATGGCCAAGTTATAACTTGCCTAATCTCTTAAATATGAAAAATCACATAAGGTTCCATGGGAGTCACAAGAGGTGAAATGTACCCTGCCCTCTTCAAGCAGGGGCTGGGCAGATTATAATAATTAGATCTCATAAATCAGATCTTACGGGGCTACTGCTGTCCTTTGCGAGAAAGAGCCCAGCACACGGGTACTGGCAGGAGAGACCCTAGACTGGAAATGCTCCATGTCGTAGAGTTTAATCAGGTGGGGGGGTGGTCAGTGTTTAGTTGTAGATATGACTCCCAAAGGGGCTCTGATCTATATCACTATCCTTTAGATAAACATGTGGGCCAAAGAGAGGAGGGGGGGGGTCTGAGTGCTGGGCTGAAGGATGGGAGGATGAAGTGAGGCGGACCAGGAGCATCAATTAACTCCAGGTGCAGAACATCCATTTGTAATCGCATACCTGTGCTTGACATGACATTCCAGCATATGCATAAAGAACACTTCAGTAATGACGATAAATCCCCCCCCCCACATCAGGCATCAGGGTGACACGACATGTGCCACGAGCTTTCTGGAAGCTAGTTATGCATCCCCCAACGCGGCATGGAGGGTACAGGGGTGAATGAGTTGGACAAAGACCCTACCCTCATGGAGCTTGCAGTCGAGCAAGGGAGACAAATAAACACACGAACATAAAATATAGTATCAAGGCGTGGTAAACACTATGAAGCAAAATGAATCAGGGAAAGGGGTCCACGAGTGACACCGTAAATGAGGCCAGACGTAGAAGGGCTGTTTTAAGATGGAGTGGCCAAGAACAGTGTCTCTGAAAAGGTGACTTTTGAACAGAAGGGCGAATGTGGCAGGGGGAGCGAGCCCTGTGAAGGTCTGGGGCAAGTGTTCCGGTCAGATGGCCAGGCAAGTGCAAAGCAGAGGCATAAATGAGCTGGTGAGACCAGGAACAGTGAGAAGAGCAGCATGGGGGTTGGAAGGAAAAAGTAGAAGAGGTCAGAAAGGGAGCCACGATACGACCATCTCTTGCCTACACTGCTGTAATAGTCTCCTCAACCGGTCTTCTAGCTTCTGCCCTTGGTCTCCTTCAATCTATTCTACTGCTTCCCAAACTTCGCTGTGCACTAGAATCACTCGGGGCGCTTGTAATACTTCCCACGACCATGTCACACTCGAAACTGATGTAATCAGAAAGTCTGGAGGTGGGTGCCAGACATTAGCATGTTTAATGATCCCCAGGCATCCCCAGGATGCAGTGAAGTTTGGGAATCACTGGCCTGTTCTCAACACTGCAGCTAGAGTTGTTTTGATAAAGCAAGCCTAAAACTATTTGTCCCTCTCCTCCTTCAATCCCTCCAATGGCTTCACGGCACTGAGCATAAAATCAGGCTTTTTCCTGTGGCCTCCGAGGCCCTACGTGACCTGGCTGGCCCTGTTCATCTCCTTAGCGTCATCTGGAGGCGTTCTTCCCCTTGCTTACTGTGCTCCAACCGCTGGCCTGTTTTCTATTCCTCGAACATACTGAGCTTCTCCTGCCTCAGAGCCCTGGTGCCTTGAAATTGGAACACTTTTCCTAATGAGATGTGCAGGGCTGGCTTCCTCTTGCTAATCAGGCTCAGCCCTAATAATATCACCCCCGAGAGGCCTTCCCTGCCTCCTCTAGCTAATTTTGTACACCCGCACACCGTATGGATGCTGTGATACGCCATCCAGACTCTCCTTTAGGAGAACTTATTTCCCCAGCTGTCAGGAATAGTGCCGGCACTTGACCTTGCCTGGAGAGACCACACCTCCTCACGTGTAGCCTGCATGCGGTGACTCATCATCGTTGGTGAAGTAGAAGGACACAGCCGCCTCACTGCATTTGAAGGGCCTGTCCAGCCACAGCACTCACCAAGGGGCTGACTGAAGCTTTGAGCAGATGTCACAGCCCGGCGTCTCCCTCCGTCCAATCTCGCTCCCTGCCGTTCTACAAGAGCACTTGATCACAAGAGCATTCCCTACTATTCCGGGACCCTGATTTCCATGTCAGAATCCAATATAACTCAAACTGCCAAAGTTGCTGCGAGGAATCTGAGGAAGCAAACATTAAGACAGCAACCTGGAGCGACACCAGGCCCCTTTTGCCGGACATAGCTGGCATAAGAATAGCTCTAGCACAGGGGAACAATTCAATTAAGACTCGTACCTGTGAGAACTGGGATGTCATACTCGTGGAGGGAAATTCACTAGCAAGAGTGCAATGGGGTGGCCTTTGCTAAGCACAATTGATGCTTTGGAGAAAGACAACCAAAGACTAGGAGTGATTAATTGGCAATTAAAAGCTAAGTGTGAAAAACAGAGGGCTTCCCTTGTAGAAGGGAAAGGAGTTCTCATCTCTTGTATCCAGAGAGCGGAGAAAGCTGAGGTCCAGGCCTGGAAATGAATCATCGCAGTACCAGAGCCCCCAAAGAAGCCCGTACCCCCGACCCCATTTCCGTTAGCCCTGACTGGGAAAGAAGGGGGTCCCAAATCACAGCATGCGGCACCTGAGTTGATGCACCTAAAAATCTGGGATCCTCAGGATTCCCCTGAAACCTCTGCATCTACAGAAGAAGCCCGCTCTTTTGTAAATGTTCCTTCCTTTCTGGAGAGTGAAGCAGAGGCTTCTCCCCTGAAGGTGACTCGTGCTCCATCAGGATCTGCCTCTGCCTCTGCCCCTGCCCACTAGCTAGCATTATGTCACAATATGACCTGGCTGGAGGAAGTGCTGGGCCTCTAAGGGAGGAGAGGGACTTGGCCTCCAAGGAGCAGCTGGACCTAGTCAGCATGAACCAGGAGGAGTCAGGAGAGTGCACGTGGGTCTGAATCCTGAGTGCTCTGGGGCAAGGGAGAGCCAAAGGTCATCAAGTGGCTATGCAGCCAGAGCTGCTCTACATGAGCTGGGTTCTTTCAGATCCAGATGACTTCACTGAACTCTACCTTCAAGAAATTACTTCAGTGTTTCACAAACTATTCAAGGGAAAAAAATAAGATGTACATCCAACTTATTTTATGAAGATATCATAACTATGATATAAAACCTGACAAGTACAGTACAAAAAAATTACATGTCTGGGGCGCCTGGGTGGCTCTGTTGGTTGAGCGTCTGACTCTTGATTTCAGCTCAGGTGGTGATCTTGCAGTTTGTGGGATCGAGCCCCATGTTGGGCTCCATGCTGACGGTGCAGAGATGCTTGGGATTCTCTCTCTCCTCTCTCTGCCCCTTCCCCCACTCGTGTGCACTCTCTCTCCCTCAAAATAAATAAAGAAGCATTAAAAAAATATTACATGTCAGGGTGCCTGGGTGGCTCAGTCAGTCAAGCATCTGACTTCGGCTCAGGTCATGATATCACACTCTGTGGGTTCAAGCCCCACCTCAGGTTCTGTTCTGACAGCTCGGAGCCTGCAGCCTGCTTTGGATTCTGTGTCTCCCTCTCTCTCTGCCTCTCCCCTGCTCACACTCTGTCTCTTTCTCAAAAATGAATAAACTTACAATTTTTTTTAAAAATTACATGTCAATCTTACTCAAGATTGAGTAAAAATCTTAAATACTAGCATACCCAACCCAGCAATATGTGAAAAAAATACATCAGGATCAACTTGTTTATCCCAAGAATGCAAAGTTGGTTCAACATTAGAATATTAACGTATGCAATTCATTATTAATATAGAGAAAATTAATACTAAATTAACATAAAGGAGAAAAAACACATGATTTTATCAATTGATGAGGAAATTATGTTTGATAAAATTCAAAATATGTTCATGATAAAGCATCAAAACCTCTTCAGTGGCAGAGAGCTTTGTAAATATGATAGTGTTTCAAAAAACCGACCACAAACATAATGATGAAACACTCAAATCTTTCACTTTGTAATAAAGAAGACAAAGACTGTCCATTATCACTATTTCAATTCAACATTGTACTGGAATTCCTACTCAGCACAGTAAAGCAAGAAAAAAGAAAAGCATAAGGGTTTTAAAGACAGAAACAAAACTATTACTCACAGATGATCTAATTGCATACATTGAAAATCAAAATTATTACAGATAAATTATTTGAATCAATAAGAATTATCAGGTTTACTAGATTCAAAACAATACTCACAAATCACTTCCATTTCTAGATAAATACAACTTTTAAGTATATATCCTTTAAACTAGCATTAAATTAATACAAAACTTGGGATAACTAACAAAAATGTGCAGATAATTGTAAAATAATATTGACAGAAATTGAGGGATATAGAAATAAATGGGGAGATATTCCATGTTCATGGGATGGAAGGCCCTATATTGCAAATATATTAATTCTCTCCAAACCAATCTATAGATTGGTTGCCAATTCTACCCAACAGGTGTGAGTGTGTGAGTGTGTGTGTGTGTGTGTGTGTGTGCATGTAGAACATGAAAGTTGATTCTAAAAGTTATATGAAAATGCATAGGGCCAAGAATATGCATTGAACAGAACAACTTGGGAGTATTTGTTTTGTTGGATATCAAGGCTTGTTATAAAACTACAGTAATTAATACAGTGTGGTTACATAGAGTAGTAAACCAAGTGATCAGAATACAAAGCCCAGAAGTAGAACCACACATATATGGACAGTTGTTTTATGTAAAAGGTCACTATAGAGCACGAGAGAAAGGATAGCCTTTCCAATAAATGGTATTGGATCAATAGGATATATATTTGGGGAAAAAAAATGAAATTGGGCCTGTCCCTCATTTATACACAAAAATTAATTATTATTGTGTTGTAGAGCTAAATGTGAATGGCAAAATAATAAACCTTTTAGAAATTAATATAGGAGAGTATCTTTATCAGCTGAAGATTTAAAATAATTTTAAATGGGACACAAAAAGCACCAATGAAGAAAATGTTAATAAGTTATTTTCATTAAAAGACCTCATTAGGGGCACCTGAGTGTCTCAGTCAGTTAAGCATCCAACTCTTGATTTTGGCTCAGGTCGTGATCTCACACTTCGTGAGATCAAGCCCCGCATTGGGCTCTGTGCTGGCAATGCAGAGCCTGCTTGGGATTCTCTCTCTCCCTCGCCTTCGGCCCCTCCCCAGCTCATGCATATTCTCTCTCTCTCTCTCAAAAATTAATAAACTTTTAAAAAAGAGAATTCACTGAAAAATATAAAATATAAATATAAATATATAAATCGGATCATACCACTCCCTGCTTAAAACCTTCCAAACTTCTTTGCCAAGCCCATACTTTGTCTAGTACCACTCTCCCTTGTCCGTTATAACCCAGCTATACTCTAAATGCCTTTCCTACGTCTGGGACTTTATACATGTTTTCTGTCTCTATTCCACTCTTCACTTGACTTGCACTCCCATCCTCTAGATCTCAGCTTAAATGCCTCCTCCCCAGAGAAGCCTCCTTTGACCATCTAATTTAAGTAAGTCTTCACATTATTATCTGTAAACCACCCTTGCCTTTCCTTTATAGTACTTAGTATGTATGCTCATTATATAAATCAGTTATTTTACTTGTTCACACCTTTTTGTCCTATTACACTTAAGTTCCAAATATATGTGAAATGTGGATGGATGGATGGATGCTGGAAGCTGAGCTATCCCAGCCTGAGTGGCAGGGCCCGGGACGTGGACGGATTGGTGACTGCAAGGCGGCCCACAGACAGGGAAGCTTCTTGTCCTCCCGCTTTTAGGTAATTCGGCCTTAAAACTACCTGGGGTATTGTCTGTTGGGGAATTGTTCTCGACAGGCCCTCCGGGAAAAGAACCGTTAGGGAAGAAAATAAGGTTCTGCAGGAAATTGAGCGGCCTTACGTTTAGCCCTTGCCATCCCCTATGGAGACTCCTCTACTTACAGGAAGGATAGCCTCATGCCTTTGCCAGCAAAGAAGGCCTGTAAAGGAGACACATATGGATCTGAAAGCCTCACTCCAGCAACTAAGGAGTGTATCTCTGGGCATGGGTGACTTCAACCCCTAGGCCCACCTGGCCCCCCGGAGGCATTCCAGATGATGACTGAACCTAGTCGGTTAAGCTGCAGAATGGTTCATTGGTTCTTAGGTGCATGGTCTCTCTGAGAATGTATGGGGCATGGGTTTCTAAGGCTTTTTCGGCCCCTTCCTGGCACCTGGGACCGAGGCGAACACATTGTTCTTCTGGCCTCATGTGGTCAGGAGGTCATGTCCCTGTCACTGTTCCACTTGAGGTGTTGAGAAATGGAGGGCCTTTCACGAGAACAGCAAAGCAAATACTTTGTAGATTACAGATAAACGCAGATGCATAATGTAATAATGTAAGAAATTAATCAATAATCAAAGGGTATGCGGGAAAATTAGGGGAAAATTGCCATGTTATTTCTTAAAGGTTGTTTACACATAGGAACATTTTCAAAGTTAGGTAATGTTAGAAAAACACAGATGACGTATGCTACAAGGAAATCACTAGCAAATATAATGCCACGTTTGCTACAATAAATCGGCCAGTTCAACACACTGCTTTTGTCTGTGTCCATTTTTATTTTAGTTTTAGTTTTTTATTTTAGTTTTTTATTTTCTAGTTTTTTATTTTAGTTTTGTTTTATTGTCACCGACGCCGTTCTTCCTTCGGGAACCCCTACTTGCTGGAGCTGGTCTCCAGCAGATGGATGGATGGACAGATGGATAGATGGATGGATGGGTGGATGGATGGGTGGATGGATAACTGAAAGGACAACATAGTCATCTCCTAATCCAGAATTTGCTCTTCATATCTGATGAAAGCTCTCCATTTCGAGACCCTAAATCCAACAATTTTCTTTGGATATCTTTTCAGGTGTGTAAAGGATCATTTATTTATTTTTTATCCACTCATCTATTCAATTATTCAATATTCAACAAATGTTGTTGAAGAGACTATTTGAATAAGAGGATAACGGGTCAAGCCATTGAATGAGCAGATTTATAACTGAAAAAGAGACGTGAAGGGCACAGTGAAATTCTTACATACATATACACTTAAAGGCCCCATAGAAATATGATTTAGAGGAGAAGTTTTCTATGCTTCAGCTGTGGCTTTCTTGGCAGTTGAGAGAGTGAAAGATGGCAACATGCTCTGTAACATCAACAACTTTTTATTCCCAAATTTGCAAATGAGTCATCAGTTACTTCTGTCAATTTTCTCAAGTATCATATAACAGCTGTAGTTGGGAAATTACATTGTTTACTGAGTCAACTACTGTTTCCGGTGATTGTCTGAAAGTGGTGTGTGAACAGTTTTGGAAACATCTTCTGAGTTATTCTACTTCTTTAGTAGGCGCAGAGAACAGTTAAGAGAAATTAAGATGTGTGGTGGTTGTAAAACACGACTGCAAATTCTTTGACACTCTTCCCATTGAGATATGGGGTTCGTGCCCCCTCTCTTTGAGTGTGGGTGGGCTTCCAACTTCTTTGACAATTACAGTATGGCAGAAGTGACTCTGTGTTCCAAGGCTAGGTCACAAAAGTCTATGTAGATCCTGCCTGGCTCTCTTGAAACATTTGCTTTCTTTGGAAGCTCCGTATCAGGATGCTCTCTTTTAGAAAACAGATATCTTATCATAGGAGATCCAAGGCATAGTGATAGGGCCACGTGAACATACTCTGGTCAACAGTCCCAGCTGAGCCCAGCCTTGAAGACATTGCAGCCTAGGTGTCAGATGTGAGTGAGGAACCCTTCCAGAGAGTGCCAATCCCCAGCTGTTTAAGTTACCTGCTTATGTGAGTCTTCCCAGCTGAGGCCCCAGAAAATGTGGAACATTCCACTGTGCCCTGTCCAAATTCTTGACTCACAGAATCCTTGAGCATAATAGATGAATGATTGGCATTACACAGGGTGGTTTGGGGTAGTTCTCTACGCAAAGATAGTAATCGCAACAGAATGACAAAATGAGAAGTTTGGTTAAAGTGCTGAAAGATGGCAACATCTTAATATGGAATGTTGCAAGGTGAATGAATAAGTAAGTACAGGCACTATAAAAAGATTCACAAGGCAGACTGAGAATGATAGCTTAGAAGTAATAGTCTCACTCTCAAGGTTAAATTTTTGGACAATGTCCCTGGGTTATGTGATTATTAGCATTTGACCCATAATTTAGGAAGAATCAAATGCCCTCCTATTATATTAATTATCCAAAGGTCAGTGTTCTGACATCCTCAGGCATCTGGAACATAGCCATTGACCTAGAAATGAAAAAGATATGTAGCCATAAAACAAACAGACAAATAAGAAGGGTTGATGAATAAATAGAAGGATGGATAGAATAAATAGAAGGAAGGATGGATAAATAGAAGGAAGGATAGGTATAGCAAGTGTAGTGATAAAGCAAGTGTAGAAAGAGGTTAATGATAAAATATAGATATATGGGTGTGTATTATATCCACTGCTGTATAACAAATAACTCCGAAAACACAGTACCTTAATCACACCTTTATAATTTCAAAGTTTCTGTCATCAGAAATGTGGGCATGGCTTAGCTGGGTCTTCTGGATCAGTCTCTCACAGCGTTGTGATCAAGGTATCACCAAAGCTGCAGTTTTTTTAAGGCTTGACTAGGGGGTGGGCCAAGTTTACACAAGAGATCATTGGCTGGATTCAATTCCTCACACGCTGATGACCACGGGCCTCCCTCAGTGGGTCTTCCTATGTGGGAAGCCATAGCAAACTTCAGGCTTTAATGTGATTATACAAATTAAGGCACCAGTTTAGAAGCGTTAAGGCATATAGACAAAGAGAAAAGTGAGAGCTTGAGAGAGAAAAAAGAAGGAAAATGCTATCTGGGGCTGTGTAGTGCTGTTTTTTTTTTAAGTTTATTTACTTATTTTAGTAATTTCTATATCCACTGTGGGGCTCAAACCCACCACCCTGAGATCAAGAGTCCCACGCTCTTCCAACAGAGTCAGCCAGCGGCCCTGGGGCATGTCGTGTTGGAGCAAGAAATTCCTGAGCTCACTGTTCCTGAGAATGTAGATGAAATAGAAAACACAGCATTCGAAACCTTTATACATAGTGATAGATTTAGCCCACACGACGAAACAACGAGGAAGGTGATATTATTATCCCCATTTACGGATGAGAAAATTGGGGCACAGGATTTTTTCCCAAGGTCATAATGTCAGTCTTAAATCATCAAAAGGAACTTATATTCACCCTTTTAAAAAGGCAAGGAGCATGTCCTGTGCCTTAGAACGATTTCCAGCTGAAAGAATTCAAATCAAAAGCATTCCTGAGCTGAAGGCCATAAACTTGAGTTATCTGAAATGTCCCCTTATAAGGACCAGCAACATTCTGTTGCTTCCCCGAAGAGACATTCACTGACCTATAAAGATTCCATTCTTCCTCCTTGAGCCCCTGGCTTTGTGCTCCAGAATCTCTGCAGTCCTGGCAACCCACCAGGCCTGTGATCCCTACCCAGGGATGTGAGATAAAATACAGGACTCGGGTTAAATTGGAATTCAGATTAACAACAAATACATTCTTAAAGTGTAGGCATATTACATGGGATGTACATGAAAAAGGATTCATTGTATATCTGAAAGTCAACTTTAGGCACCCAATAACTTGGTCTGCTCATCGTACCACCACATCCCTAAGCAGAGCTCTCCTGCCCAAGCCCCTGAACCTCCCACGCCCCCTCTCTTTGATTCCCCCAGGACTTTCCACCTTCCACCTTCCAAGCCTGAAGGAAATGAGAAACTGGGGAGTTTCGGCTCCAGCTGCCAGAGGCTAGAAAGGGCGGGGGGAATTGCTTCTGGCATCCACAATTAGCCCTGGGAGCACATTTTCCCAGAGAAACAATGATCCTAATGGTGGCTGGCTCCCTAGTGCTATGGGCCCTATAGTCCAGCCATATTCTTGGTTAAATAGGCTTTTGTGGACTGGCCTGGGAACCTTCTCACCATTTGTAACATTGTTTCCCTGGGAAAAATGCTTCTCGAGTTCCAAACAACCGACTTACAAACAAACTTTTGGAACAAAATGCATTGGTAAGTTGGGGAAGCCTGTAGCCTCTTCCAGAGTCATTCAAAGGCCTGTGACTTCACTCCAAGATGTTAGCAACGTTTAGGACTACTTAGCATACCAAAGGGAGGCCACTGGATTTGCAAAGAAACTTTAATAAGCAAACAGACAGGATTGACAGAGCCATAATAGACGAGCTGACTCCGCGTTCGATTGGCTTCATAGGCCAGCATTTACATTGAATGATGTCCCTTAATCAAACACATGCCTTATCTGGACAGGCAGGACACTTATCCCACTAAGTGGGTGGTTATTAGGGAGATGGCAGGTACTCTGTATCTAATTGTACATTTAGCACCCTTTCACAGACACCAGAGGAAAGACAAGCTTATTTTTTCCCTCCATTGTCTGATACTTTCAATGTTTCATGGGTTCGTTCACCTTGATGAAAACAGAGCAATTATTCAGCTTTCATCTGCTTCTTTGAGAGGCATATGGGAAATTCTGCTTTCAGGAATAAAATGTTAATTTGGAAAAAGGACTCCAAGGCATTCTGAGAAGCAGTCTCCCATATTGCCGAAATTACATGCACAGCAAATGCGGCAGGGTGGTAACTTAGGAGACTAAAACAGGAGGAATAAAATGTATACAGATACCTCATTTCTCATTAATTATTATTTGAAATGAAATGTAATGCCAGGAGCTATAGGGTGCCAGAAGTAGAAGAAGGAAATATATCATCATGTATTTAAAAACCTTTACAGAATATAATAATAATGAGGAAATTATTACACTACTCATCTTCCAGAAGCACTGTAGCCACCTGTTCACGCCTTTATTAATCACCAAGTTTCTTCCTTAACACTGCACGGCAAAGATCATTAAAGGGAAGAATACAAAAATGGAGGTGCTAAGAAATAATGTATTTCGCGGAGCAAAAGTATATTAAAATGCATCATTTTAATTAAGACTTTCACTAGTAGAGAAAGTCATATTTTAGGTCTGGTTTATAGCAACCTATAATTTGACTTAAAAGAATAGCAATGCATATTAGTAATTATTATTGTTGATATTATTAATTTGTTCTAAAATTAGCTCTAAGAGATTCTTTTTTTTTTTTTTTTTCTCATCTGAGTGGCAAAGCGATCACCACTGTGAGAGTGTATTCACCGCCTTAGTTCAGAAGGAGACATTCAAGTACGGGCTATACACAGTGGGAAGGCACCGCGTTTCTCAAGGGAAGGGTGCAGCAAAGCCTGGTCCCCATGTCCCAGTAGGCTCAGTCCCTACCCAGGTAATGTGTGTGGGCCTCGTGGTTCCTGGGGGGACACTGGTGGCACAGGGTATATCGACAAATGCCTATTTAAGGGTGCTGAGAAGGAAAGTTGGATGTGGAGTCACCGCACTCTGTTCAGGTTTTGACAAGGGCATTTTCTGGAGCACGTGACCCTGGGCAAGTCACTTGATCTCCCTCAGACTCAATTACGTTCTTTTTCCGTTTTTGCAAAACCTTTCCAAATTTCATTGAAAGTTTCCCAAAGGTTTTAGTTACTGTTACTTTTGAAATTGTGAATCTGGAAACGGTTTACTAACAAAAGTCATTAAAATGATATGTTCCGGCAATAATTAGCATATAAACCCTAAATTGCTTTCTAGGTAGAATTGTGAGGACCCTAGCTATCATTGCTTTTCACGGACTTGATTTTTATTTTATTTTTAAATTATCACAAGGTGAAATCGACATTTGGGGACACAGAGTTCTATGAATTTCAACATATGCATAAATTTGAGTAACTCCCACCGCAATCGGGATATAGAACAATTCCGTCACCCCATAAAACTACCCCACCATCTCTTTGTAATGTGTTCTCCATCGGTACAGTTTTATCTTTTCAAGCTTGTCATACAAACGGAATCATACAGTACATGACCTTTTGAAATTGGCTGCTCTCACTCAGCATGCCTTTGAGGTTCATCCAAATTGTTGTTATCAGTAAATCTCCCCTTGGTATGGCTTTGTGACAGTCCATGGTATGAATGTACCACAACTTGTGTAACCCATCCCCCACTGAAGGACACTTGAGTTGTTTCCAGTTTGATGGTGTTTCCAGTTGATTCCTCAGGTGATTGTGAATAGACCCCCTAGGCATTCACATGCAGGTTTTTGCGTGAACGTGACTTTTCATTTCTCTAGGGAAGGGTGATTGCTGAATCCTATGGTAAGTACATGTTTAACTTTATAAGAAATTGCCTGGTTTTCAGTGTGGCTCCACCATTTTGCATCCCCAACCACCCCCCCAGCAACGTCTAAGAATTGCAGTGGCTCTCCCTCCATCCATGCCAGCACTTTGTATTGTCCATAGTTTTTATTTTAATCATTTAATAGGGTTGTAATGGTATTTCATTGTTGTTTTCATTTACATTTCACTAATGTCTAATGATGTTGAACATCTTTTCACATTCTTATTTTCCATCTGTATATCTCCACTGGTGATGCGTCTGTGGAAGTACTTTGTCCATTTTTTTTTATTTTTTAATGTTTATTTTTGAGAGAGAGAGAAAGAGAGAGAGAGAGAGAAACAGAGTGTGAGTGGGGGAGGGCAGAGAGAGAGGGAGGCACAGAATCCGAAGCAGGCTCCAGGCTCCAAGCAGTCAGCACAGAGCCTGACGCGGGGCTCAAACTCATGAACCACAGGATCATGACCTGAGCTGAAGTTGGACGCTTAACCAGCTGAGCCACCCAGGTGCCTCTGCTCACTGATTTTTTTTTTTAAATTAGGTTGCTTGTTCCCTTAATGTTGATTTTTGAGAATTAAATATGAATTCTGCATACAAATCCTTTGTCAGGTATGTGGTTTACCAATATTTTCTCCCATTGTGTGATTGCCTTATTATCTTGACAGTGACTTTGGCAGAGCAAAATTATTTAATTTTGATGACGTGTAATTTATCATGCTATTCTTTTATACAGTATGTTTTTGGTGTCATGCCTAAGAATTCTTTGCCTAAATTCAGGTCAAAATCTTTCTTTTTTTTATTTGAGAGAGAGAGAGAGAGAGAGAGAGAGAGAGAAAGAGCTCAATCTGGGGAGAGGGGCAGAGGGAGAGAGAGAGAGAGAGAGAGAGAGAGAGAGAGAATCTTAAACAGGCTCCACCCTCAGCGTGGAGCCCAACACAGGGCCCCATCTCATGACCCTGGGGTGATGACTTGAGCTGAAACCAAGAGTCAGACATTCAACTGACTGAGCCACCCAGGCGCCCCCAAAACCTCTTTTGAAAAAGTTTTGCTGCCTTAGGTTTTACATTTGGGTCTATGATATATTTCCAGTTAATTTTTGTATCAGTTAATTTTGTATAAAGTATGAAGTTTAGGTCCAAGTTTATTGTTTTGCCTGGGGACGTCCAGCTGCTCCAGCACCGTTTGTTCAACAGGCGATCCTTCCTCCATTGAGCTGTTTCTGTACCTTTGTCAAAAGTAAATTGGCATCATCATCTTTTGCCTAGACCAGGGATTAGCAAACAAACTACGGTCTTCATTACGTATTATCTATCTATGGCTGCTTTTGTACTACAAGAGTAGAGCTATATAGTTGTGAGAGACACCGCAACTCTTTTCTATTGGGCCATTAACACAAGTCTGGCCCCTAACAGAAGAGGTTTGCCGTCCCCTGGTCTAGGCGACTGCAGCAGCTGAACTGTCAGGCTATGACCTTGGCAGTTCATTCTGGGTTGCTTGGAGAATGAGCCGGCAGGGGCTGAGGGTTCCCCCTTCTCCTAGAAGGGAAGAGGCTGCTCTCTCTCTCTCTCTCCCTCTCTCTCTCTCACACACACACAAAATAAATAAATGAACATTTTTTTTAAAAAGGGGGACTACAAGGGAGGCATGTTCTTCTTACTGAGACCCAGTAGTGCTCTGGCCCTTGGCTCACTCCTTCATGGGATGACAGGGGAATGGAGGGTCTGTGCCCTTTTTTCCTGGTTATCCTGGAAACTTGTATTTTCTTTAATAATGCCCATTCTTTAACCCATGCTAGGTGGCTTTGTGAAATTTATCCGGAAGGCAAGTGCCTAACAGCTGACAACCCTGAATAGACTCATCTTGCACACCAGCTGGGACCCCAAAGGGATCCAGCTAGCACAACAGCCTCCTAACTGACCTCCTTGCATCCAGATTGACTCTCCTCCAATTCATTTTTCACACTGCTGCTAGACTGGGTCTTTCTAAACAAACCTATTGTGTCACCCACCTTCCCCCCTGCCCCCTGCCAATCCAATTTAAAACACTTCAGTGACTTCTTATTGGTCCTAAAATAAACTAAAATCTTTAACATGGCTTCATAAAACCCAACGTGATCTGGCCCCTGCCTTTCTCTCCAGTTTTGTCTCCTACCGTTCTTTCCTCTCTGAACTCCAGCCACACAAACCAGGATTTAGTTTATCTCAGTGAATGTTTCACATGCACTTGAAAAGAATATTTCTTCTGCTGTCATTAGTGTTCCATAAAATGTTGATTAATTCCTCTTGGCTGATAGCGCTGTTCAGTTCTACATCCTAGATTATTTTTTTCTACTAATTCGATCATTTACTGAGAGAAGAGGTTTTTTTTTTTTTCAATATATGAAGTTTATTGTCAAATTGGTTTCCATACAACACCCAGTGCTCATCCCAACAGGTGCCCTCCTGAATACCCATCACCCACCCTCCCCTCCCTCCCACCCCCATCAGCCCTTAGTTTGTTCTCAGTTTTTAAGAGTCTCTTATGCTTTGGCTCTCTCCCACTCTAACCTCTTTTTTTTTTTTTTTCCTTCCCCTCCCCCATGGGTTCCTGTTAAGTTTCTCAGGATCCACATAAGAGTGAACACATATGGTATCTGTCTTTCTCTGTATGGCTTATTTCACTTAGCATCACACTCTCCAGTTCCATCCACGTTGCTACAAAGGGCCATATTTCATTCTTTCTCATTGCCACGTAGTACTCCATTGTGTATATAAACCACAATTTCTTTATCCATTCATCAGTTGATGGACATTTAGGCTCTTTCCATAATTTGGCTATTGTTGAGAGTGCTGCTATAAACATTGGGGTACAAGTGCCCCTATGCATCAGTACTCCTGTATCCCTTGGGTAAATTCCTAGCAGTGCTACTGCTGGATCATAGGGTAGGTCTATTTTTAATTTTTTGAGGAACCTCCACACTGTTTTCCAGAGCAGCTGCACCAGTTTGTATTCCCACCAACAGTGAAAGAGGGTTCCTGTTTGAGAGAAGAGTTTTGAAGTCTCCAATTATACGTATGGATTTGTCTACTTTTCTTTTTAGTTCTGTCAGTTTTTGTTTCATATATTATAAACATCTGCTGTTGGTGCATACACATTGTAGATTATTATTTCTTCTCAGTGAATTGACCCTTTTACCATTTCACAATGGCCCACTTTATCCTTGGTAATCGTCCTCATTCTGAATTCTAATTTGTATGAAATTCATTTATCTACTCCAGCTTTCATTGGGTTAATTATTAATGGCATATCTTTTTACATCCTTTTACTTTTTTTAAAGCAAGCTCTATGCTCATTGTGGAGCTTGAACTCATGACCCCAAGATCAAAAGTCACATGCTGTACTGACTGAGCCAACCAGGCACCCCTATATCCGTTTACTTTTTATCTAGCTATACCGTTATATTTAAGGTGAGTTTCTTGTATACAGCCTATAGTTGGGTCCTGTGGGTTTTTAAGTGTATTCTGAAAATTTCTATCTTTTGTTTCATGTTTAAACTATCTATATCTAGAGGCGCCTGGGTAGCTCAGTCAGTTAAGCGTCCAACTTCAACTCAGGCCATGATCTCATGGTTCGTGAGTCCCAGCCCCAGGTTGGGGTCTGTGCTAACAGCTCAGAGCCTGGAGCCTGCTTCGGATTTGTGTCTCCCTCTCTCTCTGCCCCTCCCCCATTTGCTCTCTGTCTCTCTCTCTCTTTCTCTCTCTCTCTCAAAAATAAATACACATTAAAAGAAATTTTAAACCATTTACATCTAAGGTAACTGCTGATAGATTTGAATTTGGAGCTACCATTTATTATTTGTTTTCTCTATTTTTCATTCATATGTTGCCACTCTTCTGCCTTCTTTAGTGTTATTCGAGCATTAGTAATGCATATTAATTCATCTATTGTGTTTTTGATTATATATCTTTGACTAGTTCTTTTTTATTATTTGTTGTTCTAGCAATTACAATGCACATATGGAACTCTCATGTTCTACTTAGAATCAATGTATTAGCACTTCAAAGGAATATAGAAATCTTATCACTCTATCAGTCCCTTTCCCTCCCCTCACTGTATGTTGTAATTGTGTTATGTGTTACATCTCTTACATTACAATTCAATCAGACAATGTTATAACTTTTGATTTCAACTTTCGCATATGCTTTAAGAACTCAAGATGCGAATAACCTATTATAATTACCAAGATATTTACTATTTATGTTGTTCTTCTTTCATTCTTGATGTGCCAGTTTCCTTCTGGTATCATATCCCCCACCCTGAATTCTTGGCTGATAGTTCTTTTCTTTTAGCACCTTGAAAAAACTTTACATTTTCTTTCTGGCCTAAACAATTTCTGGTTAGTGTCAAGCATTCCCTGAACAGTAGCATGGGTCATCGCATTTTCATAGATTTGACTAGTAAGAAGGTAGCAAGTTCGAATGAAGTTAGATAGTTGATGACTATTTCTTGAGCCAGAACTAGAAGTTTTCTCCTGGAACCCTCTCTGGGTTCCAGGCTACCATGAGCCCAGGGATGGAAATATAGAAGGAAAGAAACTGGTAAAGTGACCATCAATTTGTTGATACTTCAAATTCTGGTTTTCCTCTTCAATCTGCCTTCTACAATTTACTTCTCAGAGTCCTCAAATAGATACTCCATATATTCTGTCTAAGTTTTACGACTACAGTCAATAGGAGAGACAGGGTGGAAAGTGGTTACTCTCTCTTACCTGAAACCAGAACTCACTCAGCCTCAGTTCTGCCACTTGAGAACTGAAGCCGTCTAAAGGCACACAGCTTAACTAGATTAAGATCATGATTTCACCATTCCATGAAATTCTACTGAGGAAGGTGAAATTGTATATACCTATGTTTTTCCAGGGACTTCCTGAAAATTCATTTATTTGAAAAAAAAGGACAAAAAAGGACAGCTAACTCTCATCAGAGCTTAAAAACCCTCACATCACTGTGTCCACCAGTTCCAAAGTATTAATATATCACAAACTATGTCTAACACTAATCATGTTTTAACATTGATTTATCTACCTTAAATCAGACTTTGCCTGATCAACAGATTATTTTGGTGGCTTTTTTTGTTGAAGTTGACAGTTAACGGACCTTACCCCAAGATAATCTTGATGGACCAAGGTAGCAATCAAAACCCCTTAACAATACTTTCTACTTTCACAAAAATAAAACAGTTAAGACAGATCACTGAATAAAGATCTCAATAAGAGTTTATGCATCACAAACGAGAGTCATAAAAACTGTCCAGTTCATTTCCACATACCGACCTTTACTAAGTAGGAAGTTTCCTGGATCTCCCTCCCAGCATGCTGAATGAGAGGCTTCTACATTTGTTTTGCTTTGTTACTCATGATATGGAAAAGAATGCAATTTTATTTTTATATGTCTGTTTTTTTCATTCAAGAACTTTCCTATATTACAGTCATGTGATTAACTCCTCCTGGGTCTCTCCCAAGCTCCCAGACACCCACCACAAAGCACATGTTAACTTCCCTTCCTTCTTTATCAGACCAATGTTCCTTGTTTCTATGTATGCAAATTTATCACCTCTTTTGCAGAGAAGCAAACCATAATTATTGTATGCATGAATTGTAAATGCCACACACTAGCGTGTTAATATAGGTATGTGTGTAATTAAATATGTCTGAGCTAAAGGAGGAAAAATAACCTGTTCAGATCTTATTCCAATTTATTTACAGGTAATCATGTTTGTTCTTTTTATTTTGCTTAATTTCCCAAAGGCTCTTTTCTCTCCGTTTTGCTTTTCATTGTAAAGCAGACTGACATAGGGTTTTTAAAAATTATTGTGTCAATATCATGTCATATGCATGGTGTAATCAGAGAGTGAGGCACTGTGATTTTCAAATCTGTGTCTTTAAGATTTTTCTTTGCATTTTAGAAATATTCACTGTAGTTTTAACTGTCATGTTGCAGTTTCCTTCTCCTCTCCAGCTTCATTTCACTACCCCAAAGTCTCCATTCCTGCTTGAACACCAACTCCACTCTCTGTTTCTGACTTGAGGCCCCTCACTCTCTAATTACCCCTATCAGGAATGACTCACATTTTCTCACATGGAGATTCATCTCTGATCAAGTATTCAGAGATAAGGCTATCTACACTAGAATTTTGCCTGAGGGGAAATCACAGTGGGGAAAGGACTTGTATAATTCCACGGTGGGGGGGGGGGTGTTTTATTTATATCTACTCTCTGGGCTTCTTATTAAACAAATTCACAGAGCTCTTCTGTATAATATTTGTGTTTCCTGTTTACAAATCACTTTGATATGCATTTGATCTTTACAAATCTTGACTGCTTGAGACAGAGAACATCATTGCTCTCCTTGAACAGATTAGGAACCTGAGGCTCACCCAAGAAAGGGGGCACTATGGGCTTTGTGCTAAACTCGTGTTGGGGAGGAAGAAATTTCTTCTGTTCTTTAAAGTCATTCTGGTTGGACTGAGAATCAAATTTGCATGAGGCAGATTCACAAGAGAAAATCAAATTTGGTTTCCTACGCAGGGGGAACTGACACAGAAGTGAAATGTCAAAGACAGTCAGGCAACATGAGGCTTATATGACATCCTGAGCTAAGGAGAGGGGTAAGAGTCTGGGGATACAAAGGGGAGGGAGACTATTAGCAGAAAGTTGAGAGGAGATGTTCAGAAAACACAGACTGCTCTGTTATGAAGATAAGTTTCTTAGGTAAAGAAAATCTGTTCATAGCTGTCTTCCTGGTACAGGCTCTCCCTTCTAATATATATATATATATATATATATATATATATATATATATAGGCAGTTGGGGGGAGGCAAGGAGCTTTCCTTAAATCTGCTGGGTTTTGATTGCTTTTAACTCAAAAATAATTTTCACACCAAAGTGGCCCATCTTGGGAAAGCCTACCCTTGGACTCTATACTAGGCAGCTTTCCCATGATTGCTTATTTATTTATTCATTCATTTATTTACTAAATAAATATCTTCCGCGCTCTTAGAATGTTCCAGTTTCTATGCTAGGTGGTAGGACCAGCTCCTGTGTTTCTCCCCAACTCCTGAAGCAGACAGATAAGACAATTTCCTTTATGATGTAGGCAACAAAATTCTTTTTATTTCCAGATCAAGCCCAAGCATATCTCAGCCTGGTCCAAGCTGAATTAGAAATTAATGAAAGCAAGCAGAAATAGCAGCAAACCAGGGCTCAAGAGATATTATGTAGCAAACCTGACTCAGCCCTTAACTCCAAGTATGGCTTTAGACAAATCCTTTCCCCCTCTCTGGGCCTCAGTTTCTCCATCTTTAAAGAGAAGTGGCAGACTAAGGGTCTTAATAGTCCTAAGAATCTGCCTTTAAAGATTCATGTTAATTGGCTTTTACTATCTATTCTAAGATACACTAAGGCAGTGACTCTCCGTGGGAGAGGGGGTACATTCCCCAAGGTGAGGGTGTGTCAGATTCTCAGAGTGTGTGGAATTTGAAAAGGCACTCTTAATATTATAGCTGAAGATTTCAACAAGGGGGGAAAGTGCAGAATGCAAAGTTTATGTAGTCTTCTGGACTGGTGAGAACAGATAGCAAAGTCGAGTTAGTATGGGGGTGGGACGATAGGTGGGCTAGTGCGCTCTCTGGTGACCTAAAGGGCCCATGGGTTTTAAGAAATCCAGGATCCTCTGCCTGACTTGTAGGAGTGGCAAACAGGGCCAGGCCAGGAACCGCAGACCCTTTGACCATCCCTTTCCCCCAGGGACCCCTGGTGGGTTGTGCACTGGTTGTCACTCCACCTCTCCCTCCTCTAGGTCCCGGTCATATGTTGCAGGGAGGGGGCTCTACTGCAGGGCTCTCTCCTGGCTGAAATAGCTCCCCTCCCCGATCGACTTACTGATTGAATTACTACTGCCTGCTACCTGCCAACTGGCTGATTACTTAACAACCATTTACCTTGTTTTGCTGTCTTCCTTTACAGACAATTTAATTTTGGTTTTGATCTCCATAGTGCATTTTTTTTTTTTTCCTTTTTGGCCTTCCAACTTGTTGATTTCAGCAAAGATGCCCTCATTGCTGCCCAATCCACTCTTTATTTCATCTCTCCTTTCATTTAACCCGTCTGTTTACACGTCACTTTCACGGGTTTTCATTCCCCCTCCATCAGTTGTCACTTTGGTTCACATTCCCTCTGCCAGCCTCATCTGTAGCTTTTGTCTATCTAGCATTTATCTGTCCATATCTTTCTGCCATATTCTTGCACCCTGCTAGACCTGAAGTAGCGATTTTCCCGATTTGCCTGAGAAAACAGTTACAAGCTAAATGATTGTGCTTTTCAAGCCTCTTCTACTAGAAGCCCACCAATTATCATTGATCGAGGACTTTCATTAAGTGCATCGTTAAGCAAACCCTATTCTTTAACACCCCCCGAAATCTGTCTCTCCCAGAAGAAGGGAGCAGGGGGAAAGCCCAGGACAATTTTGTTGGCTGAGTTCTTCACACAAATGTGAAAGCGGCATAAAAAGCGGCCCTTCATCTCGATAGGGCCGCTCTCGTCTCCACACGAGCACGTAACTGGCAGTGACATAAATCGATTTCGTACGGATTAACACAGGCTTCCATGCAGAAGACAGGCAGGGTTCCTGGTGACTTCCGTCTGAAGAAAGCTCCCAATTTCTTTTCTCGCCCCTCTTTCAAATAAAATAAATGCAGGAGCTTGGAGCTGAAAGTCTCCTGGGTGCTAGCGAAGCGCTGTTGAGCGAAGCAACTTGGCACGCACCGCTGAACTCTCCTTGCTCCCAGAAATGCCACTTGAGCCACCTTCCCAACCTCCACCTCCGTGGCACCCCTTTGAAAAGCCATTGTTTCGATTTCAACTGCTAACTGTGGCCATTGACTCCTCATTTACCCCTTTGAAGCCCAGCGAAAAGGAGAAGTCGGAGGGAGGAAAGACCTGGGCAGAGCCACCCAAGAGCAAACATCAAAATGCTGGCACCCTGCGTGTGTTTCAAAAAAAGTCAGGGAAACCTGGCGGGAGCCAATAGCGTGTGTTTCTTATTCCTAAAACTCCAGCAGGCTTCACTCTGCCCAGACCAACTTTTGAAATGGAAAGGAGAAAAAAGAGGGGATGATTAACAAAGAAGAGAAGCCATGCTTAGATGATGATTTCATTTCCCAGACATGCCTTTCCTGCCTCATTAATATACCTCTGGAGTGGATGAAAGTACTTGGCATCCAAAGCAGGTAGTAATGGCCCATCAAGAGATCCCAGGTCAGCTTCCTAATGCCTTATCAAAGGTTTATTGAAGAATGCAGTCATCTTGCTACTCTCACTGGTTCTAAAGAGTTACATGAAGACAAATGAAATGCCCCTTTCCTTCACGCGTTTTGTCCTCAACCATTTCTGACACTATCTTTCATGTATAAATCATACTTTTCTGATAGCGTTTGGCTGGGTCTCTCATATTAACAACGGGATCAAGATAAGGCCAGAGGTCTGAGTAAATGTGTTATGTTCATTTAAAGATGCAGAAACATGTTCACAGCATATTAAACCCCAGAGAGCAGTGGGCTGTGTGTGCGTGCTGCGATTTTACTCGTGCTGGAACTTGGGATTTGTATACGGTAAATATATTATTGGAACTCTCTATATAGATATAGTTAAGACCAAGACCACATTATTAGCACCAATAACATGGAAAAGCTGTTCTTACCAGAGGTGTTGTTTAACCCAAGCTTGAACGACTTTCTGCCTGCTTGTCACTATGTAATAGTGGAGACAGGTTTACACAGGTACCCAGCCTTGGGCGGTTCAACACTCTGGACACTCGCAGTGGATCTAAAGTCTCTCGTGTGTCAAAGACTGCCCCATCGCCACCCTGCCTGTTCCTCTGTCCCTAGGCTTTGAGCCATCTTTGGCTCCTTCCTATCCCCTGTTCTCTGCCCCTTATCAGTGGCTCTGTCCTGTTGTTTCTCTGCTTCTACCTGTTCCATCCTCCCCGTGGCTGTCCCCACTCAGCACCTCATTAGCTCTTATTGGGAGTGTTGGGTAGGAAAAGTTTCCTCAGCTCTTCAAGATCCTTCTGGCTGGACTAAGAATCAAATTGACAGGGTGCCTGGGTGGCTCAGTTAGGTCGAGTGTCCGCCTCTTGGTTTCGGCTTAGGTCATGATCCCAGGGTGGTGGGAGTGAGCCCCACATCAGGCTCCACAATGAGCATGGAGCCTGTTTAAGATTCTCTCTCTCTCCCTCTGCCCCTTTCCCGTGCTCGTGCACTCTCTCTCTCTCTCTAAGATAAAAAAACAAACTGGCATGAGACAGATTAACAGGAGAAAATCAAATTTAATAGCGTATGTACAGGGAACCTACAGAGCCGTGAATTCCAAAGCCAGTTGGGCCACAGGAAGGAAGGAGAGGGGTAGGGGCCTCTGGATACAAAGGGGAGAAAGAAAGGCAATTAAGCAAGAAGGTAAGAGGAGACGTTTGGAAAACAAAGGTGTCCCATTATGCAAATAAGTGTCTTCGGTAAAGAGGAATCTCTGTTAACAGCTCTCTTCCTGGCACAGGCAGGCAGTTGAGGGGGAGGTAAAGACCTTTTCCTGAATTTGCTGGGTTTTGACTGCTTTAACTCAAAATAACGTTCATGCCAAGTGGCCCATTTTGGGTGGCCTGCTTTTGGCCCCTAAAGGATACTGCAATGATCTCTCTGAGGGTCTACGCACACCTGCCAATCCACCCAGTGAAGGCACCCATGCCAACCCACCCACCACACTGTGGCTGAGTGTCTATCCGGAAATGCAGCCCTAATCACACGCCTCCTTACTCAGGGCTTCCACTGCAAAACCTCGAAAGGCTTCAGTTTGCTTGCGGAAGGAGTCCTACTGCCTTGCCATGGCATTCAAAGTCTTCCTCCATGAGAATCCAGAAGAGTCGCCAGTACCACCTTTCTAAACCAGTATTTTGTTACTATTCGCCTTCACGTATCCTCTCTTCCATCCAAACTAAGCTACTGGGGTATCCGGGTGGCTCAGCTGGTTGAGCGTCTGACTCTTGACTTCAGCTCAGGTCATGATCCCAGGGTCATTGAATCAAGCCCCACATCAAGATCTGTGCTGAGCATGGAGCCTCCTTAAGATTGCCTCTCTCTCTCCCTCCGCCCCTCTCCCCATCTCACATGTGTGTGCACCTGCTCTCTCTCTAATAAATAAATAGCATTTATTAAATAAAAATAAATAAATAAAACGAACTAAGCTACTGCTTAAGTTATTCCTTCCACTGTTCGTGTCCTGCTCCCATCCCATGCCAGCATGTCCAAATCTTACTCATCTTTCAAGACTCAGTTCACAGGTCAATTCTCCTGTGCAATCTTCTCTGTTTCCCGCAGCCAGAGGTGATTGCTCCCTCTCGAAAACTGCAGAATACTTGCTCTTTGCCTCTTCGGTACCTTGTCACTCACTGTTTAGCCTGTATTCAGATAATTCCTCCTTATACCTGTAACAGCACTTTTTATTTCCAAATATTATTGTATATTGTAGTTCATGTGATCTTCTTAACAACCCTGTGACACAGGGAGGGTTTGCTATCCCTATTTCACAGATAAAGAGATGAAGGCTTAGAATCATAAATGACAAGGTCCCACTGTCTGTGGCAGAGTCAGGAGTCAAGCCCAGGTTTGCCCCTACAGCTCCAAGCCTTTATAATAGGAAAAAATAGGGGGGAAATGTAGTTGAAATTTCTTTTTGACAGAGTGAGACAGGGTTTCATTTGGATGATAATACGTTGTTTGACTCAATTCATCTACCTACCTCCTCCCTCTAAGTGATTTGGGTGTATACATACCATAGAATGGTGGAAAGAATACGTTTTAACCTGTGTTCTACCACCTTCAACTTATGTGTTCTTGGCAAACCAGGTTCCCCCTCTGGTCTCTACTTTCCTGATCTGTAAAATGGATCTGTAATCCTGGATTTACTTAGCCAGGATTAAGAGGAAAATACATTCACTAAGCACACATGAGGTATTCAGCAAACATCACAGGATCAGTCACTACCCTTCTTTCTCTTATGTTCACTGGGCATTCCCTGGGACCAGACAGATTCATCATAGTTCTCCATCCACTTTGGAAAATGGGGAGTGAGGATACAAACACCTCTATCTCTGCCACCAAAACTTACCTGAATCCTGTCCTAGGGTAAATCAATGGAGCAGATTGTTTTCTGACCTTTTCTAAGTGAGATGTGCTCAAAAGTATCCCAAAGAGCTCTTTTTTTTTTTTTCAGAAGCAACTTTACACAAATGATAAGGCTTTGCTCATAAGTCTGACCAGAGTACATCTAGGGATGAGAGCCAATCTTCTGGATTTGATGCAAAAGACCAATTTGTGATGGGGCCACATTATGGTAATTGGCTAATTTAACTCAATCATCAAGAGAGCACAGAGCTCAACAGACCAAAGATTCCAGACTGATCTACACATGGATTGCTTGGCCATGTAGCATGCTATCCCCTTAATTTCATCTAGCCTCTTGCTACTTTGTTGTAGGACAATTACCTGTCCAGTTACCAGGGAACCGGATGATTGATTCAAATTGAGAACAAATAATAGAGGCAAATCAGGGGCAAACAGGGTAGGATTTTTTAAAGTATAGTATACATACAGAAAAGTACAAAAACCCATGAATTTTTAAAGTGCACACGCCAATAGAACTCCATCTAGGTCAAGAAATAGAATATTAGCTGGATCCCAAAAGTCTTCCTCATGCCTTCTTCTAGCCACTACTGTCTCCTCCAGGGCAAATTAATTTGCCAAAGGACATATCAAGAAAGGGTGAAACTTCTACAAGGCCACCCGCATGGGAGGCAAGACACAGAGCAGTGAGTACAAGGTGAACAAAAGATTCTTAACTATTAGGCTGGTCTCTTTATAGCCACACTGTGACAAGAGAACAAGTAAAATGACAGCCTGGGAGGGTAGAGTGAGAATTGGACACACTGGCAGTGTGATCGCAGACAAGATACTTCATTTTTCTCATTTTTAGCCACAGTAAAACAGAAAAAAAAAAAAGTCTACCTTGAAAAGCTATTGTCATAATTAAGTAAAACCATGCATTTATATTTTATTATATAAACTTAGTAGGTGTTCAATGAATAGGAGCCACTATTTTGCCATCATCATTATCGGTGAGTTTAGACGATGCAACGTAATCCTAATTTCGAGGCACGTGCACTCCTGAAGGGATTGGCTACAGTTACCTTTATCTGCTACAAGCAGCATGTTATTTGGGCAACCTATTTCTTTACTGTTTATTTAAACCATATCAAGTGTTTTGATTGAGTAGAGAGCAGTTCAATTTGGAAGCTGACACTGCGCTATAACAAGTGGTTTGTATATTTTATTTAGCAAGCAATTATCCTTATCAGTTGCCAAAAAAAAAAGTTTTAATTCTATTTTGCAAACATTGTTATTTGAGGACAGTGTCTTCAGGGTGACACCTGTAAAGACAACACAGTGACCCTTCCTGTGCACTTGGGCTTGTTTGACATCTTGGAGATTACCTCCCTTTATTTCAACAGGCCTTAGCTCTAACCCTTGAAAGTCCCCTTCACTAGAGGTGTAAGCCACCTTAATTACCACCCTAGCTTTAATCTATGTCAATCACAGTGGCTGCAAGAGGTGAACCCTTGCCGCTGTCCTCACCGAGAGACACAAGGCCAGTTCCTACAAACATCCCTGAGGACCAGGCTATCGATGCCCAAGAGTTAATTCTACCTGTTTCATCAAATAACCAACGTGTTTCTGGGCAATCAAGGCCCAATCTCAGCTCTGCCACTTGCAATTAGCTAGGCCTGCAGGCAAACATTGAACAGAAACCAATGGCACCTTCCCATGGGGAGGGCTGCAGGAGCAGGGTGAGGAAAATAGAGCACAGAGGGTCCAAGGGCTGTGATGGGCGAACTAAAAAAGAGTAGGATATCGTGTTCAGAAAAGCCTTTCACACCATTTTTGTGAGTTTCTCAGATCTTATTTTGGCCATCTCTTTTTAGTCATATGTATTATGATGAGTTGAGAAATGTGTTCTCTTTTCTGTTCCTCTAAAGAACACTTAGAAGCAGGTGGGGGTAGTGACTGGTTTATTTTTTTTTTAATGTTTATTTATTTTTGAGAAAGAGAAAGAGAGCATGAGTGGGGGATGGGAAGAGAGAGAGGGAGAGAGAGAAGCTGAAGCAGGCTCATCTCTGTCAGTGCAAAGCCTGATGTGGGGCTCGAACCCACGAGCCGTGAGATCATGACCTGAGCTGAAGTTCGATGCTCTCCAGACTGAACCACCCAGGCTCCCCTAGTGTTTGTTTTAAACCCATTTTTAAAGTTAACATCAATAATCTTGGCTTCCTTTTTCAACAAATGGTGCTGGGAAAACTGACTATCCACATGCCAAAGAGTGAAGTTGGACACTTACCTAACACCATATGCAAAAAGTAACTCAAAATGGATCAAGCACCTAAATGTAAGACCTAAAACAAACAAACAAAAAACTCTTAGAAGAAAGCATAGGAAAAAAGCTTCACAACGTCGGATTATGCAATGATCTCTTGGATATGCTACCAAAGGCACAGGTAACAAAGGAAAAAAATAGACAAGTTAGACCTCATGACAATTTTTAAATTTCGTGCATCAAAAGACACCACCCACAGAGTAAAAAAGCAACTCACAGAATGGGATAAAATATTTGCAATTCATATATATGATAAGAGATTAATACTTAGAATATGTAAAGAGTTCCTAAAACAACCACAAAAACCCGTACAACCTCATTCAAAAATGGGCAAACGACTGGAATAGACATTTCTCCAAACAAGATATACATATAGCAAATAATATAAAGAGATATGCTCCATATCTCTAGTCATTAGGGAAATTCAAATCAGAAGTACAATGAGATACCTCAAAGCCATTAGGATGGCTACCATCAAAAGAGCAGAAAACAAGTGTTAGCGCAGATGTGCAGAAACTGGAAGCCTTGCGCACTGTCAGAGGGAATGTGAAATGGTAGAGCCGCTATGGAAAACAGCATGGCAGCTCCTCAAAAAATTAAAAATGTAATTACCATATGACCCAGCAATTCCATTTCTGGGTATATACCCAAAAGAATTTAAAATAGAGTCTCCAAAAAGTATTTGTATACCCAGTTTCATAGCAGCGTTATTCACAATAGCTAAAACGGGGAGGCAACACACATGCCCATCGACCAATGAATGGATAAGCAGAATGTGGAACAAACATACAATGCCATATGATTCAGCCTTTCAAAAGAAGAAAATTCCACAATATGCTACAAAGATGAACCTCGAAGGCATTATGCTAAGTGAAATAAACCAGTCACAAAAATTCAAATATTGTGTGAGTCTACTTATATGAGGTACTTAGAATAGTCAAAATCATAAAGACGGAAAGTATAATGGTGATTGGCAGGAACTGGGGAGTTAGTGTTTAATGGGGACAGAATTTCAGTTTTGCAAGATGAAGGACGTCTGGGGATGGCTGGTGGTGTGGTTGGCTGCACAACACTGTGAATGTATTTAGTGCCACTGGACTGTACACTTCAAAATGGTTGACATGGTCAAGTTTATGTTACGTATATTTTATCACAAGTTTTTAAACAAGAAAAACAAATGGCCATGGCTTTCATGATCTTTTGCTCCAAGCCTTCAACAAAAGCACTTCGTATTATCTGCTAGGATGCTTCTTGCCCTCAGAAGAAAGGAAAGATATGTTATTTCCGGAACTTTCTGGCTTCCTTTTTACAATGCCCGGCCTCTCCCCAGTCCAATTCCATCTTGTGTTTGGGCCCATCCCACCTCAAGGCTCCTACAGGTACCAGCCCCTGGCCTCTCCTTACTTACCTATGGTCCTTACTCGGCAGGGCCAGACACTCTGGGCTTTCCAGTCAGGCAGCTTGGAGGTTTCTCTATAAACTCTGTCATCCCTGGCAAGCTATTCCTCTTTATAAGGACAAGATTCAGTTCATGCTTCTATCCCCTTGGGAAGCTTTCCCAGACCCACCCAAGAAAACTTGATCCTTCCCCTCCTTGTTGCCACCTTTACCTGACCTGGAGCCCAGCTCTGACTCCTTTGCATGTGGAAGGATTATTCATCTCTTGGTGTCACACTCTGTGCCTTTAGCTTTTCACCAAATGCCTGACACATGAGAGACAGTCATCTCCCAGATCGATGAATGAGTCTTAGAGCTGATCATACGCTATGAAAAAATTTAGTTGCCAGTTTCTTTTGTCTAAATTTTTCTCAAAAAGTAACAATACAGTAATAATAATTTCAATCCTTCCTACGTTCAACTTAAAGCAGAAGCTTCTTTTAGTGACATATCTACTTGCATTAAAAAAATAACTAGAAACCTCCAACCAGCTGGTCCTCCTGCCAGCCTTCCTTCCCTCTTTCCTTCCTGCTCCCCTCACAGAGTTTCTAGGGCCTGATCTACTTGGCCGATCACACTCCTTGACTTGAGGTCTCACTACTTGACTGCATGTTTAGAGGGCTGGAAGAGTTACATTCAACTTTCAACTTTCACTTGAGCTGGGCATCCAAAGTTGTCCTAAAACTAGCCTACAAACCAGCCTCATATCACAGCACCCCCTGGAAGTTTGAGTTCATACCAGCCTCTAACATCACCTCTACCATGGAAAGAGCTGCCTCCCCCCTCCCCCCATAACACTTTGTATCCCCTCCCCCAAATGTGTGTGTCCTTTGTATACCTACGCGGGTCTCCATAATTCTCTGTCTTGTCCCTGTTGGTATTCTAGCATGTGCCCTGAGTGGCTACCCGGTGAATACTGGTTAAAGCCCAAAACCTATAATCTGTCTTTCAAATGTCATTTTATTTAATATAGATTTTAGAAACCTTAAAATGCACTTAAAGTCAAACTGACTGTGATTTTCAAATGGGATTTCTCTATTAGCTTTTTTCTGAAAAAAAGCCTCCCTTATAAAGAGAAAGCAAGTCCATCATAATTAGGTGGGAATTCTTTTTTAAGATTTTTCAAATCAGTAAAGATGTCATTAGCTGAATCACATAGCCCTCATTACTTGATCACATGTGACAATGATTCAACTGTCATTAAATAAGAATTAAAATATTTTTCTGATGATCTTCATTTTAACATGTATTTTAATATGTATTGATGGCACTCTAACGAGGACTATACACAGCAGAGCTCCCACAGATTAGAAATCATTTTGTCCCTAATGCCAATTATTAAGGGTCAATTGACATTTTCATCTTGAGATGTGATTTTCAGGTACAACTGGCCCAGAGATGCGAGCTGAATAAGAAATACTTGATTCTGAAAGGCAAGTCACAGAAACCACACCATTTTTGGAGATTAAAAATCATTGCTTTCTTTGGGGTTGGCCATGGAGAGAAATAGCCGTGCATGGGATTTCTTTGCTTTGGGGGAATTACTTTTGTTTTTTTAGCAGTTAAACCAGATTTATCTTCAGAAATGAAATGTTTCTCTGGAGAATTTCTCAGGGGTGCACTGTGATTGAAGCTGGCCCATTTGGCCTGTTTGCCTTTCCACATTTTGCCACTACTCACTCTCACAACCTTCCCGTCAACCAAGTAACCAGGAGCCTCCTGACGGTGACAAGTAAGAGGATATGGAGAACCTACCGACAATGACTTCTCCCGCAAGGTCTCTGGTTCAGAAACTCCCCCACCCAAGTTGGGGGGAAGCCTTTTTGAGGTCCCTGAGCTGTTTTCTATCCATTTAGGTCACTTAACACCTATCAAGCCAAGTCATTTAGAGAGCATTAAAATTAATGTCCAAGAACATTCAATGTAAGTGAACATATCCGGGAGATTTAATCACTCTGTCTAATCAACCTAAAGGCTCTAAAAGCTAAACAAGCAGTCTATGCCAGAAAGGTCAACGGGTACCGATTTCCCTAACACCAGATCGCAGGCTTCAAAACAAGGGCCAGTCAAAAGTGACAGATTCCAGCCGTGATGATGTATGGAGACCTTCTCGGGTGACCTGAGGTGGCAACCCACAATGTAATGACTCATCAGTGAGGAAGAAACAGTGGAGAGGGATCAGGAAAACAGTAATCTGGTTATGACATGTAATGTATGCCTAGAAACGAGTGTCAATTTCACCCAGACGGCCTTGTTAGCCTTGAAAAATTAGATCAACACGAATGAATGGAGTTCTGAAAGTTCAAAAGGGTTTTTTTCTTTTTTTTTTTTTTTGAGGAAAAAAAAAAAGATTGCTTCCTTAAAATCAAGGAACCACTCAGGAGGCATACAATGCTATTACTTCCAAATGTCTCTCCCTACCACTCCGAATATTTTTGTCTCAGATTTATGGCAGTTTGAGCTTGTTTTCCCCCAAATCTTTCTTTATCTGAAGAACCCCTTTTAATTTGTAACTTGGGAAAAAAAATAAATTCTCCACAGACACTCATAGCAGCTCCTACCTAGTGTTGCAAATTCTACTTTCAGATGGCATTCAATTTTTGCTCATTTTCACCTGAATCCTTTTGTTCTGTGCAGCAGAAGCAGGCATTCCTATTTCCACTGCCTTTTGTACTTCTCTTGTTAAGACTTCTAGGCCCTGAATAAGAAATTCAAGCTTGTGAAGGCAGATTAATAAAAATCAGAAACAAGAACAGATTTCCGTTTCCAAGAGCACACGGAGCCAGCCTGAAGTCCCTGAGAGCAGCAGGTACCAGAGGCCAGAGTCTGCCTTCACAGACAAATGTATTTATTACATCTACATGTTAGTACTTGGATTGAACGGGCAAACTCATTTAGCAATTCACTTATCGCACCCAAACCCCAAGGCTTGTTTCATCCTAGAGAGTGTTCACGTGCCTTCCAGATGCTGGCAACATGAGGCAGTAGCCATGATGTCTGTTGTATACGTGTGTGGGTAGGGGCACAGCGTAGCAGAGGATGTCCCTCAGGAAATTTCGAACTGCAGTGGCTTTGTGCATGGCAGTGAGTCCTGTATAGATTGCAGTCTTTGTGTTGGTTGGGTTTAAAACACAGAGCTTTCAGAGGGAAGATGATAAGACAGAGTGAGTGGCCTTAGACCATCCGCTGTATAATTAGCTTCTGCTGAAATTAAAGGCTCTTAAGTGATATGTTATCTTCTTGTCAACTTGAGTGTGATTGCAAGAGATTTAACACAAATCGCACTATCCCCCTTCTGCACGCATCGACCCCAACACACACACACACACACACACACACACACACAAAGGATTTGTAGATTCCATTTAGAGTAGGTCCTCCCTCCCTCCATCCTACAGAATAAATTTGCTACTTATTTTACAATGCGGATTGTTTTTAGTCAGCTCAATATAGATGAAAGCCACACACCCAAGGAGCCCACATGTAAAATTTTCCTTGGAGTTGTAAGTGATGTTATTCGCCGTGTACTCAGGTCTCATAAATGTAGATCCAAGCCGGTCTGAGCTAGCTCTGTTTTTAAGGGTATTAGATATAGCTCACCTTTTGGGTGGGGGGAGGGTTATTGTAATTTAGTTACACTTGGGATTTGAGGCTTTGAAATGATTCTTTGGGTCCCCGGGGGTGGGGTGGGGTGGGGTGAGGTGGGAGACGGGTTTAGGCTGGTTTCCAATTCAATCCTGTTTGCAAAAAGAGAAACCTGATCCCACATACACAGGGCTTCGTATAAGAGACCTTTGCTATTCTAGGTGGGGGTCTCCAATTTCAATTCTTTTTTTAAAAGGGAAAACCTGGACTCAATCCATCTAAGTGAAGGGTAGGTTTTTTAGCTTATTTAAGTCTCAAAGGGGAAAAAAAAGCCCCCTTAGACACATCTCTTTGGTTACAAATCTGTTTTAACCTTTTCCAGGCAAGACACATTTCCCTCCCAGTTTCCAGTCTATAAATATCAATGTGCACAGGAACAGCCCTTTCCAGATCATTAAAGCATAGAGTTAGTGGCTCCTCTATCAAATATTGGCCAAAATGGTATCCTTATTTACAGGGACCCCATCCTCCTCCTGCACTCCCACCAACCACACACACTGTGCAATCTCCTAACGGATTGTCTTTGAACAATGACTACCTGACTCGTCCGTGGGATCATTTGCAGCTCCTTCTAGTGTATATTATTCCAGTTCTCAAGAGTTAAAAATGTCCAGACAGAAGGCAACGTTACAAAAGGTAAAGGAAAAATAAACTAGCAGAAAGCCAGCAAGCAGCAAAGGAAAATCTAAAACGCATCCCACAGATATATGTATACTTGGCTGAAACATGGCAAAGTAGAGCCAAAAATGGAGCATTTTAAATCCAAATACTGCATCAATCCATGGGTTTAATATAATACCTCACTCCTTATAAATATGGTTAAAAGTTATGAGTACGACCCTGGAAAATGACCCAGCCAAAAATGAATGCATAAGAGATGGGCTGCTGGGTTTAAGGCACTGGGTCTGTCAGGCAGGAAGGAAAAATCTCCTTTGGGAGGAGAGAGACTGTTACATCATTTGTGAATCAGTCCTGCTCATTTTATGAGGTGTGTGATAGAGTTAAAAAATAGTTTATGTACAAATGTGTGGTCCATAAATCAATAGATAGAGGTATCATCGTTTCTAAAGGACGGTACAACATTGATTAAATGACGATTTCCTTACTAATAATGTTAACTTCAGAAATTGTTTCTATCCTTTCCAGATTTTTATGAGGGGAATTTACAACCAGATTTACATAATACTTCATGCAAGACATCTTTGTTTCAGGGAACACTGCATTGGGCCAGAGTGCATTGACTCAGATCTGACTCAGTGCCTTGGCTTTATGGAACTGGCTAATAAAAGCCCAGGTTGAGCACCTATAAGCCATGTCCCAAGAGACTCTGGAATCAGGTGCTGTGATCTGGACAAAGGCTTCAAGAGATTTTTAAAGATAAAACGGAGAAAGTTCAGCAAGAAGGATCTGACATGGAGGCAATGCGTCATAGCAGTTCAGCACGTGGACCTTAGAATTGTTGGGGAGGAAAATTCTTTCTTCATTTTTCAAGTTTCTTTTGGCTGGTATAAGAATTACATTGACATGAGACAGATCGACAGGAGGAAATCAAACAAAAGTTTAATAGCATGTATACCTCCTGTATCCATGGGAGAGACACAAGGAAAGCGACCACTTCAAATACCATCTTCAGCTAAAGACAAAAGAAGACGTTGAGGGGTGGGGAGTCAGTTATGGGAGGTGATTGGGGGTGGGGGGGGGAAGCACAGTTATAAGAGACAGGTTGTTATGCAGATTTAAGTCATTGCCTTCTCCACTGATAACAGTTTCTAGTGATTTAGAGTCAACCCCCCTTCCTGGTACAGGGTGGAGGACATGCTACAAGTGGAGATTTCTCCCATAAATGTAAACATCTCTTACAAAAGGGTAGCTTCTGTTTGTGTTTCAGAACTCTAGCACGTCTGTTTTTAAAATAAGCAGCTCAAAACAATCGATGTGCCAAAGGGGCATATTTTGGGGTGGTATATTCTGTGTCCCTTCAGAATCCAATTGCCTCGGGGCAAAGCCTGGCTGTACTACCACAACTATGTGAACATGGGCAACTTAATGCCCCTGAGCTTTCGTTTTCTCATCTGTGAACTGGAGATAACCACAGTGCCCACTTCAGAGAGTTTGTAAAGACAAAATGAGAGTACGCATATAAAGCACTTAGAAGAGTGACACAGAATAAGCACTAGGTGAACGTTGGCTCTTGTGTTTTGCTAATGGATAAAGGACTCCAGACCACTGCTGAAAGAATTCACACACGGCTGCCTTTGAGATTGGATCCACAGGATGCCACTGGTTCCTGGCATTCATCTAAGAGCAGGAAAAGAGAAGTGTGAGGGCATAACTGACACCTTCTTGCCGGGCAACAAGTTCTTTTTCCCCTTCGTTTATTGAACAACAAATGTGGCTCTGGCACAAAAAATAGTGCAATGAAACGAATAGACGAAGTTCCTTGATGGGTGAGTCTTACAGGCTACCCCTTCTTCCCACCCATGGGCCTGAGGGATCTGAAAGAATCTTTCACCAAGCATAAACATCATATCTTCTGCCTCTGGAGCCCCTATGGTTTAGGACACAAGCCCCCAAACTGTCTGCAAAATGACGTATGACTGACAGCTTTCAGAGTCACAGGTGTTTGCAGTAAATACTCATTTGAAAATGAACACAGAATATCTTGATAACTTCTAGGATGTTTCTTTAGGTTTAAAGTATTTGGTATTTTTAACCTGCCTAGTTCTCCAAAGTTTGTTAGACAACATAAACCATATATTCTACAATAAGACAAAAATAAACGCGGAGGCTTGGCTCAAAATAGCAGATTAAAAACATACATTTTCAACCCCTCGGCCTAACGTCATTAGAAAGTCCATACAAATAGGTTTCATAGGAAAGTCATAAATGGAAAGCAGCTCTGATAAACAAGAAAGACTGCCATCGGGAAGCCAGAAATGTTAAGGAATCTCAGGAAGATAGAAAGCAGATTAAGCTGAAACTAAAGCCAACATGGATGCAAGAGATCACTTCAAACTCACAAACAGTAGGTGCAAGGACCTGAAGACTCTCCAGGACACCTGTCAGGGCAATTAACTGGGCAATTGTTTCCAATCAGAGTTCTAGAAAGGGAGATGAGACAGATGAAAGAGGGAAGAGAATAAAAAATAGAAGAAAATTAGAAAATTTCCCACAGCTAAAGAAAGACATGACACTTGAGAAATTCCAGGGACTTCCAAATGCTAAAAAGAATGAATGAAAAAGATACTCAGTTATGTGTATTGTGGTGACCTCTCAGAACCCCAAAGATAAAGGAAACAGTCCTGACAGCTATCAGAGATTACATACAAAAGAACAAGGATCAAATTCACATCAGACTTCCCGTCAGTAACACTGAATGTTAGAAGATGATGAGATGGTAAAGGTGAGAATGATTTTGAAGCTTGAATCTTATACCTAGCTAAACAAGGTTGGATGCAGACAGGTAAAATAAAGTGATTTTCAGGCATACTGGAACCCCAAAAGTTCATAATCTGCACTTTTAAATTTCTTGATGTTGTCGTTCAGCAAAATGAAGTCATAAATGCAAGAACAAAAGATGATAGGACGTGCACAAAAAGGAAGTGAACAAAGAAATCTGTAGAAGGTATAGTGAAGCCCAGAGAATAATGAATAATATTTTTAAAAGGAGGGTAACAGTAAGAAATTCAACATCAAATGATCTGAAAATGGAGGGGAAGGTCTGTCAGTGAACACATGCTAAAGCTCTTGTTACCTATGGGTCAAGGGCCATCGTCCTGATTCTATCACTGGAGAGAGGTAGGGTCACCAGAGCAGCTTAGAACCTGGGCTGTACAATCAACTGGCTGAGGCAAGCCCTAACCTCTGCTATTTGCTCACTGTATGACTTTGGAAAATTTACTTACCTCTCTTTGTGGCCGATTTTTTCATCTGTAAAACGGAAATAATCATTAAAACCATCTTGCTGAAGGGCTGTGAAGCTGAAATTAGTTAAACATTGTACAGCACTTGGGACACTGTCTGGCACTCAATAAATGTCAGCTATTAGTATTATCATTGTTAGTATTAACTCTAGATGGTGACTTTACAAATATAAGTTTAAATACATGGAAAGAATTTAAGGGTTAGGGCTATAGGAATTGAAGCAGGCATGTATAACTTCCAAACCACTATAGGAAAAAAACATGTTGAATAAGGAAAATGTGAGAGGCAACAGAGGCTGGACAGAAAAACAGGAACAACAATAATGAATTCTTGTATAAACAGAAAACAAATTAAGATAGCATGGATCAGTAACCATAAGCATTGCAAATAAATCCCTTTATTAAAGACAGAAATGCCCAGATTGGGTGTAAAAAATCTAATTATATACTGTTTCTAAGAGATGCACCTAAAACAAAATGACACACAAAGGTAAAACATGAAAGGATGGAAAAGATATTCCATGCAAATGTTTGCAAAAAGAAAACACAGGCAGACTTACTAATATCAAGCAAGATAGAATTCAAGATGAGAAACATTAAAAGCGACAAAATGGATATTTTGTATTGGGAAAAGGAACAATACTCAAGAAAGGCACAAAGGTAGGGGCACCTGGGTGGCTCAGTTGGTTAAGTGTCTGGGTTTGGCTCAGGTCGTAATCTCATGGTCCGTGGGCTCGAGCCCCATGTTGGGCTCTGTGCTGACAGCTGGGAGCCAGGAGCTTGCTTCAGATTCTGTCTCCCTCTCTCTCTCTCTGCCCCTCTCTGGCTCACACTCTGTCTCACACACACAAATAAACAAACATTTAAAAATTTTTAAAAAATAAAAGACACAAAGGTGAACTTCCTATGTTCACAAAGGTGAACATTTAGCAACACAGTTTTGAAATATATGATGTAAACATTATTATAAATGGAAAGATAAACTGAAAATTCATAGTCTATAATCCTGGTGGGAGACTTTAACCTAGCCATCTAAGAAATCAACAGATTGAGTGAACAAAAATGCAATTAACCATCTATTAAGCCACACACAAAAAATCTCAACAAATTCTCAAAAACTGAGATGACACAGGTCATATTCTTTAACCTAATTCAATAAAATTTGAAATAGACCACAAAAGGATGAACAAAAACATTTTAAAGGTTTTCTAAATAACCATTAGATTAAAGTAAAAACTAATGAACAAAATTTATAAACTCTTTAGAAATAAATAATCATAAGGACGCTATTTACCAAAACCTATGAGATGTGTCCAGTGTCAAATTCATAAGGAAACATCATGCCATTTATCAGAAACCATGAAATCGTGAAAATAAATGGCCTATGTTTTTGCATAAGATGATAAAGAAAGTACAAGGCCTGTCAAAGAAAGCGATAGAAGTAATTACTAAAGACAAAGCACACATTAATAAAATATAAAAACTAGGTTTGATCAATTAAAAGAAACATAAATAAAATCCACAAATCTTTGAAACTGTGTCAAGAAAAGAGAGAAGACACATCTAAACAAATTAGGAATAAGAAAGGGGATATAAGTAGTTACTGAGAAGAGTCTATCCCTTACAAGAGAATATGCAGGCATATCCCAATAATTTTGAAAATCAAGAAAGCTCCTATGTGATGTAAATTGTTTCATAGCATATAATGGCATGGACAGTTTACTTTCATGTTCTACAAGGCTATACTACATTGAGTTCCACAAACGATAGGTTTAGCACCAAAGGAAAAACTACAGGCAATCTTATCTCGGAAAATAGATCTAAAATCCTAAGTAACACATTAGCGATTGATTGCTGCCGCAGCCACGTAGGCTGTAGCAATGACTGTCAGTTGTCTACTCATTATCCATTTTCTTCTTCCTTTGTAACAGTAGCTTAATTTTATCTGGTGGGGAACGTGCCCGGCTGAAAACACATACACACACACACACACACACACACACACCAACTACATTTCCCAATCTCACCTACAGATTTACGGGATCGTGTAAGTCAGCACTTGCAAATAAGATGTAAGTGAAATTTCTGCGTAGGGATTCCATGAAAGCCCTTAGAAGGGGGACAGGCAGCTCACCTGATTCCTCTCCTCCTCCCTCTCCTCTGTGCTATCTATTCTGCAGAGCCACTCTCCACTGTTTCCGACTGCACTCACTCTGCTCTGTGGCCCAGGCAGCTGACCCGGATGGAACCCAGCAGCAAGTATCCTTGCCCTCTGGATTCTAGTTGGGTTTGACCAATGAGAGACACCAGCAGGAGGTGGAGTCTGGAAGGGCAGAGAAATCAGTATATGTGTCCTCTGGACTCCCTGCCTGTCCGGCCATGCACTGACAGTGGCTGCTTCCCTCTACCTAAGGCCACAGCTCTGGGCACGCAGCCCTCTCTTACAGCTCACAGCTGTAGCTCTCTCTGGGTTCCTGCAACCATTCCCTCCCATCACCGCTTCAAGCTTACAGTTCCTAAGGGCTCTCTGCTCTTGCTAACTGGGTTACCGTTGCTAACTTCCTTACCGTTCCTTGTTCATTTCCCATCACCTTACCCACACCTTTGTGAAGAGTCCATCCTTTAAATCTGCATCTTTACCCCCAGGTCTTCGCAGCACCCTTCCTGATGCACTCATCCAGTCTCCTGCCTGGAGCACAGATGTGTTAGCTGGAGCACCCACAGCCATCTCAGATAATGAGGCAAATTGAAGAATGGAACTGCAGGTGAAGGATGGTGAGGCAGAAGAAAGGAGTCTGGCTCCTTGACAACTGGATACAGTCTCTAGACCAGTTCCCTGATGTGAGAGAATTAACTCCTAATTGATTTAAGCCACTCTTTTATTTATCGTTAGCAGCCAAAAGTAGTTCCTAGTTATTCGTGGGATTTATAAGAATGAGAACTTAGTTTAACATTAAGAAATGCATTGATAGGGGAGCCTGGGTGGCTCAGTCTGTTGGGCATCTGACTCTTGATTTCTGCTCAGGTCCTGATCCCAGGGTTGTGGGATGATGCCCCATGGCCAGCTCCATGCTGAGTGTGGAGCCTGCTTGGGATTCTCTCTCTCCCCCTCTGCCCCTCTGCCCTGCTCATTCATTCTCTCTCTCTCTCTCTAGGATAAAATTTAAAAAAAATTAAATTAAAAAAGAAATGTATTGATATAGCCTACTATATTAACATATTAAAGGAAATAAACATCAGAATTTTCTCAATAGGTGGTCAAATAGTGCTGATAAAATTTGATATCCTTTTTTGACAAAAAATAACCTATGAATTATGGGTATCTTGTTTACTTTTTAAAACATGCCCCAAATAAAACTATAGCACATATAATAATGAGGTATCAGGAGTGTGACATGTAGAATTCTAAGATGGCCCCCAAATTGTGCTAGGAATACCAACCAATGGAATAAGGTGATAAAAAAAAAAGCAAAGGTGTGTAAATATTGGTAAGAAAAAGACAAAAGTATAATCATTTGAGATAATATTTTATCTCTCTAAATCCTCAAAAAAATACTAAAAAGGTAAGGGCATTCTATTAAATTGGCCAGATGAAATGTCAATAAACAAAACTCAGAGCTTTCCTTAACATTAGTCATGACAATTTAGAATGTGTAAATGATAAAGAGATCCCTTATACAATAGCAAATAATAATCCAAGAAAAAAAGAAGCAAAATAACAATAAAGACAAAATATAAAATGCCCAGGAATAAATACAAATACCTGTATATAGAAAACCACACAAAAGTAACTAAAGAAAATCAAAATGTGACTAAAAGAGAGATGTGTCATATTCCTAGAGAGGAAAAGCCAATTTTGTAAAGATGTGCATTTTCCTCAAATTAACTTATATATTCAACGTGGTTGACATCAAAATCTCAATGGGATTTTTTAAAGTTTATTTATTTCTGAGAGAGAGAGAGAACGTGCAAGGGAGGGGCAGAAAGAAAGGGAAAGAGAAAGAATCCCAAGCAGGCTCCTCACTGTCCGTGCGGAGCCTGATGCAGGGCTCAATCCCATAAACTGTGGGATCATAACCTGAGCTGAAATCAAGAGTCGGACACTTAACTGACTGAGCCACCCAGCGCCCCTCAACGGGATTTTTAATGTAATGTGATTATGTAGTTCTTAAGTGTGTGTATATATATATATATATATAGAGAGAGAGAGAGAGAGAGAGAGAGATACTGTTCCATTCATCTGTATGTCTATTTTCATACCAATATTTCATGGTCTTAATATAATAATTATGACTATATATAACATATATACACATATAGATAAACACATACATAACATATATGTATATATGCACATATGCACATCACACACATATAATAAATATGTGCATACATATGTGTGTATATATATCATATATATGTTAGAGATAAAGATATGGAAAAAAGACTTTTATGGCAGCAAAAACAGAAGCAGGGGCTCAGTTAGAAGACCTTTGCAATAATCCAGGTGAAAGGTGATGGTAGCTTGTGCTGGGGTACAGCACTGAAGATGGGGAGAAGTGCTAAGTTTCTGGGTATATTATGCAGGTAGAGCCCATTGGATTTGTTGATGGACTAGATGCAGGAAAGAAAAGAAGTCAAAGAGGACTCCAAGATTTTTGACCAGAGCAAGCAGAAGAATGGAAGTGACATTATTATGTATTATTATAAGGAAGATCGCAAGTATTCTAAGGACTGAGGTTGACCATTGGGCAAGATAATATGGAGGTCGTGTGCGAGCTTGAAAAGCACAATTTCAGTGGAGGAGTAAGGTCGAGGCCTGCCTGAAGTGGGTGCAAGAGAGAACAGCAGGACAGTGGAGATAGGGGGTGGCAACAGCTCTTTTGAGTTTTGCCATTAAGGAAAACAGAGCAGTGGGACAGAAGTTTGACAAGCGTGTGAGGTCAAGGAGGCTGTCATAGTCCCATCAGGCTGCTATAACAGAATGCCACAGACTGGGGGGCTTATAAACAAAAGATATTGATTTCTCACCATTCTGGAGTCTGGAAGTCCTAGATGAGGGCGCCCGCATGGTTTGATGAGGGCCCTCTTCTGGGCTGCAGACTGCTGACCTCTCGTTGTGTCCCCACATGGTGGAAGGGGCTAGGGGCTTCTATGGGATTCTGTTTATAAAAGCACTAATCTCAAATATTGTGTTGTAAGTTACAGTAATACTTTGTATGCCTTACTAGATATTGGAATACCATAATGTCTGTATACATACATAGAAAATAAATGTTATTAACAGTCAAAAAATATATGAAAGCACTAATCTCATTCATGAGGGCTCCACCATCATGACCTAGTCACCCCCCAAATGTCCTACCTGCAAATACCATCACCTTTGGGGGTGAGAATTTTAACATACAAATTTTAGAGGGGCACAAACGTGCAGACCACAGCAACGTCTTTGCTTTAAGATGGGATGTGTTCACAGGCTGGATATAGCAGGTATATTGTTAACGCAAATGGTCTGTTTGAAAGCAGAAAAGTGATGATGCATTTCTCTTTAATTTATGATTTGGGCCTTCTCTGGAGATCCGTGTATGGATACAAGAACTTATGGACTCCCTCCCCTCCAATCCTGAGTCACAGAAACTAAGCCTGGCTCTCTCATGCTCTTCCATTTGCACTTGAGGGTCTGATCTCTAAACTTGGATGGAATTATGTCACGCCTGTTTTGGGACTCTGCTGGAGGAGGTAATGGGGGCACCCACGGGGCTCCTGCACAAAATGGACCTACCGTTTCCTTTCCAAACTCTCACCTGGTTCTTTCTGCCCAGAATCCTTGTGCCTCCTTTCCTTCCATGTTAGAGTAAAGCCAGCTAGAAGCCCAGAGGTCATGATTTATGGCATAGATTGCAGTGATGATTTCCTGATGTATACTTATCTCTAAACTCACCCAGTTGTACACATTAAATATGTAGAGCATTTTGTTGGTTTTTAAATTTTTTTCTGATGTTTATTTTAGAGAGAGAGACAGAGCACAAGCAAGGGAGAGGAAGAGAGAAAGGGAGACACAGAACCCAAAGCAGGCTCCAGCTCTGAGCTGTCAGCACAGAGCTTGACGTGGGGCTGGAACTCACAAACCGTGAGACCATGCCCTGAGCCGAAGTCAGCAGCTTAACTGACTGAGCCACCCAGGTGCCCCTAGATATGTACAGCAGTTTGGATGTCAACCATACCTCAATCAAGTGGCTTTTCAAAAAAAGAGGAAAAAAAGAATTAGCTTCCTTTTTGCTTTTCTCACTCAACTGCTACATTCCCCTCCCTGAGGCTGTTATGGCCAAAACCCAGTTTGAGCAGAGAAGGGTGATGTGGCAAATAAAGGACTGTAGGGACAGGATATACGTGAAATGTCATTATTTCATATATCGTCCCACCACACACAACAATATGTCATCAGTTGCCTTTTTCCACGAGTGAAAATAATCAGCAAGGAGCCTGAGTCCAAGGGAAAGAGTCCAACTCTTGGAGACTAAGCTGCTAGAACCAATTTGTTTTTAAGAAATCCCTGTCTCTTAGCCTTCACATAAAACATCATACCAGCTTAACGCTGAAGGGGGTCAATTCAGACTCTTCTAGTTAGAGAACCTGTCGCTTAAATGCACCACTTGAGCAAGGCTCTCCGAGTCAGAGTGGTCTTTACTGGCATTGTTTCAGTGTCTTGAGGGGATCTCATCCTTGGTTGCAAAAGCACGTGCAGCATCTCGCCCCTTGACAGCCAGCATATTTTATTGTCAAAAAGTAGTCTTGGCTTCACTGCTGGACTCTTCCTGCCACAGCCGGAAAAGAAGTAAAATCAGAGGCCATATTTTGATCCTATTCCCGATTTCCACTCTTCCTTTCAAAACTGAGACGTGCTCAGGAGACAAGTTGTTGGCCCTCAGGTGTTGCTATGAACAAATCGGCTAGGGCGTTCGGGCACAACCTCTGATTCTTTGTTTCACAACACCCTTCCTTGTTGCACGTTGCGGGCTCTCTATCAGTACTAACTCTGCCCTTCCCAGTTATCACTCACAAAATAATGATTAACTAAATGAAGAAAATAAACCCTTTGCTTCTGTATGCCAGGTTGTCAGTGATGAACCGAACAGTAATGAAAGCAACTGAATGCAACAATCATATATGCCCTACACATATGCCAAGAGCCGACTTATACTCTATACGTCAGTGGTTTTATTTAACTGTAGTGTGAAATACCTGCTTTTGTGCACACGTGATAGTAATTGCTCTCCCATTTGTTTGTCATTGGTGTTTTGTAACACCCAACAGTCATTTAACACCTTTTTATTCTTTCTCTCTGGGCAGATTATTTGTCATTAAATTTGCAGCTGCTATCACAACCTTCTTGGCAATCAATGAGCTTAACTTGGGTATGAAGTCTGAGTGTATGTTCAGTCGCGTGAAATAGAGACCAAAATTAACAGAGGCTTCAACAAACTAAAAGTTGATTTCTGTCTCATGTGAGTCTGGAGTCAGAAGTTGCAGAACTGGCACAGAGGCTCTGTTCCAGGAAGCCATGCAGAGATCTAGGCTCCTTCTGGCTTTTTGCCCCACCTTCTCTCAATTGTTGCCCTCACCTGGGTGGTCCAAGATGGCTCACTGCCGCATCCATGTCCAAGATGGCAGATGGAGGCAGGAGAGGGGGAGGCACACGCCATTTCCCTTGAGGACACACTCAGAAAGTTGTACATATCACTTTCCCTCACATCCCATTGACTAAAATTTAGCCACATGACCACGCAGAGCTGTGCAATCTCATATTTATTCTGACTGTGCTTGTGCCCAACGAAAGTCAAAGTTTCTTCTTCTGCAAAAAGGGGGCTATGGATCTGGGTGATCCCTGGCAGCCTCTGTCGCATCCTGATTTTGCTACAAGGAGCAAATCCTTGAATAAAGCACCTGTAGTTTGGCCTATTCTTTGCTTTCAGTGAAAAAAAAATATTAACTTATTCCCGGAAAGCATTATTGTGTATTGCATTGGAAATAACGTTGTGTGCTTTGTTAGAAAAGGACATGAAAGCTTCAATGCCTTTGTGCAACCTTTTAACAAACTTTTTGTTTTTTAACACAGTCATCAGCATATATTCTAGCTACATTTTACCTCTTTTTTCTTTTTGGCTGCTTATGTGAAATCATCACAAACACACATTCACTTATCCTAGAACAGACAGATATACAGTCTATAGTCATACTTTAGCTCTACTCACTATTTAAGTTTACAACATTATTTGGAACTATATTTATATTACCACTTTCTTGAGTTCTTTTTATAGCTCATTAAACCGCTTTGAGAAATTGATCGATTGTTTTGAATTGGGGATATAATCAAGCACATTAAACAATAGGAACAACAAAAAAAATATAATACCCATAAACTATAACAACAAATGACATAAAACATAAGTGAAGGGCCATCTGGTAACTGAATTATTAGGGAAGACAAGCTGATAAATTCCATCCTTTAAGACTATACTGCTTATTAGGAATGTTAAGGAATTTCTGTGACATAATTGATCTTACATTTCCAATCTAGGGAGCACATGTGAATTAATTAATTTCAGTGCCTGTTTCACTAAAACTACAGAACTCTCTTGTAATCACTTGATAGACTATCAGGGATCCATTAGTAGTCTGACCCCTGCACCTTGAGAAACAGTGTCTCCTTATTTAAGTTGGCCCTAGTGTGGTTAGTATATTTATTTGCAGAGCTTAACCAACCAGTTCAGTCTGGTGTTACAGCTAGCACAAAGGCTTAAAGCAGGAGGATGTGTATTCCTGTTTAGGGTGGGGGTGCAGGTGTAATGGGAGGTTGGAAGCAAGGGAGGCAGAAAATCAATATGAGTTAATTCCTATTTAAATAGAAAATTCCATTAGCAGAGATTTTAATATCTCTGAAAATTAGTTTGAGTCAGTCCCTGGTATAATGAATTAGAAAGTCATCTTTGCTACCTAGTGACCACTTTTCTCCACCTTTACGAAGCCTTGGAAAGATGCTTTAGACATGCGTGTAGTTTAGATTCCAATGATCCCTGGATTCTTAAAATCTCTAGCAGCACTACCAATATACTGACATTCCGAGACCAAAGTCCTTATGAAAAATGGAGATCAAAATAAGTGTCGACCTACCACTTTTCCCTTGTGGATTTTGGAAATTTATCAGAGTAGAACATAATCTGCTAAAGGAAGAGGCTTCCCTCTGGAACCTACTGGGCTGACCAGGCCACTTTACTCAGTTTCATTCTCTTGACCTTCACTGAATCATAGCTCCAGTGCCTTTGGAAACCCTCACCAAACTTTTGGCAGAGATAAAGTTGATCTAGAACCACAGCATTGGTTATTTACAAACTGGTAAGAAATCTGAAAATTTTTGAGGAGTAGGAATAAGATTGATATTTACTTTAACTTATTTAACTCAGTGGAGTGCTTTTCTGATTGAATTAGAATTGTAAAAATTGATGGATCAAAATACATTTGCTCGCTTCAGAAAACCCTTCCTATCCTTCCATGAAATTGGAGAATATCAAGCCTACAAGAGTCACATTTTCTTTCTATTCTGCTCCATCTGGTACTTGATTCTAAGTGACCACCATCTGCATTAGCTATTCCCACAGGTGGATAATGAACCCTCCTTCCAAAACTCAGTACCATGCAATAATAAGCAGTTGGTTTGCATTCATACATCTATGAACTGGCTGGGCTTCAGGTGGTCTAGGTTGGGCTCAGCTGGGCTTGGCTGTATGTAAGTTGTGGGTTAGATCCAGAGCTGCTCTACAGGTCTCTCATTCTCTTTGGGCCGGCAACTACTTGGGCATGTTCATGGTGAAATGTAGGAGGGCAAGAGAGTAAACCGACTTCAAGTTTTGTGTCACATGTACTAACATCACATTAGCCAAGACCAAAGTCAAAGGTCAGGAAAATATACTCTGCTCATCACAAGGCTATGGCAAAGATGTAGACATATTACAATATTGCAGAGGATAAAGAATTGGGAGCAACAGCTTAGTCTACCATACTGTCCCTAGGTTCTTCAACTATTCGTCACATAACGTAGTTCTGAGACCACCTCCCCATCATGAGAACTCTCCTCTGAGGGTGATCATGTTTCTCCTTGTTCCTCTGATAATGCACTGGGACCATGGTTATACAATATTCCAGGCAGGTTTGATAGTCAGCAGATACATACCAGGGGTTACCCCCTGTATATTTGTCATTGTGTCTACCAGCCCTAGTTCCATGTATTGCCTGAACTATACACAGTAGACAAGACTTCTCATCTATTTCTGAAAATTCTACTTTATGTAACATGATATGCCATTAACTTTTTGGCATTAATACTTTGCTAACACATTATTAGCCATAATACTCTTCAATTAACCGTCTCAGTTATGATGTTTCCATTGCCATTTTCATGTTGTGGTTGGTTAATGCTCCCTTTAGGAAGAACACGTGATAGGATATTTTGTAGGATCCACTGAAGCATTATGATTTTTAATCAGAATTAAAAATCAATCGGAATATATGTATGTGAGTGAGTGAGTGAGTGAGTGACTGAGTGAATTCCTCAAATGAATAGGGCCTCATTAATAGTGGGAGGCCATAAACTCATTCAAAACATTTATCAACACTGCCTTGCACATTACCTTGGGAGTCTACAGAACATGCCATAAAACACATGGGCATTGATAGTAGATTTAGATGTAGGTCCTTAAAGAATAGGACTCTGCTTATGCAGAAAGAATATTCAAGGTCCCTCTCCTTAACACTTTAATGGGCATATTGTTAGATCTCATGGAGGAAAATGAAGAAGTCATATTAGCCTTGCTAATATTAATACCACATAGCTTTTTTTAGAATTCTGGAAAAGTAGACAAGTAGCCTCCAAATCCCCAAATAGGAAGTAACTCCCAGAGATTGGTGCCATGATGAATGATCTCAAGATGGCTTAGCAATATTTCTGGACTATATGGGCTTGCAGAACCCTGTTATTCCCCTATCAAAGGTGGACTGTATTCCCCCTTTGAACCTACTCAGGCTTTAGTAAATGCTTTCACAAAGTAGCAGAAGTAACACTGTGAGGCTAGGTCACAAAAAGGCCATAGAACTTCCACCTGCCCACTCCATCCCTTTCTTGGGGTGCTTGTCCTTGGAACCCAGGCGCCATCATGTGAGAAAGCCATGAGGCCACATGGAAAGGCTACTTGTAGGCAACTGCAAAACATGTGAATGATTCAGCCTCCAGCTTTTGAGATAATCAGTTGAGGTCGAGTAGAATGGAGCCCTACTCAAATTGCATATTCATAAGCAAAACAAATGTTGTGTTAAGCCACTATTTCAAGAACTTTTTCATGCAGCAGTAGATGCAGGAATGGAAGGGGAGCAGAGACATGTGGAAGTACTTTGAGTGTTTGGTGTTTGTGAAGACAAGGGAGAGTGGAAATGGGAGGAAATAGAGGAGTAAAGGGGAGGTAATGAGTCTGGTTTTAGGTATGTTGTGTTTGAACTGCCTGAGAGGAGTTTCGCAGTAGAAATGTTCAGTAAGCATTTGGAGACAACAAGTCAGAAAGTTAGAGAGGTCACCTTTCTGCAAAGAATATTGGCCTGGGAGGCACGAGACCTCAGTTCACATCTGACTCAGCTCCTAAAACTTGCTGGGTGACCATCGCAAGAGGCAAGCCCCTCTTCCTCTCTCGGAATCCATATCCTTTATGTACGTCGAGGGAGGCAGAACTGTAAGGTCCTTTTCTGCTCTAACATCATGCACCAGTAGTTATTCCCAGCTGCATATGTGTTTCTTCTACCAGCACAGGAGAGTATAACTGAAAATGGTGGTCCTCCACAAGTTTAGCATTCAGTGGGGAGAGTTCAAAAATCAAATTTAACTTGGATTTCTCAAAGTCACATCTCCAATGGCCACATAAGAGGCTCTTATACATTCAGAGAATATGGTTTACCCAGAGAAAATCAACCTTAGGGAGTTCCTGTGATACGGTGCACTGACCCAGTAACAAATAGGAATGATGTGCTTCTTTCATTTTTCTAACCAGTCCTGACCTAGACAGGCTGGAACACGTTGTAATTATTACACTCAAACTGATAATACTAAATAGTTTCCAAAGTTGGCTTCCTACCTTTATCTGTAGAGCTATTTCCAATATCATGAATTCAATGTGATTCTTAACCTGTTGGGAGTGTTCAGGAGAGCTAGGGAGATTCTGTCCAGAAAAATAAATATATATCTTTACACAATCACTTGAACAGCCTTGACCACTTTTGACCATATGAACAGCTTACAGACCACTCTCCCCACGCTGATCCCAGAGCTCGGACCAGCAGGCTAATAGCCTCCATGAATGAAGACCATTCCATTCTCTCTATCAGTAGATTGACTTATTAAACAACAGTTACTGTGTGATCATGGCAAAGCTTCTTAAATTCCCTTCCTCACTCTTTCATTTGTTTCATTATCATCTTTTTAAAAATTTACTTTTAGAGCAGTTTTAGATTCATAGCAAAATCAAGTGAAAGGTACAGAGTCCTTCTATACTCCCTGCCTCCACTATCCAAGTCCCATACCACAGTGGTACATTTGTTACAATTAATGAACCTACACTGAACCATCATTATCACTCGAAGTCCATTGTTTACATTAGGGTTCACTCTTGGTGTTGAACATTCTGTGGTTTTTGACAAATGTATAATAGAACGTATCCACTATTGTAGTATCGTGCAGAAGTGTTTCATTACGCCATAAATCTGTGCTCTTCTTTTTCAACTCTCCCTCCCTCCTAACTCCTGACAACTGCTGTTATTACTGTCTCCATAGTTTTGCCTTTTCCAAAATGTCATATACTTGGAATCATACAGTACATAGCTTTTTCAGACTGGCTTCTTTCACGTAATCTGCATTTAAGGTTCATCCATGTATTTTGATGGCTTCATAGCTCATTTCTTTTTTTGTCACGAAAAATATTTCATTGTCTGGATGCACTACAGTCTATTTATCCGTTTGCTTACTGAAGGACATCTTGGTTGCTTCCAAGTCTTAGCAATTATGAATAAAGCTGCTATAAACATTTATGTTCAGATTTTTGTGTGGACATAAATTTTTAACTCATTGTAGTAAGTACCCAGGAATACAGTTTCTGCATTGTACAGTAAGATTGTGTTTAATTTTGTAAGAAACTGCCAGACTATCTTTAAAGTCACTGTACCATTTTGCATTCCTATTAGCAATGAATGAGAGTTCCTGTTCCTCCACATCTTAGCCAGTATTTGGTATTGTCAATATTACAGATTTTGTCCATTCTAAAGGGTATACAGTGGTATCTCATTGTTGTTTTAATTTGTGATTCCCTAACGACATACGATGTTAAACATCTTTCTTTATATGCTGTTTGCCATCTGTATATCTTCTTTGGTGGGGTGTTAAGGTCTTTGGCCCATTTTTAAAACATATTGCTCATTTTCTTACTGCTGAGTTTTAAGAGTTATTTGTATATTTCAGATAACAGTCTTTTATCAAATGTGTCTTCTGAAAGTATTTTCTTCCAATCTGTGGCTTGTATTCTCATTATGTTGATATTGTCTCTCACAAGGCACAGGTTTTACATTTTAATGAAGTTCAGCTTATCAATTATTTCCCTTATGAATTATGCCTTTGGTATTGTATCTAAAAAGTCACTGTCAGACCCAAGTTCATCTAGGTTTTTTCTTATGTTGTCTTCTAGGAATTTTATATTTTTGTGTTTTACATTTATGTCTGTGATCCATTTTAAGTTAATTTTTGTGGAGAGTATAAGGTCTGTGTCTAGTTTTATTTTTTTACCTATAGATGTCCTGTTTTCAACCACCATTTGTTGTTTTTCTGTTGTGTTGCCTTTGGTCCTTTGTCAAAGATCAGTTGGTTATTCTGGGTCCTTTGCCTCTCCATATAAACTTTAGAATTAGTTTGTCAATATACACAAAATAACTTGTTTCGACTTTGATTGGTATTGTGTTGAATCTATAGATCAAGGTGGGAAAAAACTGACATCTTGACAATATTGAGTCTTCCTATCTATGAACATGGAATATCTCTCCATTTATTTAGTCCTTCTTTTATTTGTTTTATCAAAGTTTTGTGGGGTTTCCTGTATAAATCTTGTACATATTTTGTTAGATTTATACTTAAGTATTTCATTTTTGGAGGCACTAATATAAATGGTAATGTGTTTTTAATTTCAAATTCCATTTGTACATTGTTAGCACATAGGAAAGCAGTTGACTTTTGTGTATTAACTTGGTATCCTGAAACCTTGATGCAATTGGTTATTAATTCCAGGAGTTTTTTGTCAAACCTTTCAGATTTTCTACATAGACAATCGTGTCATCTATAAACAAAGACAGTTTTAGTTCTCTCTTCTCCATCTGTGTATCTTTTATTACCTTTTCTTGTCTTATTCAATTTGCTAGGACTTCTGGTACAACACTGCAAAGGCGGGGGTGAGTGCAGACATCCTTGCTTTGTTTCTGATCTTAATAGGAAAGCTTCAAGTTTCTTACCATTAAGTTTGATGTTAGTTGTAGGTGTTTTGCAGATGTACTTTATCAAGTTTAGGGAGTTCCCCTCTAGTCCCAGTTTATGGAGATTTTTAAAAAATCATGAATGGGTATTGGATTCTGTCAAATGCTTTTTTCTATATCTATTGATACAATCATCAATGTTATATCAATATGATTTTTCTTCCTTAAGCTGTTGATATGATGGATTATCATTTATTGTTTTAAAGCAGTGAATAAACAAGGAAATAATATCTACCTTGTGGTATTAATGTAACATCTAAATTAAATAATACATGTTAAGGGCCCAGCATCATGCCTGTTAAGTAATAGGAGTTCAGTAACTGGTAGTTCCTCTTTTTGAACACTTCCACAAAGGTGGAAACCACTGACACCCAAGCCGCTGTCCTCAGCCTGCTCCCAATGAGGCGCTGAATTCCCTGCTAGAGAAAAATGCTGGTACTTGGGACGAGGCTATCACCACGTGATTTCCAGTTTTCTGATTCTTACAACCTCATCAAAGAGCAGGTCTCATGGTGCAGTGCTTCTACTCTGTATTCAAAGAAATTATCGTCAATACATGTCTAATAGCAAGCACAAAATGAGTAGAGTCTGTCTTAAAATCCTTAATTTGCAAAAGAATGGTTACCTTTTTTTGAACACTAATTTTCCTCCTGACTGCATCATCATCTCATAGTGAATTTTCTTATGTTTAGTAGTGCAAGTGTCTGCCAAGCTCATTAGACATCAGCTGATACATGGATTTGACCCCATAATTTATGAAATATCCCACTGAGACAGTGGAGCAAAAAGTCCAGGGCTTAGAGTCCATCGATGTTTAATTCATCCCAGAGTATTTGGAGGGAACCAGACCTAAGGTAGTGACTCAACACAGCTTTCAAACACATTGGTCAGAAGAAGGACAAACTCCAATAGGAGTATTATCAACAATAAGTTACATGCACACTTTGAGAATCAGGGTGCCAAGGGGTAAACATCTTCTTAGAGTGGCTGGCACGGCATCCTGAAACAGGCACGCTTGCAGAAATGAAGTGGGCACAATCCCTGCCCCCACAGAGCTTGCAGTATCATGGAGGCAACAGTGATGGAGACTAGTTAAAAAACCGAGGGAGACCTGAACAGTCCCCAGAAAGCATCTGCAATGATGTAGATGGTGAAACTTGTAGAAAGTTTGAGTGTCTGTTCTGTTGATTTGGTTTGGACGTGTGGGAGTTTTAAGTAGCTGCAGTGAGATAACAACTACCACTGCTACAAAATCAGTCTCTTCTTTGTGCTTTACATGAAATGACTCACTAGATGCTCAGAACTGACCTACCTACGTAAGAGGTAACATCATCATCATTTTCCTTTCACAAGATGGATAATTAAAATGAAAACTGCGTGGGTTTACAGGTAATTAGAGAGAGATTGCAGATCTATGAAATACAACAAAAAATAAAGCTTTCAGATAAAAAGAAAACCCTTTTGACCGCAGACTAGGTAAGAAAACCCTAAATGAGATTTGAAAGGCATGAAAGAAATAATTATTGTTATTTTTAAAAAGTTTTTATTTTAATTCCAGTTAGTTACCATACACTGTCACACTAGTTTCAGGTGTACAATTTAGTGATTCAACACCTCAATACATCATCCTGTGCTCATCACGACAAATGTACCCTTTAATCCCCATCACCTGTTTCACCCATCCCCCCACCCACCTACCCTCTGGTAACCATCAGTTTGTTCTCTAAAGTATCTGTTTCTTGGTTCATGTCTCTCTTTTTCTTCCCTTTGCTCATTTGTTTTATTTCTTAAATTCCACATACAAGTGAAGTCATGGTATTTGTCTTTCTCTGACTTATTTCACTTATAATACTTTCTAGCTCCATCCACATCATTTCAAATGGGAAGATTTCGTTCTTTTTGATGGCTGAGAAATATTCCATAGTGTGTATGTATGTGTGTGTCTGTGTCTGTCTGTGTACACACATATATATATCACATCTTTATCCATTCATCAGTCGATGGACACTTGGGCTATTTCCATAATTTGGCTATGATAGATAATGCTGCTATAAACATCAGGGTGCATGTATCCCTTTGAATTAGTGTTTTTGTATTCCTTAGGTAAATACCTAGTAGTACAACTGCTGGGTCGTAGGGTACTTCTATTTTTAACTTTTTGAGGAATCTCCACACTGTCTTCCAGAGTGGCTGCACCAGTTTGCATTCCCACCAACAGTACAAGAGGGTTCCCCTTTCTCCACATCCTCACCAATATCTGTTGTTTCTTGTGTTGTTGATTTTAACCATTCTGACAGGTGTGAGGTGATATCTCATTGTATTTTTGATTTGCATTTCCCTGATGATCAGTGACGTTGAGCATAAAAGAAATTAATTTTGAAAAATTGGATCATGTTAAAATTAAGAACTTGTTTGTCAAAGGACATTACTAAGATATTTTAAAAGACACCACGAAGTAGAAGATAGTCACAATACATATACTATACCAAGATTCATATTCAAAAATATGTATGTATATTTAAAAAGTAAACCATCTATAAACTATCAAGAAAAAGACAGATAAGCAATAACTATGTAAAGGCATGGACAGACACCTCACAAAAGAGATATTAAAATGACCATAAAAAACAAATATTTCTTAATTTCACTAATCATAAGACAAACACAAAGTTATATCACAATGAGACAACAGCACACACCCTCCAAAATGGTTGAAATTAAAAACATGGAAAATATTAAGTGTCAGTAAGGATATGGAACAACCAGAACTCTCATATTCTCTTGATGCGACTGTAAATTGATAAAACCACTCTAGAAAATTCTTTGGCATTATGTGCTAAAGCTAACCATATACATACCCTATGACCCAACAATTTAACTCTTAGGTATATGTCTAATGGAAGAGTTTATATATGTTGAACAGAATACAAGTACTAGAATGTTCATAACAGCACTGTTTATAATAAATTCAAACTGAAGATTACTCAAATGCCTCCCAACCATAGAATGGACAAATTACAGTATATTCACACAAAGGAATAGTATACAACAATGAAAATGAACAAGCTATAACTTCGTGCAACCACACTGATGAATCTCATAAATATAAATAAATGTTTGTAAAAGAACTCAGGCCTAGGAGAGTACATGTTATTTGATTGCATTGATATAAATTAGAAAAACAGGTAAAACTTACTTAGGCTGATAACATTCAGGATCGTGATTATCTTGCAGGTAGAGGAAATGACTACAAAGGGGCATAAGGGCAGATCTGAGATGCTGTTATATTCTGTTTATTGATCTGGATGCTGTTCACACAACCATGTGCAGTTTCTGAAAATTTATCAAGCTGTACCTGTGCATTTATTATTTATTATATTTCAATAAAAAGACATAAAATATGTCAAACGCCAAAGTGCCAAAATTTATTGGATTTAAAAAATAAAAAGCTTTGCCTATTTGGGTACTCGTTTATAAATGGACTATAACAAGCCACTGATATGTCAAAAGAATTTAGCATGTTATGTAGAATAATAAAAACTTAAAAATGATTCCCTAAATATACTCATGGGTTTTTGCCCAAGAACAACAGCTGACCTTTTAGAACATCATTATATGCAAAAAAAAAATGAAATTAGACCTTAATTTTACACCATACACAAAATCAAGTCAAAATGGATTAAAGAGGATCTAAAGATGAGATCGAAAACTAACACTCCTAGAAGGAAACATAGTGGAAAACTTAATGACATTGGTCTTGGGAATGAATTCGTGGATATGACACCAAAACAGGCAACAAAAGCAAAAATAGAAAAGTGAGACGACATCAATTTAAATGATTCTGTACAAGAATTACCAAAGTGAAAAGAAAACCTACAGAATGGAAGAAAATATTTGCAAACCATATATCAGATAAAGGGTTAATATTCAGAATATATAAGGAACTCCTACAACTGAATAGCAAACACACACACACACACACACAACACACACACACACACACACACACACACACACACACACAAACTAAAACAAACAAACAAAACCCAAAACACCTAACAACCTGATTTGAACAATGGGCTAAGGACTTGAATAAACAATTCTCCGAAGAAGATATACAAATGGCCAAGAAGCATATGAAAAGATGCTCAACATCACTAGTCATCAGGGAAATGCAAATAAAAACTACAATGAAATAACCCCTTATACTGATTAGAATAGCCTGTCAAAAATAAAACAACAATAACAAAAGATTAAGAAATGTTGGCAAGGATGTGAAGAAATTGGAGCCTTTGTGCATGCTTGGTGGGAATGTAAAATGGTGCAGCTATTCTGGAAAACAGTATGGACATCCCACAAAAATAAAAAATAGAACTATCAAATTGATCCAGCAATCCAGTTTCTGGGTATTTATTCAAAAGAATTGACATCAGTATTCCGAAGACATATCAGCACTCCAATGTTCACTGCAGCATTATTCACAATGGCCAAGAGGTGGAAACAACCTGAATGCCCATTTATGGAAGAATTGATAAAGAAAACATGGTAAATATGTACAGTGAAATATTACTCAGCCTTAAAAAGGAAGGAAACCCTGTCATATGCAACAATATGGATAAACCTTGAGGACATTTTACTAAGTGAAGTAAGCCAGCCACAGAAGAAAAACTACTGCATGAGTCTACTTATATGAGTTATCTAAAATAAACTCATAGAAGCATAGAGCGGAAGGGTAGTTGCCAGAAGCAAGTGAGGGGCAGGGGGTGGACTGAGAGTTGCTAATCAACAGGTGTAGTTTCAGAAATGCAAAGTGAAAAAGTTCTAGAGATCTGCTGTACAACATCATGCCTATGGTTAACAATATTGCATTGTACAATTGAGAATCTATAAAATAGGTACATCTCATGTTAAGACTCTCATCAAAATAAAATTAAAATTAAAAAGATTAAAGAGGTGTTTTACTATTTTCTATTTCATTGACTCCTCAGATGTTTATTATTTTCTCCTTTTTTGCTTAATTTATGTTTATTTTGCATTTCTTTATTTAGTTTTTGAAGGTTGGTACTGATGCCATTGGTTTGAAACCTTTGCTCTTTTCTGATATAGGATTTTTAATGTTAATAATCCTTTTTTTTTTTTTTTTTTTTTTTAATTTTTGGGACAGACAGAGAGAGACAGAGCATGAACGGGGGAGGGGCAGAGAGAGAGGGAGACACAGAATCGGAAACAGGCTCCAGGCTCCGAGCCATCAGCCCAGAGCCTGACGCGGGGCTCGAACTCACGGACCTCACAGACCGCGAGATCGTGACCTGGCTGAAGTCGGACGCTTAACCGACTGCGCCACCCAGGCGCCCCAATAATCCTTTTTTTTTAACCTTTGGATGCTTTTAAGATTTTGTGTTTATCACTAGTGTCAGGCAATATGATTGTGATGTACCTTGATGTAGTTTACTTATGTGTCTTGGGTTTCCTTGAGTTTCAGGAATCTGTAGATCTATAGTTTTCATCAAATATGTAATTTTTCAACCATTATTATTTCAGATATATTTTCCACTCCCTCCTCCCACCCCCACCTCACTTCTCCTTTCAGGATGCTGATTATACATCTATGAGGCTGCTTGAAACTGTACCACAGCTCACTGATGCTTTGCCCATTTTTTTTCAGTCTTTATTCAGTCTCTTTTTCTTTCGGATAGTGGTCTTTAAGTCCAGTAGTCTTTCCTTCTGCAATGTCTAATAGGCTTTTAATCACATCCATTGAATTGTTCATGTCAGATATTACGGTTTTTATCTCTAGAAGATAGTTCGGGGCTTTTTTCGCCATATATTCCACGTCTCTACTTAACATGTTCAATATCTCATCTTGTTTCTTGGAAATACGAAATACAGTTATAATAATTGTTTAACATTAGTGTCTATTAATTATATCATCTGTATCCTTTTTAAGTCAGTTTTGATTGATGGATTTTTCTCCTCATTATGTGTTGCTTTTCCTTGCTTCTTTATGTGTTGTATTTATGCCTGATAATTTTTTTTAATGTTTGTTTGTTATTTTGAGAGAGAGAGTATGAGTGGGAGAGGGGCAAAGAGAGAGGGAGACACAGAATCCAAAGCAGGCTCCAGGCTCTGAGCTGTCAGCACGAGAGCCTGATATGGGGTTCGAACTTACAAACCATGAGACCATGACCTGAGCCAAAGTCAGCCACTTAACCAACTCAGCCACCCAGGTGCCCCTGATAATTTTTATACTGGATTCCAAACATCATATATTTTAACTTGATGAGTGCTAGATATTTTTGTATTTCTATAAATATTCCTGAGATTTATGTGTCAATAGTGTTACATTACTTGGAAACAGTTTGATGCTTTCAGGTTTCACTTTCTACTCTTCCTATGTGGGACCAGAGCAGCATTTACATTAGGATTAATTTTCCCCTATGATTCAGGCAAGCCCCATTTGCACATTCTACCCAATGCCCCATGAATTAAGAGATTTTCCACTCTGGCTCTTAGGAACAGGCACTATTCCAGGACCTGTGTGGACTCTGGGGACAGTTTCCTCTATTTCTTTTCTGGTGGTTCTTTCCCTGACCATAAGCACTTTCCTTACATGCATGTACTTGTCAAGACTCAGCTCAACATTCAAAGGGGACACTGAAGATCTTCAGAAGTTTCTCTCTCTGTAAATATCTCCTCTCAGGTATTTTACTTGTAAACTCCAGCTGCCTTGGCCTTCCTGGATTCTTAACTCCTCCCTCCACATAGGAAAACTACACTCCCTGCTCTCTGGCGTAGAAACTTTCTCCAAATATCAAGCTGAACCAATTACAGGACCAACCCCATTTGTTTCCCATCTCTCTGGGATCACTATTCTTCATTGCTTAATGTCCAACATCTTCAGAATCATTGTTTTATATAATTTGTCTTTTCTTGGTTGTTTTCTCAGGTGGGAGGTAAACCCAGACCCTGCAACTCCATTTTACCCAGAAGCAGAATCCTCAATAGTTTGTTTTAATGGAAGAATTGAGTGTGTTTACAAAGAGGAAGGTTACATTGAGAGGGAGGTAATTTAATATTAAAAAAAGAAGATAATCAATAGAGCTCAGTTTTTGAGAAGGCAAGTATAGATTAGATCTATAATATAGGTGGAAGAGGTTGATCGATATGGTACAAAAAGTAGCTCCCCCATTATAACAGGAGAGGCAGAAGAGTGATGGGTGTAAACGTGGCAGGATTTCCCACTTAATAGACTCTATTTTTCTGTGAAATATCAGGCAGAGATACCTGCTGAGAATGGAGAGGGTGCTAGAGGTGAGAGACGTTAAGGAGACAGATGGTGATTTGAGAAAAGATGCTGCAGAGAGGGGGGATTAGTTGATCAGAGAAACATATAAGGATGGCCAAGTCTTTACTGATGGACCTCTTGAGACTGGTGACTATAAATATATATTGGAACAAGTCTAGCTTCTTGATCCTGAATGGCTCAAATTCAACATGTCTACAACAGAAAACATCATCTTGAAGTGACTACTTGTCTTGGTTAACTGGATGGATACAACATAGCATTTGTGGAGATGGTTAGCACAACAGCAGGGACAACTTATAAGGGCAATGTGTTCAGTTTTGGGCAACCTGCATTTAGGAGTACCTAGTGACTGCCAACACCACACAGCTTGAGCTTCACATATAGGTAACACTAATCGCTATGGCTAACTTTGGTCCTCAGTATTCCAGATCATAGGTGACCCTGGCAAAAAAACATCTCAATGAGTGGTAGAGGCAGATGAGTGGGGTGGTAACTGGTCAGGTCAAGGGTAGGAGGAAGACATAGAGACCAAGGAAGAAAAAGAAACAAGGGATTTCAGCATGTTTAAACGTTTCTGGATAAGATCCAGGAGAAGGGGGTGGAAAAGGATGAATATACAAAAGAGGGAAAAATATTGCCATTACTGTGTGGTATTTGAGAAAGTGGGTAGGGTCGAGATCCAGAACACAGGTAAAAATGTTGGCCTTATTACTTATTTATTGCCTTCAAGTATAGAGACCGAAACTGTCAACAGAATAAACGACTTGAGTTTCACATAGATTCCTGACTCTGAATGCCTCTGCAAAATGTGTGTGTTGTGTCGATAAAAGAATCAGGTAGGACAGGCAGAAATGGTCTTCTGATGTAACAGATCATAATTTCTGGAGACAAAATTTAGGGCTGTATCTTAGACCCTCTTCTTAATTTGAGAGGCCGTCAGTGGCAACTGGCTCTTGTCAAAACCAAAATTGTTCTTGTGGACCTTGAAAATAGTCACCAAAATACAAATAACACCACTTAAGCAGGCCAACTTGGCCAGTTACTCCAGGGCACATTTGGCAGCCAGCTCCACTTGGCAGCCTTACACAGAATCAGACCTTTTCAGGAGCATGAATGAGTGTCTTCCATGGAAGGCTGAAGGCCATTTTGAAATTCTTCTAAGCCAAGGTAATTTCTGCTGTATCCTAGGCTGTCCAAGAGGCATCCTGGTGACAGAATGGACCTCAAAGTCAGATTGCCTGAATTCAGTTCTTGGCTCTGCTACTTACTGGCTGTGTTGCTTTAGGTAGGTTATTTTAAGGAACCTGTACATTTGGGGCATCTGGGGGGCTCTGTCGGTTGAGCATCCGACTTCGGCTTAGGTCATGATATCACAGTTCACGAGTTCAAGCCCCACATGGGGTTATGTGCTGACAGCTCAGAGCCTGGAGCCTGCTTCAGATTCTCTGTCTCCCTCTCTCTCTGCCCCTCCCAGAGCTCATGCTCTGTCTCTCTCAAAAATAAACATTAAAAAAACTTTTTTAAAGGAAACTATACATTAATTTTCTCATCTGTAAAATGGGAAGGGGTTATAGTACTTACTCCATAGTATGTGTATTAAACAAATTAATGTTTGTAAAGCACTTAAGATAGTGCCAGATACATAGCAAATACTTAGTGTCTGTGAAATAAAAATTAATATTTAAAATGACAAAGAGCTGCACTGTGAGAATTCTGCCTACAGGGTAAACTTTTATCTGGGTAAAAATATTGGCCAGTAAAGTCAACTTTGATAGTATTACCAACTTGTCTGTTAGCTAAATTATATCAGACTTACCTTAGTCAACTAAATAGAATACCGGAGATGCTAAAGAGAGCCATGATCTTGAACTGTATGCCATGAATCTAGTAAAATTCTAGCAGAGAAATATGAAAATTAAAGAAGGTGGTATGTAAGGCATGCTATTCATACCCCCTCAAGTATTGAAAATCCTAACCTTATTTAATTTAGATTTCTGGAAAGGTCTATGCTTGGCCTCATTTGTTTATTTGCTGTAGAAACACCTTCATTGAATTGTGCTTAATTGTCATGTCTTTGGCTTTTACCAAGGATACTACACAAAGAAGATATGCCAAAATATTTATTAAATGAATGGATAGAAGATTGCTGCATTGATTGCTGTCTTTGCTGCAAAACTATCATGCAAGATATTGTCCATTATGTTTTTCAGTGTCCGCAGGATAAAAAACTATGCCACCAAGGAAAAGTTTGATTTCTTAAAGAATTGGTAGATTTCCTCCTATCAGAAAATAACTCTACAGCAATATGTTCTCTGGTTGCCTGGAAACTCAGAGTCACTTTTTTAAAAGTTTATTTATTTTGAGAGAGAGAGAGAGAGAGTGAGAGTGAAAGAAAGAGAGAACACACACAAGTGGGGAAGGGGCAGAGAGAGAGGGAGACACAGAATCCAAAGCAGGCTCTAGGCTCTGTGCTGTCAGCATGGAGCCCGACACGGGGCTCAAACTCACAAACCGTGAGATCATGACCTGAGCTGAAGTCTGACGCTTAACCAACTGAGCTCCCCAGGTGCCCCCCAGAGTCATGTTTAATGCTCAATCACTGGAACTCTTAACCTCAATGTTAGTTTATTTTCCATTCTCGCTTGCGTGTATTTGACTTTCCAGATTCATCCTAACGACTTCAATGTGTATCTTTTATAAGGACAATAACAACAAATATTTATTGAGTTCTTACTATTTTCCAGATAATGTTCTAGGAGTCTTGTATAGAGTATCTCATTGTAAGTTGCTGTAAACCTTTTTGGAAACTATAGGGATATAAATCAATAAAGATGGGTGTACATGCCAGTGTGAATTGATTATTAAATGAGAATGAGATTTTACAGTGAGAAATAAAAATACTCAACATTGATAGATCAGTTGGTTACTCTTGTTTACAGAAGAGTTTAGGGAACTTCAGTTTCTGGCAGTATTGTCCGTTAAGATACCCTGAACAACAGTCGTGATAAATATAACTGAAACACTGGATGTCACACATCTATCCCTAACACTAATGATTTTCATTTGTTCCTGAAAGTCCTGCTGCTAAATGAAAAATCTTTTCCATTAATTTCAAAGGGAAAAATTATTATGCATTCATCCCAACCCAATACCCCATTATCACCTATACTGAACAATGAAATTGAATAATTGAATGATAAAATAAGTATATATAAGTAACAAACAACAATGTGAAAATAAATGTAGCTTGAACATACAGTGTAAATTAGTAAAGGTTTATTATACTCACTCTTTTTTTCTTCGTACATCATTTTCTTGATCCATTTTTTTAGTATTCAGGGCATGGGAAGGTTCAAGGTCATCTTGTGTGACACTGCACCCAAGAATAAAGGTAAAGAACAGAAAATCACCTTTAGAGGCAAATAAAGGCAAAATACTAAACCATGTTGAAATACGTGGTGTCAAAAACAAGACAACAGGCCTCAAATGCAGTTGTTTATGCTAAGCCCCATGTCACCAAACTGAGATTTCACCTAATTACAGTTTAGGCTCCCCAAGAAATGGAACCTTCAACCAGTAAATTAGGAATCGTCTGAGCAGCACTACTTAGGTAATAGGCCTGATGGACACTTATCATCCCCTAAAGGAAAATAACCTTGTAATAACCAACCTGCTTTTATGCCTAGCATAACTTCCTTGTTCCTACTCCCTTCTGCCTATAACTCTTTCATTCTGTATAGCTCCTCAGAGCTCCTTTCTATCTGCTAGATTGGAATACTGCCTGATATAAATCAACTTTTGCTCAAATAAACTCTTAAGATTTTTAAGATGCCTCAGTTTATCTTTTAACAGTGGAATAGAGCATGTGCACAACAGAAGGTGCACAACTTAGTAGTTAGAAGAAGTTACCTCTTCATCCCTTACTTGGTATATGTATGCCAAGTAAATGTTTTGGGTCCATTTAAACTCGATGCACAGTTCAACTTTGTTCCACATCATATTTTCCGACTAAAAATGGTTGTGTTGACTACATTCACAAGGATGTCTTTGTCTAAAATAATAATTTTGAAATATCACTTTTTATGGCGATTTAGTGTGATTTTAGTGAAGAAAAATGGTGGCACGAAACTGCTCTAGTAACCAGTGTATTACTTTTTAAATGTTTATTTATTTTGAGGGGGGTGAGGGGCAGAGAGAGATGGAGAGAGAAGCAGGCTCCACACTGTCAGAGTAGAACCCCACTGTTAGCACAGAGACTGACATGGGGCTTCATATCACGAACTGCAAGATCATGACCTGAGCCGAAATCAAGGGTAGGACGCTTAACTGACTGAGCCACCCAGGTACCTAGTAATCACTGTATTCTACACCATCACATATCTGCAGAAAAAAAAAAGCCAATTCCACATAAGGATGTCCTGGATAAATCATTAAAAATTATTAATTGTATTAGATCTTAATCTTTATCCTTTTTAAAAGATTTTTTAACGTTTATTTATTTTTGAGAGATGGAGAGAGAGCACAAGTAGGAAAGAGGCAGAGAGAGAGGGAGACACAGAATCTGAAGCAGGCTGCAGGCTATGCACTGACAGGCTGACAGCAATGAGCCTGATGTGGGGCTCGAACCCACAAACCATGAGATAAGGACTTAAACCAAAGTCGGATGCTTAACTGACTGTGAGCCACCCAGGCGCCCCTTAATCTTTGTCTTTTTAATATTTTTAATATTTTGTGTATAAAAGTATCTGAACTTTGAATTGTGAGCGAATAGATGCTTTTCTCATAGAATATGTTTTTTACTTGAAAGAACAAATCAGAGACAAACTATGCTTATTCAAATTTGGGGGATTTTTTGCTTTTTAAGTTTTTTAAGTTTATTTTACTTATTTTTGAAAGAGACACAGAGAGAGTGAGAGGGGGAGGGGCAGAGAGAGAGGGAGAGAGAGAATCCCAAGCAGGCTCTGCATTGTCAGCACAGAGCCCGACGCAGGGCTTGGACTCACAAACTGTGAGATCATGACCTGAGCCGAAACCAAGAGTCACATGTTTAACCAACTGAGCCACGCAGGCACCCTCAAATTTGGGTATTTAAGAGACATTTCCTTGAAAATGAACAAAGTGAGCTTATCAGTTCAAGAAAAACAACTGATAGAATTTGTTGCCCGTGATAAAATTCCAGCTGCAAAGTAGAAATTTAGAATTTTGAAAAACTCGAATCCACCACTTTGAATTTGACAGCTTCCAAGTGCTTAAGGGTTTTTCTAATCAACTGGGCAGTAATATCACTGAATGTGAATTTCTGATACTATAATAATGAAGTATATCAACGTTTAGAACATCTGCATAATTCAGTAAACAGTATTTTATCCAAAATGTCTCTAATGTATAATGCTGCAAATATATCCATGAGTAAAAAAATCCATTCAAAGTGTGAGATCGATGGATTTTAATGTAAGCCAGTATGATAGATTCATTGATATGGTTTCAGAATTCATATTTTAAATTCTAAAAACCACCATTTGTTGGGTTTGGTGTAATATCAAAGAATAATATCCACTATTATTATAAAAGGCTATCAGACTATACTTCACTGTTCCAACTATGTATCTGTGTGGGGCCAGATTTCCTTTATACACTTTATACAGTGTATAGCCTGGGCTGCCATATATTGATTCATAGATGGTGTATGGCAGAACTTGAGGGATAGGGACATGTGATCATATAGATTAAGAATTATATCGGGGCGCCTGGGTGGCTCAGTCGGTTGAGCGTCCGACTTTGGCCCAGGTCATGATCTCACGGTCCGTGGGTTTGAGCCCCGTGTCGGGCTCTGTGCTGACAGCTCGGAGCCTGGAGCCTGTTTCAGATTCTGTGTCTCCCTCTCTCTCTGACCCTCCCCTGTTCATGCTCTGTCTCTCTCTGTCTCAAAAATAAATAAACATTAAAAAAATTAAAAAAAAAAAGAATTATAGCTAGGTGTAGCAACACGGAAAAGCTCAAAAATAACAAAGTGAGTAAAAGAAGCAAACAACAGAAAATTCCCTAGAGTGGGGTTTCATTTAAAGTTCAAAACCAGGCAAAACTAACAATACACTGGTCAGAGATGTATGTATGAAGACAACAACGAAACAGAAGAGAAAAGCAATGATCAATCCAAAAGTTAGGAGAAAGGTTACCAGCGGGTGGGGATGGGGGAGCAGGGCATACAGGTGGTGGGGTTTTTAGATTATTATTATTATTTTGTATGCATGGTATATTTCACAACACTTGGAAAGGATTGGAAGCCCCGGGTCATAACAATTTAAAACAAAGTTTTTGCTAGTTCTTTGTAAAAACCACCACTAATGACTTTCAGCATACGCTTTACTAGGTTGGCATGCTGAACTTGATTTGGGGCAAGGAAACAATAAGCAGTCACTAATGATGGTTTCCATATTTCTCTTCTTCACATACAGTGAACATAGTCTCCGGAGAGCAGAGATCACCGGAGTAGATGAAACAGGTGTGCCGCCCAATGCTCCCCTCAAGTGCCAAGTAGTCATGCAGCAAAAGAAACACAAAATGAGGCAGGCACATGCTTTGCTATTATTAAAGAGCTATAAAGATATTTTTAAAAAGTATCATGTGTGAATGCTTTCCTCCCGGAGTTAAAGATTTGAGGAGGTGGGTTGGTTTGGGAACTTCATCAGAAGACATCACTGGCAAAAATGACCCCTCCCTTCATTTTCACAGACTTAGGTGTGTGCAGGCTGAAACCCTCCCTAACCATCCAGCAGGAGGTCCCAAGCCCTTTAACATCCTCCATAGCCCTGGGGTGAAGATGCTCCAGGAAAGTCTCCCACCATTGAGTGAGAACTTTCCAGAGTGATCCTGTGAAGACAGAAGTTGTACTTTCAAGAAGTCTGAGGTCTCCAACTACAGCAGTCATGGACTCTCTTGCTAACTCTGATTTCTTGGTAGTAATGTCAATAGACTTTTTACAGAATCATCTCATCTAAAGATAAGAAAACAGAATAATGTTTCATTAATTCTCATTTTCACAGCAACCTTATGAAGCAGGTACTTACTGTACCCATTTTGTAGATGAGGAAACTGAGGCACAAGAGGGGAAGTAACACGCCCAAGGGCATCCTGACTTTACTATTGCCAGAGCCTTCTGAAGGGTCTCTCTGTCCTTTCTGTCTGGCTTCTTCTGTTCATCCACCATCTTGTCTAATGACTGCTTTCTCTAGATTGCCTCCATGAATCACTGCACCCCACTTCTCTGGGCTCTTATGGCACTTTTCTTGAACTACTTGAGATGACTTTGTTCATCTTTGTATACAGTACAGCTACCTCTCCCAATTATGACACTTCAGATGCCATGCTAGGTAATGCAAACTCACTTTTGGCCTTTTTGGCATCGGCATTAGTTTTCGTTCTAGTACACGCAAATCAGAAGTCATTCCTACTGGCAATAATTTGGGGGGTGGGGGAAGGCAAGAGAACCAAAGGAAGGGAAAAGAAAAGGGAGGTAAAGAGACAGGCAAAGAAAGAGGTGAGAGTCACATAATGAAGCCTGGGGAGAACCAAAAAGTAGTTAAGGAAGGGTTAACCTCTTACCCCACTCTTTCCCCACACAGAGCGAAGGCCAGCCAAGGCTCTATACTAAGGAAGAGGCATAGGAAACACCCATACCACTCCGAAGTGTAGGGCAAATAAAGGTTGTCCAAGGTAAGGAAGGACCCTTTGGTGGGAGTTTCCACAGCCTCAGATCATCCTGGAGAGGCAGTGAACATGATTCATGACCCTAGTCCCCTTAATCCTTTTCTTCTGCCACGAGGTCTAAACTCTGTCGTGTAAGTCAAGACAATAACAGCAGCTTCAACGCATTTAATATTTACTGTGTGCCGGGCACTAAATTAAATGCTTTGTGCACATTATCTCATTAATCCTCACAACACAAACAAGTTAGAAACTATCCTTTTCTTCACTTAGTAACAGAAACTGGAGATTTTACGGATGTAGAGCCTTGGCCAACATCACACAGCTCATGACAGGAGATTCTGGGATTCAAACCCAGAGCCCTGTGATTCTCATACTTATGCTAATAACATTATAGAAATCAAAAGCAAAAGAATTCGCCTATGGGGCGCCTGGGTGGCTCAGTGGGTTAAGCATCCGATGTCAGCTCAGGTCATGGTCTTGCAGTCCGTGAGTTTGAGCCCTGGGTCGGGCTCTGTGCTGACAGCTCAGAACCTGGAGCCTGGTTCTGATTCTATGTCTCCCCCTTTCTCTCTGACCCTCCCCCACTTGTTCTCTCTCTCTCTCTCTCTCTCTCTCTCTCAAAAATCAATAAACGTTAAAAAAAATTTTTTTAAAGAATTCACCTGTGATTCCACCAATACATAAATCAAATAAGAAGTCATGGTAGAATGACAAGAGCTTTTTGAAGTCCTGGATCTGCCACCCCCTGCAAATGTGATCTGCAGCTGCCTGGCTTCACTAAGCTTCAGTTGTGCTCATCTGTGAGTGAGTGTGATGATGGTGCTAACCTCCCAGGCTTGTTGTGAGCATTAAATGAAATAATGTGCATAAAGCTCCTCATAACTGTAATTTACGGGATACTCTGGTTGTCATTATTCTTGTCTTTTATATTCTCTTCCAGCTCTTGTCCACGGGCACATAACCTCTCCCAGCTATGATCATTGTATACACGAGTTCATTGCTTACTCCTCACTCTTATCAAGGACTTGCTGCCTGCTTCTGTATCATTGCTATCACCATTTTGTAAGGTAGTGTGCTATCTTTCGTGGATGTGTCAAAATGCTTCAGACCCTCTCTGCACTGTCGGGTGGTGTATCTATTCCTGAAGCTTCGCTACACAGACAACAAGATCCTTTAAAGATCTGTATTCTTCTGAACATCAACAGGAAACTTTAAACTTGAGGTCTATAAAGGCTGAAGAAGTTCTTCTGGGAGCAGAGTTGGCCAAAGTCAGACCTGCTGCCAGTAAGGCTTTCACGAGCCAGAGCAGTCCTGCCACGAAGACAGCACCTCAGGACCCATAAATTGTGTTCTGTGCCCTTGCAAAGATGGGAAACAAAGACAGAGGGGGGCCTGGGCAGTGCTTTTTCAATGTCCCTGTGAGAGTTGCCATGCATATGGCTGGGAGCACTTATTTAGAGGTTGCAATAGATTTAAATGCGAGTTTCAAGTACCAAATCTAAAATCCTTGCCCAAAGAGGTTACATTTCAAAGCATTCAGATTGGATGTGGGAACAAAGAGGAAAGTGTCCCAGGCTGACAATCGCAAGGAGTCTGAAGATAGAATTAGCACTGTAGGAGGCTTGGCCTGGAGGCAGGTCAGGGGCAGGCCAGAGTCAGAGGAGAAATCAGAAGGAAAGGAGGCCAGAGACGAGCACCAGTCAGGGGAAGGAAAAACTAGGAGAGTACAGCAAGAGGAATCAGAACCCAACCATAGGGGAAGAGACCTTTTCTAAGCTGCCTCATCCAGAGGGGTGAGGTGAGAGGAGGAAAGTAGTCTCTCCTGGTGATGACAAGAAAATCAGATGGTGGTTAGCTTCAGGAGCAGGAAGTGAACCTAGAGGGCACAGGTGTTGACCTTCAAATAAACCCAGGGAGTGTCCAGACTGTGTCTGGCTCCTTCCACTGTGCCACATGGAAGAGATGATGGGGCCAGAAGCAGTCACAGGCCAATCTGAGTGTGACCTCTCTGCATAAACCGTTCAAAATTTCCCCTGTGCTCTTAGGACAAAGCCTGATTGCACTCCACGGCCTAAAAGGCCCTGGCCACCTTTCCAGCCTCATGTCTTTGCACCACCCAGTGTGTTGGCTCAGAGTTCTTCCTCACTGGTCCTTGTATGAGTCATGCTCTTCCTTACTTGCAAAGCTTCTTATATGCTGTTCCTTCGGCCTTCAACACGCTCCTATCCCACCTCCCTCATCTGGCTGATTCCTACTCATTGTTCAGATCAACTGAAATGCCACTTTTTCCAGCAAGTGTAGGTTTGTGCACTCTATAGTGACACTTGTCAAAGTCTTTGGTAATTGGTACCTTCCTGCCTCCCCCATAATCTGTGAGCTCCGATGGGGCAAGCACCACATCTGTCTTCCTCACCATTGATTCCCTAGTGCCTGGCATAGAATAGGTACTTGATAAATATTTTGAATAAAATAGTAAATAGATGAAAGCAAATTAATTGACTCCTTTTAGTCTAGTTACTACTTACTGAATGCCTGGTCTGCAGCAAGCTTTGTTCTAAGAGTGGTGATGAGGACAGGCATGGTCCCTGTCCCCATTTGAGCCCATTGCCTAGTCTAGTGGGAGCACAGACAGGTCCATAAAGAATCCTGGTAGAACAAGTGCTCCAGGGACGATGCAGAGTGCTCTTGGGAGCGGGGAGCACATGCTGAAGAGAAAGGAAGAGGAGAACTTCATGAGAGGAAAGGATCCTAGCTTAGCCTTGGAGGCCCAGTAATCCCTTAACAGACAAAGAAGAGGGAGGAAGGATGTTTCTGGCAGACTGAGTAGCTAGAGCAAACTCTTGGAACCAGGAAATAATGGAAGATGTTCTAGGGACAGCAAGTAGGTTGGGTGACCACTGTCAAAGACACCTACTTTTGCTCTACGAGATGAGGATGGAAAGTAAGCAGTAGCCAGATCACAGAGGGCCATATTTGCCAAGCTAAAGAAAACAGACTTTATCTCCTAGTCAATGGGGAATATGAGAACCCTTATGCTCTAGTTGGTGGGCAGACTCCCGTGAGACAATAGCCGCTATGCTTGGAGTCTTTGCTCTGTAGGCACCACAGATGAGAGAAAAGATGTTCTAAGGAAAACATTGTGGTCTGTAGTCTAAAATTGTATAAATGTTTATCAAATAACAGAGGATGAGAAAGGATGTTGGCTGCATCCTAGAATACTCCAGTGAGAGGGGCTGGTTGGGGTCAAACCTGTGATACGCATCCCCCCTTCTCCCTGGCACAGATGAGCCACACAGAAGGACCACAGCATAGGCACAGGTGACAGGGACCAAACGAGCACAGTGGAAAGAGTAGAGGAAGGAAGACAGGAGAAGCTTCCAAATCCAGCTCTGCTGTGCAACTTTGGGCAACTTGCTTCTCTCCTCTAAGTCTCTGTTTTCCCTGCTAAGCCCTTTTCAGTCTAATGTTGTATGAGTCGATGGACATGTCGGTGTACACAGCTGAGTTTTGGGGGATGGCCCACCCCAAGGTCACTGCTAGCCTTTGTGCAAATAAGAAAAAAGTCACCCCTTCTGCTAGATGCTCTGCTTACATAAACTGGGAAACTGGTCTAAGAAACATATACATTTTTGCTGTTTACTAAGGGAAGGGCACCCTCCCAGGGTGGCATAGTGTACAACCTACATGACTGTCCAGCATCCCTGGACCCTCATAGCACTCATGTCAGAAAACAAGGGCTGGAATGATCATCAGACTGGTCCAGTGAGGCCCATCTTATAAGGAAGAACATGACTTTTGAGATGAGCAAAGTAGATTAGGAGAGCTTGTCATTAGGCAAGAACCAGAATGACTGCCATCAACAGAGCGATGGTGGTGGTCCTGCAGCCATCTCTTCTTCATGTGAAGTTCTCCAAGATGCCTCCAGCCAGAGGCCACAATTGAATGTGGGGTCTGCAACAGAAAGCACAAGGATTTGTTGAATGGCTTAATTGCTACATGTGTGGAGAAGGAATGCCTCTCTGCAATCATCCCTTTGGGGATGAGGACAAGTAGTTGAGGAGGTCCTCTCAAGCAAGACTTTCTCAAAGTCATTCCAAAAGGGCCCTACACTATGGATTCCACCTTAGACGCCTCAGACACCCAGACGCAGAGAACCACGGTGGACTTGACATGGAAATCTCCTAAATATTTTAAAGAACTGAAGTTTTTTCCTCCACAAACGAAACCTTCACAGCACATGATAGGTACATTTATCTGGGACTGAGTTATTTACCAGCAACTAAAACATGAAATTAGCTGGTCCCTAAAGGCAATTTTGTCCTTCTTTGTCTGGTGCTTTAATAAATCATCCCAACCAAGGAGGTCAGGAGGCGTTGGGGGTAGGGTTCCACATTTGCTTTCCATATTCTCACATTCTGCATGAACAGCCATTTTCCATTTAGGGCCTGTGATGACCCCCTTGAGACTGTCTGCATGATCCTGTGATTTCTAGTTTCTAAGGGACCGGCCATGTGTTTGGCTTGGCAGGCTCTAACGGGAAACTTTCTTTCACTTTTTTCGGTTTTCAAATTTAAAGTCCTAGGAATGTTTTAGAAACAGGCCCCTGACCAGGACAATGTTTCTACTGTAATAGAATATAACAGGGACACTTCTCATCAGCATGATCCTTCTCCTTCCCCAGCCACACTTTTTATGAGAGCAAAGGAGGCTTGATTGCAACGGTGCATATTTCCATCAATTCCCCCACTGCTGTGAGAAATGTGAGCGTGCATGAACCGCTTTCCTCTTGTGTTGACAATCCAGGAGTCTTAGGAGATGCCATTGTTCTGCCAAAGAGTAAACCCATGAGCTGCTGGGAGAAAGGAGGACCTAGCGTGGGGCTGGCTCAGAGAATGAAAGGAGCCACAGCTTACGGTCCAGTGACAATTCAGTGATGGTGACAGTGATGGTGATGGTGATGGTCGTGCTGAGGCCACAGGGGCCTTTCTCCTGGGCTGAGGGGGTTGGGTAGGACCTATGAGCCATGAGCCTTGGTGATCCATCTGGAAATATAGGCAACGTGAATCTGGCCCAGATCTCTCAATGGCAGAGGTTCAAGAGCGGTTGCTGATCTCTTTTAACAAGTTCGCTCTGCAATGAATGGAGTGCTAGAAATGCAGGTGCCTCCTGAGACTTGTAAAAGCCAACAAGACATGAAAACCAAAAGGCTCTTGGTTCTTCTTCTTGGTCAGCATTGCAGTGGCTGAATCAGAATTTCCTTATTAGGTGTTTGCATTTTCTTCAATTTGTATGTTGTTGTTGTTTTTAAACAAATGAGTGCCCCCTGACACCAGGATCTGGAAATGAGGCAGCTCATTAACTATCATGATCTGAGAGGGCATTCTCTTTAATTTTTAAAAATTAATCACTAAATCTTTTGTGATGCCTTCGATACTAATTTCACAAAGCAAACCATTGCCCTTTAACGGAGCAAGGAAGCCATGCGGAAGCACAAGATTTCACTGTTTGCTTCCAGGGCCCTAGGAAATGGAAGAGTGAGGTTACTACCCACTCCCATCCCCATTTCGTGCTTTTTTTTTTTTAAAGAAAAGATTAATTCTTTATGATGCCTTTAATGGAAATGAAGAGAATAAAATTAGCATTAGCATTTTATCACAAAGTTAAGAAATTGAAGGAAAATGTCAAAGTGCCCATTTTAGTTAGAGCCCGAGAGAGAGACGGGCAGAGACAGAGACAGAGGAGAGAGAGATGAGTCTTTGAGCCTCAGAGCCTCAGAGCCTCAACTGTTTCTGCTGTAAAATGAGGATGTTAACACAGGTGGTGGTGCTGCTTAGAGCTGACACGTGATGCCCTTACCCAGAGGCAGCCCCGATCCGTGACACTCTCTTTAAAGACCTATTTGAGGCAATAGCTGGGACATCACTGTCTAGCCAATTTCCAAGGACGTGGTATGCATTACCATGCTGAACTGGGTATGCATTATCAAGCCCTTTCAAGTCCTTTCTGGAACCAGCTAAGAAATAAACAAATGAAAACATTCTCCAGTTGATGCTTCTCCTTAACCCTACGAAGTAGATAATATGATTGTTCCCACTTATGGACAAGGAAACTAAGGCTGCAAGTGAAGTCATTCGCCCAAGATTGTACCGTTAATAACTAGGAAAGTGGTGGTCCACCCCAGGACTATAGGTGCCAGACTTCGTGTTCTTTTCTATAAACCACTTTCCCTGGAATTGGTATGACTGAAATTGCTCAATGCCATCATTAAATCATAGAAATATCACAACCACCCATTTCTTTTCACAAATGAGAACCCTGAAGTTCAAATCGGGTAAGTGGTTTGACCTAGGTCACACAGAGAATGATTGGCAGAGATGGAAGGAGAACAAAAGTTGGCAGGCCCAGGAGGGGCCCTCCCTAGGAAACCATCCCTCCTCCCCAAGACCACTGCTCAGAAGAGGGAGTGGAAGGAAGGAACCGCTGAGACTTCGGTGCCCTGACCTTGGGGCTGGCCCTCTTCTGGCAGGGGCTCTTGACCTGGGAACCGAGAACCTGGATTGGACAAAACCTACACTGTTAACCTCACCAGCTTTTAAGTAGAATGTAGAATTGCCCCGAGTAATGTCACTAAGACATTTTATAACTGTGTCTCAATATTCTTGGTTACTTCCGTAGTGTCACATACTTTACGCTTTTAAAGGCTTTTCTAATGTGGGCCTGTAGGCTTCAGTAGGCCACCAAGGGGACCAGGGCACGATCCAGGTTCACACCAGGCAAGGCTAATGTCCGAGGGTGAACGGTTCAACACAAACTCACCACCACAGCAGCACAACTCAGAGCTATTCTGAAATAGCAAGCTTCTCCGGGGCTCAGCTGTGGCTCAGCAGTGCTTCGGGGAGCAGGAATTACATCATGAGTCAACAGCAAACCTCAGCTAAGAGTCCATTCCCTTCTTAGTAACCCCACAAACTGTTTGCTACCTGATCTCCTGGGCTGTGGTCATCGGCCCGTCTAGACTGAGCTCTGCCCCTCAGTGGGCCAGAGCAAAGCAAGTCCTGATTCTTCATTCCAAGAAGAGATGACTGGCCCTGGATTTGTGAAAAGAGCATGACATCAAAACAATTTGTCAAACACGCATCAAGCCACACCCTGTAAAAGCTCTCCACCAACGTTGGGGAGGCAGGCAGCGCACCTGATTGTGGATATCTGGAGAACATTCTTCACCCGCACCATCACCCTGTCCCTTGCTGCCTCCTCCCGTCCCCTTTGCTGAGCGCGTGCCTTGGGGTGAACTTGGAACTGTGAAAAATGTGTATTCCATCTGATCTTCGCTCATGCTCCACTACTTACTTTTCATCTAAGGAATAATGCTTTGTTCCTGCATGAATTTAGCACGTGGATTCTCCTGTGCGCAGCTGTACCAGGATCTGTGTTTGTGAACGCTATTTCCTCATCTGGACAGAAAACACTCTAATTTGCACATGAGAGAAATGCCCCCGGGCTTAGGATGGAGCAGCAGTCCCATGCAGTGAAGGAGTGGCCACGTGTCACCGACTGGAACAGGGCTTCCCAGTTCACATAGCACTTCACGAACATCCCCTCAATCTCCACAACCCTGTCTGGGAGGTGGTATTACTGCTACTTTAGACAGACGAGGAAATACTGTCACGCAAGTCACCAGAGGTCACACAGGCAGCCAGAAGCAGAACTGGAGCTTAGATCTTCTCCCACCGAGCACCTGCGTGGTGTGAAACTCTACAGCTTTGGTTTCTTTGTGCTCCGAAGGTAGTGAGAAGACAGTAGCAATTGTCCGGTCTGACCAGTGGGTGACGTTTTCTTCCAGATCCCCGAATGTCTAGGGTCTACAAGTGTCCCTATGTCTAGTGACATGCCCAAAGCTAGATGCAAACATCAGTTCTTCCTGCAATGGGATTTCAGCTTTACCCCATTCCCTTGCCCAACTGAATACAGATCGAGCATCCTAACGAGCCAATGAAGGCTGAGAGACAAGGAGAGATCCTGCCCCAGCTACAAATCCTGTCAGAAGGCAGACAGCTGGCTTTCCGTCCTCGGACATGTCTCCACCAACCAACACAGAGCACACATTCCTATTCCAAGACTCATGGGACACACATTCCCTGGGACCTCAGACGACAAAGTCGACTAGACAGGAGTCTAAGGATGTCCCACTTGGAAGCGCAGAGAATGAGCGGCAAAGTCATGGAGGGACACATTGTTTAAAGGTCCCCGCCAAACTGTCTGAATGCGACTGGTTCCCACGACAGTCTGGTGCTGGAGATGTGCAGACTACACCTGTAAATACTCAGCTGCTGGGACAATTACAGGACTTAGCTGACCATCTGTCATTTGGGGAAACAACTGCCTAATTGCATCCTTAACTGAGTATTTGCAGATGTGTTCGGTACATGCAAAAGAGGAGGCCACTCAGAGCCATGACCGAGGGCCTCATTATCACATTATCAAATCCTTCTACAACAACCAGAGAAGACCTGCGCGTCAGCAGCTTTCCCCTAGATGGGCCGTCCTAGTGGGACAGGGAGGAACAGGATGAGAGAGAGGAAGGGAGCAAGGCCCGTTCTTCTCGGAGGCCCGGAGCCAGGCTTCTGGGGTGGTCTCGCCCGGGCTCGCTTACTACGACAGAAGTGGCTTCAGGGCATTGGCTGGGGACGGACAGAGGGAGGGCCCTGGTTCCCCATTTCCTCGGAGCTGTCCCGAGACAACACTGGCTAAACAGACGTCAAGTTTAGTCAGATCCTCCAGAGCAGCCCCGCCTTCTTTAACAGCGTCTCCACTGACCCGAGCGCGGCCATTGCTGTCAATTGTTGGATCCACCCACGGAGCTGGTTGGGAACATGGGATGTTGTCAAATGATGGCAAAATGTAAGATTTGACTGAAACAGTCTCCTTTCCCCTTTCATACTCACCCCCGGAGTTACAGAAGGGATTCCCTTGCCTGTATCTCTCAATACCAGGTGAGGGAGTGGAGGTAGGGAGAAAAGAGGTCACACAGAAAGTTAGGGATCGAACCGAGACGAGAATCCAGGTCTCCTGGGACAGGGGCCAGGACACCACCTGTTTACCAACTGCTGTTTAATACGAAACGCACAGAGATGACCCCTTTGAATAAATAGCATGTGTGATGGATCCTCCAGAGAGACGAGACCGGCCACTTCCGGCCCCCTAACTCTCCCAAACCCGTCCTGAAGAGCCCTCGGCTGCACCTCAATTCTGATTAATATTTGGCAGATGGTATTTCCCGTACCCATGTTGTCACCAAGACTTCCGAAAGTTAACGGCACTGGAAATATGCATAAATTAATGATGGCTGTGGACGGCAGAATCTCGTGGCAGGCAAAGCCATAAAAATCGAGAACAAGCTTCCCTAGGTGTGAATATAAAACTCCCCTGGGAACATATCTGAAGGAAGAGTGTTTTTATAACGCTGAGTTAAAATCTAAATTACATTATTCAGAGCTGTGTAAGTATGAACTAATAAATAACACATAAAATAAAATAGCACTTTATGAGGAAGGCTCATCCTATATTTCAAGCATTTTCCCACTCTTAAATTCATTATTTAATATGGACACTTTTAGCCACAAAATTTCTAGAGTTTATTCAATATCTTTTATGTGCTTTACAAGGTCATTAGAGAATTTATTTGCTCTTTCCCTTACAGATTGGAAGGTGGGCAGTGATATATGAGGTTTCACATTTTATTTATTCACCAAACTGTTCCAGATGTGATCCCATCATTTATCCACTGACACATCAAACCTGCTGGGCGCCCTGCACACTGACCTCCTCCCCACGTTCGCTTTCATGCTCTTAAAGTTACAGCAGGGCTCCCTTCGACGAGGAGACAAGAGAATTGCTATTTGGGGAGAGGCAATGGCGGGAGGGAGGTGATCGAACTTCAGTAATAAAAAATTTAATTGCTCGGCTACAATTTGAAAACGATATCCAGGTGGACAACTGACCTGGCACCGTTCTCCCAAAGCATTGCTTCCCTGCACACCCTCCACACCGGGCTGCGTGCCTCAGGTTTGGAATGTGCCGGATCTGAATAAACGGAATCGAGCAGGTACTAAATCATTTCCCCCCTCTCCTGGTGATTTGTCACCGTAATAAGCATTCTGAGGGTGATAGACCTTTTATTACTACACACTGTTAAGCAGGAAGGAGGCTGCAATGTATTCCTGGTGCTCTTTAGGGAAAATAATTACCCCGTGCAGACATTTTTTTAAAATATCGATTTAACAGAAAGAGTTATATTTAAACCCAAGTGCTTATTTAGTGCAACATATGAAACATTGTTATGTTTGTGTTGGTGACTCGTTCTATGACACCACGGTCCCTGAAATGTCTGCCACACTTCCCCAACCACCTCCCAATGTGTTTTTTGGTGGAGGCAAAGGAGGAGGAGGGGGTTCCCATTTGAGGAGTGCCTCTCTAATTCCAGCTCTATGTATATAAATACTGATGATACAGGCAGCTAATATTTGAGGAGCATTTTGTAATTTGCCAATGTCATTTGCATCATCCCATTTGATCCCCACAACGTCCCTATGAGGGATTCAGGGCTGATGCTATTGGTCCCATTTTCCAGAGGAGGAGACTGAGGCTCAGAGAGACTGATATGAGAATGCACACAAAGTATATAAAGAACTGGCACCGTAGGTAGGCTTTTCAAAGTTAGGAGGAGAGGAGAGGAGAGGAGAGGAGAGGAGAGGAGAGGAGAGGAGAGAGGAAGGAAGAGAGAGAGAGAGAGAAAGGAAGGGAAAGAAAGAAAGAAAGAAAGAAAGAAAGAAAGAAAGAAAGAAAGAAAGAAAAAGAAAGAAACCAGCCACACTGCATGGGACATACTTATACTAAAAATTTATCATTCTTTATTTGAAATTCAATTTAACTGGGCATCCCGTTCTTCTATGCCATAATCCTAAGCTTAGTGGGAGTCTGAAATGAGAAGTCCTAACACCTTCTTGTCCCCCACCAGAAAAGAACAAGAAAGAGTGTGCTGTGATCAATTCAGGCAAAAAGTGAGTGATTTTAAATTCTCCCCTGCCTCCCCAGTGTCCACCTGGGACCAGAGGCAGGAGCGCTGGCACTCACTGTGACGGGATCACAGCACACTCAGTCCAACCCCGGTGGGAAACAGCCCTTTGAGGTCCCCATGCCTGAGGGAATGCAATGATCCTAGACCACCTTTGTCTGGCGTCCCCCACACTTAACCCTGAGGGCATCATCTGAATGCAACCTGATCCACAAGCCCAGTACCCGAATGGGTGGTTCTCATTCATAAATACAGAAATGTACATCAAAGCAATGCAATTAGCAGTTTCAACTTAGCACGTTGGTAAAACACAAAGCACTATTATACCCGGTGCTGACGAAGGTGAGGGAAAACAGGCCTCTCAGATAGTGTCAGTGAGAGTGTAAATACATGGCATCTTTGTAGGAATCAATTTGGCACTATCTATGGCAATTTAAAACTCACAAACCCTTCGACCCAGAAGTTTCACACTGCCGGAAATTAACTTGCCCATAATACCACCTGAGCAGAGGCTTGCACCATCCAGCCCTATCCACTGGCCACAAGACCTGACTAGACAAATTCAACACGGCTTTGCTCCTACCACAAATAAGAGCACCCATCATTAGCACCAGGAACTGGGCTGAGTTGTTCACTCAAGTTGATTTCGTTCAATCCCATAAAGTCAACACTGGCATCAACGCATTAGACTCATGTGGAAACTGAGGCTTGAAGCGATGGAGTAACTCAGCTCACTCCAGATCACACAATTAGTAAATGGAGGAGCAGGGATTTGAATCCAAATCCATTTTACACGAATTTCCGCTCTTTCAGCCCTTCGACGCCACCACCAAGAGAGAGACCAAGGAGGGAGCCATGGCGACAGACTCCCACGGGGGAGCAGGAACTAGATGTTCCCCTCCCTGGTGGGGTTGTGGTGTTTTCTGTCATGGTTCAGCTGCTCAAACTTCTAGAACTAGTCATTAGCAGGCAGAGGAAGTCTGCACAGAATCCAGGGTCTCCCTTGAGCCTCCTGGGGTAAAGAGTATAAGTGAATGGATTCCATTTCTTTGGTTTCAATCAAAATATGTAACAGTCTTTTTTATTTAAAAAATTTTTGTACTCAAGTCCTTTCATCAAAAGCAAATGACAGCTGGATGGTATAAATGATAAATTTGGAGGTGTCATCTTGAGGAGACAATGACAACATTTTGAAGGGCTGACACTACCGCGAAGTGATCAGGAAGGAATTATTTTAAAAAATGTTCCGGTTCCATGATTAACCCTAAAGGCAAGAAAGATGTAACCCTGTTGGAATGGTTTGTTTTCTCATGAAGTAAAAGATGAATGGCTTTAACGAGCAACCACTGAAACATTTCAACTCCCCTCCCAAGCGAAAGGAAAAAGCAAAAAAGGGAAAATGGTTACCGAGTACGTAGAGTATACAAGGAAGACACTGTGATAGGCTTATGTCCTTCAGAGGCCGCCATAGTCCTGCGCTGCTCTCAGAGATCAGAGACACACGTCCAAAACTGTAAATCAAAGCAATATGGCGGAGAGAGCAGAGGGCTTTAGTCTACTGTTCATACTAGAGATTGACTGGATGGATCTTGGGCAAGCGCCTCAACCCCGCCAGGCCTCAATATCCTGATCTGTAGCGTGGGAATAATAATGCCTGTCTTGTACCTCATATGGGTCATTACTCTGTTGGAAGTAGAATGAACAGAGGTAAGAGAGTGCTGAGGAAAATTAAAGTATAATATGGATGCCTGTGCTGTTGGAAAGAGGCTGGTTCTGGAGAGGACGTTAAAGATATGTCTCCATTCTGCCTGGGCTGGCCTCCGACCTGTGGAAGAGTCACTTCCTCACCTCTCAGACTTCTTCATTGGGGGGAGAACAGAAGGGCCAAATCTGGCTAGTATTCAGTTGCAAATATGTGCAAGACATGGGATATACACCTTAGAAAAATAGCAAGTGCAACCTTGAACTACTATGCCCCCAGAAAACATTTCCTGAGAGCTAAAGTGTCATGGGTTGTAGGGGATGCCATTTGTAAGGGGCATGTGGTTTATGTGTGAGGACATCTGGGGCCTCCTTGAAGGCTAGCGTATCACGCGTTCACCGCTGCTCTCGTTTGGGCCCCTGTCACCAAAGTGCCCGCAAAGAGAGCCTCTCTGGGATAACCAGCTCTATAATTTTCTTTTCATGTGTTCTAATTGGCGTATAATTGATACACAATAAAATGCACTTATTTAAACTATACTCTCATTTTGAATATATAAAAATGCCTTAATTGTTGCAATACTTTTATATCTGCTTCACCTGGTAAGTCACCTCTCCATGTACATTTCTTCATCATTGATTTCTATTTCTTCACGTGCAGCCTGCTCAGGAACACTTTGCATGTGCCTGCTCCATATTTAGCTTTTCAATAGTTTTCCCTCTGGTTTGGTAATGTGGAAGCATTTTGCATACATTTCTTCTTCATTGCTTTACAGATGCTTGTGATTCTTGTCATCTCTAACAATATTTTCTATCTATTATTAATCTTTTCATAGCCACACCATTTCGTCTTCCATTTAAAAAGGTAACTGTTGTTCAACCACACATTGAATTTCCTGAATCTGGTACGTCTTCTTTAGAAAATAATTTTACTAACCAACACTAGCATACAATTGAGAATATGAGAATTTAACTATGACCGTTTGATTTTTGTGTTCTAGAAATAATATGATGTTTCTGAGTGCACCGCAGAGCTGTCCAGCCAGGCTGCAGTGTGGTTGCCAGGGGCCGTGTCCATCCCGGTGCTGTTGTGAAAATTACATGCAGCCATACAGGCATGGTCTTTGCACTCTGAGCTGTGCCGTCCACGTGTGAACAATCATGTTCACCCAAGCCACTCATACTGTTGGCAAGAGGAATGAAACCTTCAGCTTCAGAAGGAAGACACCACCATACTGTGAAAAGCAGAGTGGTGGACGCCCCCCTCAGATCACAAGTGCTGAGTTCTTCAAAGTTTTCTCTTGCACAGAGCCTGGGGCTTTCGATGTATTTGATGATTTACCAAGCCAAATGAACATGACCCAGCTTGCTTTGCCCTAGCTGCTTGTGGCACAGACCCATCTCACTCGAAGCAGGTGAATGTGATTCGATGGCTCAAGAGCAAACTGAATCAGATAGTGGCAAAGTTGACAGTTTCTTTTTGTCCAGTGATAAAACATATGCTTGGCAATTGACACTCCAGTATACAGGAAGAATGATTCTCTAAAGAAAAAGCAGAGCGCTTGGGAAAACTGGACACAAGTGACTGACTCAACATAGCCAAAGGCCAGAAAGCCCCTTGCGACACCAGCCAGTCTCCTACCTTCAAGAAGCCCCCTCATTGTTAGCTTTGTGGTCCGAGGATAGGCAATTGCAACACCTAGAGAGAGGTGATGGGGCCCTGACTCAGGCAGCCAGCTGTAGAGACAAACGGGAGAGGAGCGATATGAGAGGTATGTTGAGAACAGTGATACAAGTCCTCAGTTGCCTGTCTGTATTGCCAAAATATAAATGATCTGAGCACAGGGGTGCCTGGGTGGCTCAGGCAAACGTCCGACTTGGACTAAGGTCGTGATCTTGTGGTCCATGGGTTCGGGCTCTGCATCCAGCTCTGTGCTGACAGCTCGGAGCCTGCAGCCTGCTTTGGATTCTGTGTCTCCCTCTGTCTCTGCCCCTCCCCTGCTCGTGCTCTGTCTCTGTCTGTCTCTCTCTCTCTCTCTCAACAATAAGCAAAAAAAATTTTAAATAAATAAATAAATAATCTGAGCATGGAACATTTCTTGTTAACTGTGTAAAAACCTGACTTGAACTGGGGCGGCGGTGGGGAGGTGGTGTTGCTTATGGTCTTTATTCATCCTACATAATGTGAATATTCATACATTGCCCTGCAGAAACATCATTTGTTTGATTATACGGTGCTGCCCTAGTATTATGCAATATATGATGTATGCCATGTATTACCTTTTTAAATTTTGCAAAGTTTAAAACTGTGAACCACACCTGGCTCTGAAGGTTTTGGGTAAGGGATGGTGGATGTGTATAGCATTGTGGTTACAAAGATGTGCTCTGGGGGCACCTGGGTGGTGCAGTTGGTTGAGCGTCCGACCCTTGATCTCAGCTCGGGTCATGATCTCACAGTTCATGAGTCTGAGTCCCACATCAGGCTATGTGCCGATGGTTTGGGATTCTGTCTCTCCCTCTCTCTGCCCCTCCCCCACTTGTGTGTGCTGGCACTCTCTCTTTCTCTCTCTCTCAAACTAAATAAACTTAAAAACTTTTTGAAAACAATGGGCTCTGAAGCCTGGTTCCTAACCCCAGCTACGCTGCCTATTAACTGTGTGACCTCTGGTAAGTTACTTTTCCTCTCAAAGCCCTGATGAAAATAATGGCCCCTGCTTCACTGGGTTGTTGTAAAACTGAAGTGAGCAAATAAACATAAAATGCTTGTGTTAGAAGGTGCTTGGTATTATAAATAATGATCTGGGGATAACTGGCATAAACTTGGCCTCCCCAGGAAACCAGGCTCCTATACCCTAAGAGCCCCTGGACACTGGAAGAGAGCAAAGGGAACCATTTCCTGGCAAAACTAAATGGGATTTAGACTTGGCTCTACTATCAACCCGTGCTGTGACCTTGAGAAAGCCACATCTCCTCTCGGGACTTTCGGGATATGAAGGGGGAAATGAGACGATTTCTAAAGGCTGTACAGTTTGAACACGTTGACTCCAACAGGTACACTGCAGAACAACTCTGATTGGGGATTTGAAAACCTTTCGCTTGCTACTTTCAGGGGGGGCTAAGGCAGTACAATCCTTGTTTTCGTAACCCAGGGCCATGTCCAGGGCTGGAGCAGGGCAGCAGATGGACAGACCCATCTCCTAGATGTTTGTAATTGATCAGGACACACTATAATGAAGTAATTTTCTTGTCTTCATTCTCCATGCCAGCAGGGATCCGTCTGCCACGCAGGAAGGGTGACAGAGTAATCTGAGCCACAGCTGAAAACCTGCTTTTTCTCCACAGTTATTTAGCCTGCCACGAGCTATGGCAGGCGGTGGGAAAGAGTCCAGACAAGCAGGGGAATTTGGCTGCTCTCAAAATATCATACAGGAACTTTAAAAATTGAACTGATTTATGCTTTGTAATGTTTTCAATAATGTGTAAATTAAGTTAGGGTTTGAATCGGGGCTAAAGGAGAAATTTTATATGTTACCAGCCATGAAAGGGCCGCAGAAAAATCTCATTGTATGATAATGTTCCTTCTGCTGTACCAGGAATTGCATTTTGCATAAATAATGGGTCCTGGGGAAGAATATGTAACATGCATTATTTTTTTAGTATCAAAGAATGCTCAAAATTACCTGGTGACCTGAAAACTCCTCCGGGGTTTATGAATCTCTGGGTGGAGGCAAAGGCATCACCCCTGTAGGTCTGGCTTACTAGCTCTGCAGGCTCAAGGCAGTACCATGGGCATTTGAAAAAAGGCTCAAACTTCTCAGTTGAGGCATGGATGTCCCAAGCCCATGACCTTCCCCTATTCAGACTCTGGATTAAGAAACAAACTACATTCCAAGTGGGTACCCGTGTGGAAGATGATGCCGCCCCACCCATGAAAGCTGTGTTAAAGTAGCCGAGGTCCTAGAATGCCCTCCTCACGTCCATTTTCTGAGCCAGTGGCCCATTTTTTCCCCTAAGGTTTCCCCTACATGTTGTAGTCCTTTGCTGCTATAGCTCCCTATCTGTGAACAGTTAGACAAGCCTTCCTGAAACTCAGAGGCCCTGAGTTGGTCACTACAATCCATTCCATTTAGTATCGTCTCATTTGAGGGGACTATAACAAACATCTCTGGGGGCCCTGTGCCTCTGCTTTGCAGAATCTTCAGTGCAGCATCCATTGGTGCTATGGAAACCTTCAAAAGGGATCTGTCCAGCTTATCAAAAGGCATGGAGAGTTTGACATTTGCATTACTAAACACCTTCTCTAGAAGTTGGCATTCTGGCTAATTCTAAAAAGTATTAGACAATTGTTTTATACTTGAAATATCCCAAGTGAAAACACTTAGTAGAGCATAAAGTACAGATGGTCCCTGACTTACGATGGTTTGACTTAGGATTTTTCAACTTTACGATAGTGTGAAAGCGATACGCATTCGGTAGAAACTGTGCTTGGAATTTGGAATTTGGAATTTGGATCTTTTCCTAGGCCTAGTGATATGCAGTCTGATTCTCTCTCATGATACCAGGCAGTGGCAGTGAGCCGCAGCTCCCAGTCAGTCATGCAATCACAAGGGTCATCAACCGATAGGCTGATGACCATTCTGTCCCCATGCAGCCGTTTTGGTTTTCATTTTCAGCACAGTATTTGATACATTACATGAAATAGTCGACACTTTATTATCACATAGGCTTTGTGTTAGATGACTTTGCCCAAGTATAGGCTCATGAATATGTTGTGAGCACTTTTAAGGTAGCCGTGGCTAAGCGAGGATGTTCAATAAGGTAGGTGTATTAAATGTATTTTCAACTTATGAGTTTATCTGGACTAAACTCCGTCATGAGTCAAGGAAGATCCGTACTACACAGTATACAGATGTCACGTGGAAGCTTTGCCATTGCAGAGGATACCACAGTATAATTTGACATCATAGTATTTAAGTTACGAGATATGAAGGAGAGAGTAAACATTACTCAAGGACCTGACTTCCTCTTCTGGGGAAGGGGTTAGTATGCTTTAGGTTGTACATAGGATAGTTTTACCACGTTAGATGGAATTATGACCTTGTTATTGTCTTTATTTGAAGATTAAGTATGTTTTACAGAGATGTGCGTGGGTACCAAGTTGACAAGACATGAAATTTTGGTGGATAATTTTATGTGCCAACTTCACTGGGCCATGAAGTGCCAAGATAGCTGGTTAAACATTATTTCTGGGTGTGTCTGGGTGTATCGTGAAGCTTGAGAAGTATGTTGGATGCAGGATGGGCCAGAACACGAGGAAATTAGAGAGAAGGCATTAACCACCAATGGAGCAGCCAGAGAAATGGGTTTCTGGCCATGGGAGGGCTATGTCTGGAGATTAAGCTCTGGACACAGTAGGATTGGCTCTGTTCTGGATGGGGCTAGTAACAGGTTAACAGTGCTGTGTATAGAAGATTTGGAGCTCAGGCCATTACCTGAAACACACCAGTGGGGCCGGCCTGGTAAGGTGAAGGCTGAATGGGCTGGCTTTTGTCAAGGAGTCTGTGCCTAGAATCCTAGATCCACGGCAACAATGGCAGATCCAGACCAGCTGAGCCTCCGAGGCCCCAGCCTCATGGCTAGTGACCCACACTCACAACTGGCCCATCAGGTGCCAGAATGGTGATCATTAGTGATATTGCAAGCCTGACATTAATACAGAACTTGTACTTTTTGAAGCATTTCTTCATAAATGAATTCATTTTTGCCTCATAGGAAATCTTAGGCAGGTAAGGCTGATGGTATCTTCACTTGCATAGAGAGAGGTTTCTTACTTAAGGCTACCCAACCGGCCAAGGACAGAACAGTGACCTAGCCTCTAGTCTCAGGTTTTTCCGCCAGCCTCATGTCCTGTTTAAGGACCAACTGGCTCAAAATCAGTCAGGCTTTCAGTGGTGAATAGCATATTTCCACAGGGCCTCCAGGTCCTGGGCTGCTTAGAACCACGGCCCCTCATTTTCCAGTAGGTCTACAATTTAAAGACTGGATTCTGGTGCAAAGTATCTGGAGTCTGATAAAGGCTAATTACAGTTAAGGAATATGAAAATGAGGAACTCGAAAGAAGATTGGCTTCTACTACTGCCTGGGCAGGATAATCAAGAAATTAGTGGAAAGTGATGGTGACCATAAAGAGGCACTAGAGGATAATTGACGTATTAAAATTAAAGATACGCTGGCAAGTGGTCCGTCCCTTGAGGATCCAGGCCATCTTCTTTGTGATCAGACCATAGTATGGCTGAAGAGCTTTTCAACAAGGCAAGGGGGGGGCTCTGTAGAGGGGTTGTCTCCTAAGTGAGGGCTGCAGCTGCGGCTGAGAAACACTGGCTAACGAGTAGGTTTCTGTGCATGATGCATGGTGACCCTGGCTGAGCCCCACTTTTGGGGTTGCTCTGACAAAGTAGAGCAAGTTCACGGAAGCTCAAGCAGAGAAATGAAAGGTCTGCGCTGCCAGCATGGAAAAGCCTTTAAGGATGGCCAGGGTTTTAGCTAATGATGCAATGGCTCCAGATGGGCACAGTCAGTATTTTCAGTTATTTTAGTGGGGACGCCACAAGGAGAGGGGATTGTATATAGTCATTAGATTCCCAAAGTAAGAGCTAAAAGTACATTTAAAGCATTTTAAACCAAGTATTTTTGAATTCCTTTCTTGTTCCACACAGTGGGCATATACTTTTCATATATGGGCTCACTTATTCCTCAAGAAGACCATCCCATGAAGTATCATCAGAGCTGCAAAAAAGAAGGGATTATCCTTTCCCCCCCCCCCACAATTGCTAGAACTGAGGCTCAGAGAGACGAAGTGACTTGCCAAGAGTCAAGTGAGGGGAGACCGGATCTTGATTTCATTTCTGTCCTGTCCCATAGCCAATGCTCTTTTCATGATTTTTCACAGATTTTAATGTGACATAAGGACCACTCAGCATTTATAGTGTGCGACGGTGGAATTTATGCTTCATGAGGCAGTTAACTCGCTACTATGTGAGACGTTCAAACAGAAGCTGGAAGAAAATCACCAGGTATTCAGACATTAGTTACAGGTTGGACCAAATAACCTCTAATGTCCCTACCAGCTGTTTGGACCTGGCCACCTCAAAAGCACATGTGAAGTGGGTGGGACACATGTTATAAATAAATCCCCGATTGATCCCTGGTAACTGGAAAGAGGCAAGATCAATGACTCACAAATCATTCTAAATCCTTCTTTTAGCCTCCTAATCCAGAGGTTATTTACTACCCACTTCACAAAGTTCACTAATTTGACAGCAGCTTTCTGTTTTCTTGCCCTTTAAGGCAAGGTAGAAAAATGTCCACAGGGGAAAAGAGGGGCAGATGATCCAACCTGGATATGCAGGTTAGCATTGAAAACAGTTGCCAAAGGTCCAGGGGAAAAGAAGTGAGATGGCCCACCTTGACATAGGACCTATCGACATTTTCACCAATTGTCATTTTCCAAAAGGCACAGGGTCTCACTCTAGCTGATAAATCTTACTCTTCACCCTCAAGCTTTATAATAGGATCCTTAAGAAGAATGCTCTTTACTCGAAACCATATCCATCTGATCTCTGGCCAACCTTAACTACGAGCTTTGAACGTGCCTGCTGACTGAGACTTAATGTGAGTTTTTATATCATTTCATTTGGTAATGTGATCAAAGCGAACACTTAAATCATTAGCCTGAAAAGACAAATGCAGGTGGAGGTACAAGTAGAGTTTTTATATCTTTATACCCCACTTACTTCTCCAGAAGGATTTTGGCAGCCTAGATACAATATTTTAGAGGAAATACCATGAAACCAAAAATGTTTAAACAAGAGTAAAAAACAGAAGGATCAAGTAATAATAAGGAGTTGAGGGGAGGAAAAAATGATTATACCGGAAAATCTGGGTCAGAGGTTGCAAACTCAGATGCCTATAGGGGCCAGGAAGGTAGCATAGATATGTGGATCGGGTCAGATTTAAGACAATTGGGAGAGGAACTGAAGAATATATATATTCTTCTGTATATACATGCATACTCTGTGTGTGCATGTGTATGTATGTGTATCCAAAAGCCATGTAATTAATTAACTAATTAATTAGTGATTTTGAGAGACAGAATCCCAAGTAGGCCCTGCACTCTCAGGGTGAAGGCTGAGGGAGTTCATGACCTGAGCCAAAATCAGGAGTCGACACAACCCACTGAACCACCCAGGTGCCCCAAAAGCCATGTAATTATTTTTAAACACAAGGCTAGCTGAACATAATTCATCTACAGGCAACATTTGGGCCCCCGTTTCTGACTCCTGACCCAGATGAAGAGAAACTTAAAAGTGAGCAACAATTTTATTCTGAGGTTCTTGGAAGACAAGGCAAAGATAGATAGCTGATGATCTACAGTATCTTCAGCAGCTCACGAATGCAACTAGACTAGTCTGTCAAGAAAGATAACCTGTTTCTTATTTCACAACTCTAAGAAAAACACATCGCCTAGGTCTTTGCTTAAGGAAACTTGCACAACATAATAAAGCTTTACCCAAGAAATGTCCTGATAGTCCACATGTGGTGTCTATTATGTGGACCCTCAGGAAAATTCAAATATATAATGTTAAGCTGTAATTCTGGGAAGCCAATTCCATTGGGGAGCAGAGTGATAAAGACCAGGTCTGTAGCTTCCTGGAGCTCTGGTATGATGTAGGGATAAAGCTTTGAAAATTTGGAGGAATTTCCTAAAACTGGCAACCTTGAATATCAATAGCTTCCTCTGGGTTTTTGACATGCAGATAATTCAAACTAGAGGTCCTAAGAGATGGCTGGAAAAAATGGGAGGTGCTCTTCAATGTTGACAGAAAGAGGATCCATATCCAAGTCAACATGGAGGTAGCCAGAATATCACCTGCAGGCTGGGTCCACACTCGTCTCAAAGGGCAGCTTCGTTATACATTTGGGAGGTACTCTCTCTTTCCCCAGTCAGCCTTTAGCTACAACGTATCAACCCACACACACAAGGGGTTGTGATCCCATCCATTCTGATGGCTTTAAATACCAATTTTCTGTTCATGGCTTCCATATTGCTACCTCCAGTCTAGATTTCTTCCCTGAGTTACAGATTTGCAGAGTCAACTGTTCTCTTTACATCACCCTTTGGATGTGTCATAAGCATCTTGAATCTTGCATGGCTAAAACTAAACTTGATTTTTTTCTTTCTCCAAATTTATTCCTCTCTGTCTTGTTCACCTCAGTAAATGGCATGAACATCTTCCCAACTGCTCAAGCCAGAAAGCTGGGAGTCATCACCCTGGCTTCCTGCTTCTTGACATCACACTGGAACATAGAGGAAAAGAGCCTGGGCCCTGAAGTTCATTGCCTGGGTTTGAATCCCAGGACCACTTTTAACCAGCGGTGTGATCTTCAACAAGTCATTTAACATATCCATCAAAGGAGACAGGTAAATGTTTTGAAGGGGCACAATCACCCCAATGTTTATAGCAGTGCTATCAACAATAGCCAAAGTATAGAAAGAGCCCAAATTTCCATCAATAGATGAATGGACACACACACACACACACACACACACACACACAATAGAGTATTACTCGGCAATCAATAATAATGAAATCTTGCCATTTGCAACTATGTGGATGGAACTAGAGGGTGTTATGCTAAGCGAAATTTGTCAGAGAAAGACAAATATCATATGACTTCACTGATATGTGGAATTTAAGATACAAAAGAGATTAACATAAGGGAAGGAAGGCAAAAATAATATAAAAACAGGGAGGGGTATAAAACATCAGAGACTCTTAAATATAGAAAACAAATTAAGGGTTGCTGGAGAGGCTGTGGGTGGGGGTTGGGATAAATGGGTAAGGAGCATTAAGGAGGATACTTGTTGGGATGAGCACCGGGTGTTATACTTAGAGGATGAATCACTGGATTCTACAGCTGAAATCACTATTGCGCTGTATGCTAACTTGGATATAAATTTTAAAAAATAATTTAAAAAAAACAAAAATATCTATGACTCTGTTTTCACATTTGAAAAGTTAGAATAATAATAACACCTATTTTTATAGAGGTTTAGGAGGACTAAATGAGATAGAAGATAATAAGCTCTTGGGATAATAGCTGATACTTGGTAGTAGATGTTCAGTAAATGGTTGCTGTTACTATCTTCTATGCCACCTTGTACTTTATCTATTAGCAGTCTCTTTCCTTTGTAAAATATAGATTATACAGCCTATCTTATGGGATATTTGGATGACTAAATGAGATCAAGTACATATCGCACCTGAGTGGCTGATCCTTTTTTTTTTTTTTTAATTTTTTTTTTCAACGTTTATTTATTTTTGGGACAGAGAGAGACAGAGCATGAACGGGGGAGGAGCAGAGAGAGAGGGAGACACAGAATCTGAAACAGGCTCCAGGCTCTGAGCCATCAGCTCAGAGCCTGACGCGGGGCTCGAACTCACGGACCGTGAGATCGTGACCTGGCTGAAGTCGGACGGTTAACCGACTGCGCCACCCAGGCGCCCCTGAGTGGCTGATCCTTAATAAATAGTATCCTTTATTAGTGATAACTAGTATTTTTGCTGAGGCATCAAGGAGTAGTAAGAATTCATTCATTCATTCATTAATAATTCAACAAATATTTTTGAGCATCCGCCAAAGATCAGGCATTGTGACAGATGCTGAGAATAGAGGAATGATCAAAATGAAGATCCTTGCCTTCATGGGAGTTTATTTTCCAATGAGGGTTTGGGCATCCAGTAAATGTAGTCAATAAACCATCACATTGTATGTTAGTTGGGGAAAAGTGCTGCTGGGAAGAATCATGCAGAGAAGGCAAATAAGGAGTTTAAGAAAGAGGAGACCTCCCTTAAAGGTGACATTTGAGTAAAAACATGAGGAAGGGAGGAGGACACCAAGCGGATATCTGAAGAAAGAGGATTCGAGGCTGAGTAAAATTCAATTGCTAAGGCCTTAAAGCAGGACATGGTCAACTTGTTAGAGGAACAGCAGAGGCTAGTGTGGCTGAAGTTAAGGTAATTAACACAATTGTAGCAGATGAAGTCAGACAGACAAGGGAACAGACCATGGAGAGCCTTATAGATCCTGGTAAGGACTTTAACTTTTACTTTGAAGGAGATGGAAACTTTCAGTGATAGAAGAAACATGATTATGTTTTAAAAGTCCACTCTGCCTGTGATACTGAGAACAGACTCAAGGGAGTGGGGTAAAGATGGAAGCAGGGAGTCCAGCCAGAAGACTATTGCAATCAGGTAAGCCAGAGATGATGATGGGTTGGACCACAGTGGTATCAGTGCAAGTGGTGAGGGGTGTTCAGATTCTGGATATATTTTGAAAGTAGAGTTCACATGGTTTGCTAACTAGCTGTGAGGTATTTTTAAAAAAGGGGAAAGTTGAGGATGATTTCAAGTTTTGGAATCAGAAAGGTCTGGTTTCAAATCCTAGCTTCACAATTTATCTGCTGTGTTTGAATTCAAGTGGCAAATTATAATCCCTGGAGCTGGGACCCACAGGCAACTAAAACCCTGAGAGAGACAGACCTTCTTCTCTACTCGAAAGAGCTTTGGTTCCAAGGGAGGGAATAAGCAAGAAATCAAATAATATCTGGGAATTCCTTAAACATTTGGAAATAAGATAAAAAATTGAAAATAATCCATCGGTCAAAATGGAAGTCTCAGTGAAGTAAAAAAATAGACATATTTTACTGAATAAAAATACAGTATATCAAAATCTGTGGCATGCTGTTAAGAGTGCATAGAAGAAAATGTATAGCACTAACCACTTATTCAGAAAAGAAGAAAGTTTTCAAGTCAATAATCTAAGTTTCTGCTTCAAGATATTTTTTTAAATCAAGCGAAAGAAAAAATAGTGAAGAGCAAAAGTCAATGAAATTTAAAATAATAGAAAAAAAATGAAACCCAAAGTTTAATGAAAAGATCAATAAAATTCATAACCTTCCATTAAGACAAAGAAGAAAAGAAGACACATATCAATATCAGGAACAAAATTAAGGAATATCCCTACAGACCTGTAGATAATACAAAGAAAAGGGAATCATATAAACAACTCTATCTACATATATTCAACAACTTAGATAAAATGGACCAATTCCTTGAGAATCAGAAACTATCAAAATTTACCAAATATGAAATACATAATCTAAATAATCCTATGGCTATTAAAGACACTGAATCTATATTTTTAAAACTTCCAAAAGAGAAATCAGTACTCCCAGATGGATTCATTGGTGAATTCTACCAAACATTTATAGAAGTTATAACCCATTTTACATAATCTTTTCCCAAAATAATAAGAAGACAGAACACTTCCCAACTCATTTTATGAGGCCATCATTACCATGATACCAAAACCAGACAACATTATTACAAGAAAAGCACTGACCAATATTCTTCATGAATACATCTTCTCAAATATTAGTAAATCAAATTCTGCAATATGTAAAAATAATCATTTCACAACCACGTGGGGTTTATCCTGGAATTGCAAGGTTGGTTCAATATTCAATAATCAATAGATATAATCCAGAATATTAACAGTATAAATAAAAAACACATGATTTTTTTTTCAGTTGGTGCAGAAGAATCATTTGACAAACTCCAATATACATTTATGATAAAAACTTCCTCAACTGATAAAGGGCATCTACAAAAAACCTTCACCTAACATCACACAATGGTGAAAGACTGGATGCCTTCCCCTTAAGGCTGGAAATAAGGCAAGAATGTCCACTTTCACTATACCTAACTCAACATCATATTGAAAGCTTTAGTGCAATAAAGAAAGAAAAAGAACTAAAAGGCATACAGATATGAATGGAAGAAATAAAATTGTCCCTATTTGCAGATGACATAATTGCTTATGTAGAAAATCCCAAAGAATCGGGGCACCTGGGTGGCTCAGTCAGTTAAGCATCTGACTCTTGATTTCAGCTCAGGTCATGATCTCACAGTTTGTGGGATAGAACCCCTCATCAGGCTCTGTGCTGTCAGTGCAGAGCCCGCTTGGGATTCTCTCTCTCTCTCCCTCTTCCCCTCTCCCCTTTTTGTGCTATTTCTCTCAACTAAATAAACATTTTAAAAAGAAAAGAAAAGAAAATCCCAAGGAATCTACCAAAAACTCCTAGAACTAATAAGTGAGTTCATCAAAGTCACAGGATACAAGATCAACACACAAAAATTCACCATACTTCTATACACTGGCAATGAACAGTTGGAAACCAAAACTTTTTTAAATACACAATTTCCAATATCTCAAAAGTCTGAAATACTTGGGAATAAATCTAACAAAACATGTACAGAATGGGTATGCTGAAAATTACAAAACACTAATAAAAAAAAATGAAAGGCAACCTAAATAAATAGACAAACTGTGTTCATGGATTGGAAGGCTCAGCATACAGTGTCAATTCTTCCAAACTTGTTCTACCAATTTAATGCAATCCCAATAAAGTTCCCAGCAGGATTTTTTGTATGTATACACAAGCTGATTCTAGAATTTATCTGAAAAGGAAAAGAAACTAGAATGTTCTAAACAATTTTGAAGGTATAAAGTTGGAAGACTCACACTATCCAATTTTATAACTTACTATATAGCTACAATAATCAAGACAGCATGGTATTGACAGAGGGATAGACACATGAATTAATGGACCTGAAGAGCCCAGAGAATGACCCTCACAAATACATTCAATTGATTTTTGACAGAAGAAAGATAGTCTTTTCAACATATGGTATTGAAAAATTTTGACATGTATAGGGGGAGAAAAAGCCCACACAAAAAAATCTAAAAACCTCACTCTCCCTAACCTCACACTTTATAAAAAATATTAACTGTATAATCAATCATGTAAAACATAACACTATAAAACATTTAGAAAAAGAAAAAGAAAAAAATTTCCTTAACCTGAAGTTAGGCAGTTAGTTCTTAGACATGACATTAGTGGACTGATCCATAAAGGAAAAATTAACAAACTGGACTTCATCAAAAATGAAAACTTCTGCTATGTAAAAGAGACTATAATAAAATTAAAAGACCATCTAAAGACTGGAAAAAACATTTTAAAAATCACATATCTGATAAAGGACTTGTACTGAGAACATATGAAGAAACTCTACAGTAACTCAACAATAAGAAAACAACCAATCTAATTAGAGAATGAAAGACCTCAATAGATCCTTCACCAAAGGGTATAGATGGATGGCAAATATGAACATGGAAAGATGTTCAGCATCATAGAAAGATGTTCAGCATCATTAGCCTTGAGGGAAATGTAAATTAAAACCACAATGAGATATCACCACAAACTTATCAAGGCGTCTACGATAAAAAATACTGACAAATGAAGTATTTGGTGAGCATGCTAAGCAACGGAACTCTCTTACATTGTCGGACAGAGTTCAAAATGGTATAGCCACTCTGACAAGTTTGGCAGTTGTTTTTTTTTTTTTTTAATGCAAAGTTAAACATGCACTAACCATATGACCTACCAACAGCATTCTTGGGCATTTTTACCAGAGAAAGTAGAATTTATGTCCATACATATGTCCATGAATTTATGTCCATGTAGAATTTATGTCCATGTATATCTATGCTTAAAATAGCTTTATTTACAATCACAAATTGGAAGCCATCTAAATGTCCCTCATTAGGTAAACAAATTGTGGTACATCCATGTGGTGAAACACTACACAGCAATGAAAAGGAATCAACTGATGATACAGATACCAACTTGGGTGAATCTTAAAGGTATCACTGGTTTATATGACATTCTCCAGAAGGCAAAACATTAGTGGTGGAGAACAGTATAGAAGGGTATTAAGTTCTAGACACTCTATTCTGTTACATTGATCTATATGCCTATTCTTACTGCTGGACTATGACTCTTTCAAGGGCAATGGCAATATCACATTTACCTTTGAACCTCCAACACTTTGCCCATCAAAGACACTCCTTACAGGTTGCTGGATGGAAGAAGGCTGACTTCCAAATTTACATATAGAGACAGAAGCGGGCAGATTCAAAAATAGAACCCAGATCATGGCCCTTCCCACCCACACATGCCATCTTTCAATAGCCAGAAATAGCAACTATTTCAGCACATCTCCTCTAAGAAGATTAAGCTCCCCATATTCTAATTGCTGTGCACAACAGCCAAACTCAAGGATAATTCCATCACAGAAGTGGCCTGGCTCTAAGTAATTCTGAATTTTGATAGGCTAATCTCTTGCTGAGATGGTAGAGGGGACTTTCATTTGTCCATATGCCTCTTTGACTAGGAAATTTGTGGTACATTGGCAAGGCACCCTCAACCATATTGCAAACATTTTTAAAAGAGCTGCCAGCAGCAAATTTCAGATGGGTCTTCTATCATCTTGAATTCTGATGATTTGGGGCCAAATCCTTAGCATAATTTTGTAGAAGTCACAGAGTGTCAATTTTGTGAATTTTGGCAAGTCATGTGTTGTTTTTTCTTGGCTTAGAAAGTTGGTATGCTTTATGCTTTTGTAGATTGGAGGCCAGAATTCTGTGGTTGTCCATTTGCTCATGTTTATAAGATTGGTAGCTGATGGTTCTATACATATATCACATCAGCATTTGTGAAGATTGTGGCAATCGGATTATGGCCATATGATGCCATATCAGACAATCAAACTTCATTTGACCATCCAAACTAATTATATGCCTAATAAGTTAAAATAGTCTTGTCTGTCGCAAACACATTCAAACATTCTTAAGGCAAATCACACAAAATAAATGAATTCAGCAAAACAAATCCTTTTGCAAATTAATATTATAAGTTCATGATCTGCCCTCTCAAATAGCTAATCCTGAAAACCACTGTCTCCATGGAAGCACCCATCAAGCCTCCTGCTCTCTGCTGCAGATATTGCCTGTGGAAATCCCACACTTCCATATCCATTCTGTGGTTAGAGGCTCATATGTGTCTGAAGCTTAGTGGTGTCGGCCTGCCCATGCATCCAGGCTGCTGGGTTACTGCTCTGGGACAGTGTCATGCATGCCACATGAATGAGTGGTGAAGGAAAGAAATGGAAACTATAGAAGCTCCCAGGTTGTCAATTTGGTCTAGGTCACCTGCTCTTGCTCTGCCATTATCTTTAATTCATTGGTTCTCAATCCAACTGCACATTAGAATCACCTGGGGAGCTTTTAAAACACACCATGGCCAGAATCCACCCCGGAAAAGAATTAACTCCAAATCTCTGGAGGGTTGATCCAAGCATTCATTGAGTACAATTCTTCAGGTATTCCCATTGCGGCAGTCTGGAATACTTGAGGAGTGTTCCTCTGAATCGACCACAGTTAACAGATTCTCCTACTTGGTCACTGTGATCCCTGCTCCAACTCCAATTTCATTGGTAATATTCAGATTCCAGAAGGACTTTGTGAAAGTGGATTTATAATCTGGGAGGAAGTCGGCCTTGTAAAGGAATCTCTATTGGTAGAACTGTTGCTGGGAGGGAAAAAAGAAATTTGCAGTCAAATGTCAGTCCCAATGTTCTCCTTGAGGTCACTCCTTCAAGCCCTGAGTCCCTCATAGGCACAACTCCTTCACTCCAAGTGTCTGGGCAGTTCTCAGTGATGGCACAGGCTCACTGTGCCTGGTGATAAGAATGGCAAGAGCATAGAAGCCTTCCTCCCAGCTATGGAGTCAAAATGGTATCCTTGGGGAACCTCATAAAACAAGTCCAGTACCCCTCCAGGCTGAGAAGTGAGCTGAAATTTTGTCTTAGTCTCTTTAGGTGATCTCAGCTTACTAACACAAACATACCTCAGGAGCATGTAAAACATAAGCTATAATAATAGCTAACATGACATATTCCCAAGTGTCAAATGCTTTATGTATATTGATTTACAGTACCCTATTCAATAGGTACTATTTCTATCTCCATTTTACAGATGAGGAAACTGAACTACAAAGGAGTTAAGTAACTTGCTCACAGTCATTAAACTAGCTAGCAGCAGAGGCAAAATGCAAATGTAGGCAATTTGCCTCCACATCATGCAGGCTTAATCACTTTGCTCCCCTCACTCCTAAATCCTTCCCCTCACTTCCCCTGTGTTTGATCCCTGTTTGGCTTTGTACCTTGGCTCCCATTTCCCTCCTTGCCCTAAACCTTATTGCCCTGTTTTAGACTTGTTTTCTGCTTTGGCCTTAGCCCTCTCTCCTTTTAGAACTGCCCTTTGGTCCTTACTCTTTGGGTCCATCCACCAGGACCACTCATCACACCTATTCCTAGTGCCATCCTGTGCCACCCCTCACCTTGGCCCTGTGGACCTGACCCTTTGGGATTGCTCCCTGTTCAGCCTCCCCAATGGGAATGGTACAGTTAGTGAAAAACAACTAAGTCTCACTGATCCCTCTCTTTTCTGGACTAAGTATCCTCAGATACTTCAATATGCTCTGTTAGCTCATGGCCTCATACACCCTCTCTGCCCTGGACCCTCTGTTCCAGTATGTCCTTAATCATCCCAGAGTGTCATGTCTGGGACTAACCCCACCACTGGTTGAATCTGATAAAGGTTCTCTGCCTCTTCCCCCACACTGTGCTACCATAATGCCCTATGGACATCCCCATCACCACACTTGCCACATTATACATGCTTGGCTCTTAAGAGCCACCCAAGAAATATTTGATGAATGACTGATATTTTAATTCCTGTTTCTGTGTTTTTCCCCCCTACTGAACTATAAGTACTTTGAGCTACCTTGCCTTATTTACATTTACATGCATTATTCCATGCATATTGTGGTCCCTCAAAAAATGTTTAATTAAAAATTATTCCTAAGAGTTTTATTAATAGTAACTACCAACACCATGAAATTACGATAATTCTTCCCACCCTTCTTTCTTGCAAATTTTTCTTGAGATAAACTGAGATAAACTTCACATGACTTACTAAGTGAAAAAAGCCAGTCTCAAAAGGCTATATACTATATGGTTTCAACTATACAACATTCTGGAAAAGGCAAAACTATAGAGACAGTAAAAGGATGAGTGATTGTCAGGGATTAGAAGGAAGGGAGGGATGAATCAGCAGAGCACAGAGGATTCTTAGCCCTGTATACATATACATATACATATACATATACATATACATATACATATACACATACATATACATATGTATGTGTCAGTGTAAGTTCATCAATGGTGACAACTGTACCACTCTGGTGGGGGACACTGATAGTGGAGGAGGTTGTGTGTGTTTGGGGTGGGGGGACAGGGAATATAAGGGAAATCTCTGTACTTTCTGCTTAATCTTGATATGAACCTAAAATTTCTCTAAAAATAAAGCATATAAAAATTCACATAAAATTAACCATGTAAAAATGCACAATTCAGCGTCTTCTAGTATGTACAATGTCATGCAAGCATCACCACTATATAATTCTAGAACATTTTCATTACCCCTTCTCCAAAAGACACCTTTCCTGTTAGCAATCACTTCCCATTTCCCTCCCCACCTCCAGCCCCTGGCAACCACTAATCTATCCTCTGTCGCTATGGATTTGCTTATTGTGGATACTTAATGTAAATGGAGTCATATAATATGTGGACTTTTGTGACTGGCTTCTTTTATTTATTACAATGTTTCCAGGGTTTACCCATGGTATAGCATGGATCAGTACTTCATTCCTTTTTATGGCTCAATAATAATCCATTGCATGAACATTGCAGTAGATTCTGCTTTTTGTCTATTATCAATAATGCTACTCTGCATACAAATTTGCATACACATTTTGTGTGGACATATGTTTTCATTTTTCTTGGATATATACTTAAAAGTAGAATTGCTGGGTCACAAGGTAACTCCATGTTTAACTTTTTGAGGAACTGCCTAATTGATTTCCACAGCAGGTGTACCATGTTATATTCCCATCGGTAATGTATGAAGGTTCCAATTTCTCCACATCCTTACCCATACTTGTGTTTTCCCTTTTTCAAAAAAAATATAGCCTTCCCAGTGAGTGTTAAGTTGTGTCTAATTATGGTTTTCATTTTCATTTCCCTAATGACTAAAGATGTTGAGCATCTTTTCCTGTATTTCGTGATCATTTGAAGAAATGTCTATTAATATTCATATGCCCATTTATTGATTTGGTTGTCTTTTGTTGTTAAATTCTATTCTGGATACAAATCCCTTATAAATATATTGTTGGAAAATATTTTCTTCCATTCTGTACGTTGTCTTTTCACTTGATTCATAGCGTACTTGGATACACAAAAGTTTTGCTTTTGATGAAGTCTAATTTTTATCTATGATTTGGTTGCTTGTGCATTTGGTGTCATATCTAAGAAATCATTGCCTAGTGCAAGGTCACAAACACTTATGCCTATATTTTCTTCTAAAAGTTTTATAGGTTTAGGTCTTACACTTAGATCTTTGATCAATTCTGAATTAATACTCATATATGGTGTGAAGTACCAGTACACATTCATGTTTTTCCCTGTGGATATCCAGTTGTCCCATTTCTTGAAAGGGCTATTTTTCACCATTGAATTTTCTTGCCACCCTCCTCAAATATCAATTGACCATAAATGTAAGGGCTTATTTCTGGACTCTCAATTCTATTCCATTGATCTATGTCTATCCTTATGCTAGTACCACACTGTCTTGATTAATGATGTTTTGTAGTTAAGTTTTGAAATCAGGAAATGTGAGTCCTCCAACTTTGTTCTTCTTTTACAAGATGGTTTTGGCTGCTGAGGTGCCCTTCTATACATTTTAGAATCTGCTTGTCCATTTCTGCAAAAGATCTGAATTGCATTGAATCTATACATCAATATGGGGAGTGTTACCATCTTTTTTAAATTTAAATTTTAGTTGTTAACATACAATGCAATATTGGTTTCACGAGTAGAATTCAGTGATTCATCACTTACATATAACACCTAGTACTCATCACAAATGCCCTCCTTAATGCCCATCATCCATCTAGCCCATCCCCCACCCACCTCCCTCCATCAACCCTCAGTTTATTCTCAAGAGTCTCTTGAGGTTTGTTTCCCTTGCTCTTCTTCCTCCCCCATATGTTTATCTACTTTGTTTCTTAAATTCCACATATGATTGAAATTATATTTGTCTTTCTCTGATTCACTTATCTTGCTTAGTGTAATACATTCTAGCTCCATCCACGTTGTTGCAAATGGCAAGATTTCATTCTTTTTGATGGTTGAGCAATATTGTCATCTTAACCATATTAATCTTCCTGTCCATGAACATGGCCATCTTTCCATTTATTTAAGACTTCTTAAATTTCTTTCAACAACGTTTTGCAGTTTTCGGTGACCAACAAGTCTTATACTCCTTTGGTATAATTTATTCTTAAGTATTTTATTCTTCTTGATGCTATTGTAAATGGAATTGTTTTAATTTCATATTCAGATTGTCCATCCCCAGTGTATAAAAAGACAACAGGTTTTTGTAAACAGATCCTGCATCCTGCAACTTCGCTAAATTCATTGATTAGTTTGAAGATTTTTGTGTGAATTCCTTAGGATTTTCTATATGAGACCATGTCATTAGCAAATACAAGTATTTCCCTATTTCCTTTCCAATCTGGAAGCTTTTTATTTATTTATCCTGCCTACGTGCCCTGGCTATATTCAGATTTTCTATTTCTTCTTGAGTCAGTTTTGATAGTTTATATCTTTCTAAAACTTGCTCATGTTTCTAGGTTACTTAATTTTTACACATACATTGCCAACACCTTCTTGATAGAATTGATCCTTTATCATTATAAAATGTCCTTTTTTGTCTCTAGGAACTTTTTTTCCTTAAAGTATTTGATATTACTATAGCCACCTTGGCTTTCTTTTGTTTACCATTTGCATAGTTTATTTTTTTTCCATCCTTTTACTTTCAACCTATTTGTGTTTTTGAATCTAACATCTCTTACAGACAGCATATACAGTAGTCCTCCCCTATCTAAGGGGGATATATTCTAAGACACCTAAGTACTGAACAATTTGCTGTTTCAGGCATCCACTGGGTATATATATACTGTTTTTTTCCTATACATGCATACTTATGATAAAGTTTAATTTATAAATTAGGCATAGTAAGAGATTAACAACAATAGCTAATAATAAAATAGAGTAATTATAACTATACTATAATAAGAGTTTTGTGAATGTGGTCTCTCTCTCTCAAAATATCTTATTGTATTGTACTCATTCTTTTCCTTCTTGATGATGTGAGATGCTACAATGTGAGATGTGAGATGACAAAATGCCTACAAGATGAGATGAAATGAGGTAAATGACGTAGGCAGTGTAATGTAGCATTAGGCTATTACTGACCTTTTGACATTATGTCAGAAAGAGGATCATCTGCTTCTGGGAGTGCAGCTGACCAGATGTAACTGAAACTAAGAAAAGTGAAACCATGGATAAGAGAGAACTACTGTAGTTGGATGACTTAAAAAAAAATATGCCAATGTCTGCCTTTTAATTGGAGAGTTTAATACATTTACATTTAATGTAACTGCAAATAAAGAACATAGCTTTGCCAATTTGCTACTTGGTTTCTATATATATCTTTTAGGTCCTAATTTCCTCCATTACTCTCTTCTTTTGTGGTAGATATTCTTTAGTGTGCCATTTTAATCTAGTTAAAAATGGACCTTAATTTAGGAAGATCTTGTTCAGATTAATACCAAATCAGCTTCAAGAGTATGCAAAAGGTTTGTATCTATACAGCTCCAAATGTCCACATTATGCTGTTATTGTCACAAATTACACCTTTATAAGCTGTGTGCCCACCAACATAAATTTATAATTATTACTTTATGCAGTTGTCTTTTAAATAAAATAGGGATAAAAAAGAGAGTTACAAATAAAATACACATTTATACTGTCTTTTATGTTTACCTATGTAGTTACCTTTAATGGTGCTCTTTTTTCCCATGTGGACAGAAGTTACCACTATTCAGTATCCTTCCATTTAAACCCAAAGGACTTAAGAATTTCTTGTTGGGCAGATCTTCTAGCAATGGACTCTTAGATTTGTCTTGAAATGTTTTCATTTTTCCTTTGTTTTTGAATGATAGTTTTCCTAGATATAGAATTCTTAGTTGAAAGGTCTTTTTCTTTGTGTAACTTTAATATGTCATCCCACTATCTTCTTGCCTACTTAGTTTCTGATGAGAAATCACCTGTTAATTTTATTGAGGATCTCTTGTGTGTGAGTCACTTTCTTTCTTGTTGAAATGAGTCATTTCTTTTTTGCTGCTTTCAAGAATTTATCTGTCTTTCAACAGTTTGCTTATGAAGTGTCCAGGTATGATTGAATCCCCTGAAGCTTATCCTACTTGGAATTCATTGCATCTCTTGGAAGTACAGATTAATGTTTTTCCTAAAATTGGGCAAATTTTCAGCCATTATTTCTTCCAATATTCTTTTTCGTCCTTTGTCTCGGTCCTCTTCTTCTGAGACTTCCATTATTCATATGTTGGCAGATTTGATGGTGTCCCACAGGTCTCTGAGGCCCTGCTCATTTGCCTTCATTCATTTTTCTTTATTTTCCTAAAACTGAATAATCTCAATTTTTTGAGCTTTATACAGCCCTTATAGACATCTTATTCCCAGCCTTTCTTCTAACCTTTTTGGTTAGTCTCTTGTTTGTCCCAACCATTATCCATTGCCTCATGCAGCAAAAACTAAAATATTTTCCTGTAAATGTTTTTGACATAAGCCTCCAGGGTAGCAACTTTAGGACTGGGTGACTTTTGAATCAGGTGAAATAAAGACAGGGCTTTTGAGTAGGTCTTCCAGGGAGCCATCAGACAGATGAAATAATAATTCTTTGCAAATTAAATCTGTTCTGTTCTCTCCAGAATCAGGAATGTGTGCTGTTATTTTCAAGGCCACCTCTGAGTTGGATAGTGAGGGATAGAACTCGGGTAAAGGAAAATACCATAAAGTTTGCTGTTCTTACTGAGATTCAGTTGTGTATTTTTAAAAATAAGTGCCCCTTGAGTTGCTACAAATCTTTATTTAACTCCCAGAGTTCCAAAAAAGTTGATTCTTACAGTTTTTGCCATTTTTAAATTGCTTTTCTGGAGGGGCAGAATTTTAAAGTTCCTTATTCTGACATTTTGCTGAAGTCACCTTTCATACCATTTTTGAACATTTTATGTGTTACAAGCACAGAAATATCTATCTTTATAAAGATCTCATTTTATCCTGCTAAAAACCATTTAATATGGTTATTCTTCTTCTTTAATAGATGGAGAAAGTATGATGAAAATATTCTAAAACTGAATTATAGTGATGGTTGTACAACACAGTAAACTTACTATAAACCAGTGAATTGTACACTTAAAAATTGCTCAGAGAAGTTAAATAACTTGTTCAAGAACATACTTGGAAGTTGCAGAACCACGATCTGAACCCAGTCCTGTTTAACTGAAAAGAATATTTTCTTTCTACCATAGTAGGTGGCCTCCATGGTGAGGTCAAGGTGGAAGTCTGCTAAATCAGAATCAAGGAGATTTAGGAGGGTAGTTAGTAGTTGCGACTATAAGTGAGTACCATAGAAGGGCCCACATTCCCACGGAAAATGAACATTCCCACGGGTTTGATTCAAGTTGTCATCAGATAGAATGTCAGGTATGTAATGCATACATAATCAACAGCTGATGCCTGCTATAAGCCGCTTCATGTTCTTGCTATATGGCCATCACCCTGGCTTGCCAAAGACAGTGATGGTTTTTGTAAAACTGACATCTGTCCCCACAGAATTGTCTTTGAGGCCAGGCCTAGCACCTAAAGGTGCCTGGAGGAAGATCCTTGAGGACCTAGAAGATTTGATGAAGCAAGTACTTCCTCCTAAACCTCTTCCCAATTTTCAGGCCAGGACAAACCCCTTATTTATAGGCTGTTGAGAGTCTATGGATCTTTCACTTGGAGAACTTGCCACTGTTGCAATTTTACATTTATTGGTACAACTACTGTTTATCTATTTCCCCCATCAGAATGGAAGCTCCATGAGTGTAGAAACTCTGACCCTCTTTTCACCTCTGTGCCAGCATCTGACATATAGAAGAGATTCAACAAATATTTGTGAATGAATGAATGCAAGGATGAATAAACAGGCAACTCAACTTCCTTCTTTGATACAGGCTGGTTTTAGAATTAAGCTCCATTTAAGAGACTAAAAGGTTAAAACCACTAAAAAGTGAAAATAAACAAGACGCAATATAGTTAAAAGGGACACGGAAAAAACAATCAAACCATTTTTCCAGGAGTGGTTCCATGGTTTGTTTTGCCTATACCTTATACAATTTGAGAAGAATCCTTTATGAAAAAGAATTTTGCCTGAATGAAGAATTGCTAGGATCCCCTCCCACTCAAAGACATAGGCACAAACCAGAAAACACTTTTATCCGGGCAAAAGCAGCTGAAAGCTTCTGCCAAGAAGCTAATGCAGAGTCCTCAGATGAACCCCATCTGGCTGTGGGTGTAGAGAGGGAGCATATGATCTCCAGCAGCTGTGGAAAGGGCTGGTGTGCTGCTATTCCCTTAACAGGTTCCCAAGCAGCTGGCAGTGCCACCTTCCCATTAACTTCTTTGGGTCCCAGGTACCCTAGGTGGCCTATTGGATTGGTCCCAATTGTAGAGTGCTCAGAAAAGTCTTCTGGTCTCTCACTCCCTAGAGGCACAGAGAAGAGGAAACAGGCATCCCTTTTGGAGAAAGAGAGATCGGGATTGAAGAGGCATATTGTAAAGACTAGGGGACTCCCTGAAAACAGAGAGTTACACCAGAGACATCACCTCTAGCCATGCTGACACACAAAAGGTATTCAAGATGTGGCATCAAGATGGTCAGGGCCTGACAAAGGGAGCTGCCATCCAGTTCCATTCCGATCCCAGCCCTCCATCCCAGCAGGAGGCTGCAGAATCACCTGGAGCTCTTCTTAGCAATCACCGACCTTCTTTCCCTCTCAGACCAAAGCTGCATCTCTCTGGTTTAACTGAGCCACAGAATACATAGGTTTCCTGATATTACTTGAAAATAGTACCCTTTGCAGCAATTGTGCCATCAATCTAAAGGACATGCCTCCCTCTGTGAACAGCAAGGCCAGAGACAAATAAATGGCCAGGGAACATCATGAATTCCCTTGTGACAGGGCAGCCCAGAGAAAGGGATAAAGTTCAGCACATTTGTATAAAAATAAAAATGGATGGTATATGTTCTGCAGCAATCTGAATTTCAGCTTGTCTGGCATCTAAAAATGCCTTGCTGATCTTCTTCAATGTCAACTACCTCAGAGTACAGACTGCTTATCAGACTCTTTAGTGAAAATATAAGCCTAAGTGGATTAACTTCCAGAAAGATCCCCATACCTTTTGCTAACGGCAAGGCAACCAGCTCTCCCAATTTCTGCACTGCAGGGCTTGCCTACAGACCAACATTATCACCTACAGAGAAGGAAAAGAAGCACCTGGGCACTGGACAGGGGCAAGAGTGGAGCATCCAATTATCATGCCTTGAACTTGCTCCTTCTTTGTCATTTATGTTACAAACACTTGCCCGTACAGTGGCAGACAACTCTGTGATCACCTTGTGGGCAGAAGTCATGTCTTATGTTTTGCTATAAAGGAGCATGAATACAGCATAGAAGAAGATGTGGCCTTGGACTTTAAGGAGATCACAAAATAGCAGGAAGAAAGACATATAATCCAATTAAAATTCATTATGACCAGTGTGATGATAGAGGTAGACATAGCACTTGGTCTCAAGAGATGGTGAGAGGTTTCCTGAGTAAAGTGGCCTCCAAGGTGAGATCAGAGAAGGAAGTAACACTATGCCAGTTGAAGGGAAAGGGTTTTTCAGGCAAAGGGAAATACATAGTCAAAAACCTGAAGATGAGTAGGAACAAGACATGTTATGGGAACCTAAGGAAGCTTATTCTGGTTGGAGAGCCAAGTTTAGTCTGCCTGATTGAGAGGAAGCAAGAGATGGGGCTAGAGAAACAGGCCTGAGCCTGATCACAAACCATGTTAAGAAGTGTGAATTGTCACTGCAGCAATGGGAAGCTATTGAAAGGTTTCATTCAAGGAAGTAGCTGGTTATATTTGCATCCTGGAAAGATCCCTCTGGCTACAGAGTGCAGGATGGATTGAAGGAGAGACTACGTCCACATGGGAAGACTGTTGAAATAGTCCAAGTAAAAGATAATAGTGGCCTGAACTTAAGTGGAGACAGTGGGGAATGGAGAAAAAGTAGACAGATTCAAGATGTGTTTTAGGAGCCATATTCAGGAAGACATGTGGGGTGAAAGAAAAGAAACAGGACTGGGTATTTCCATTACCCAGGGCTGAAATGAGAGACTGGAGGCAGCATCTAGAAAAGAAAGTAAATTTGGATGTGGATCGAGAGATTGTTGCTACCAAGAGGTGCAAGTAAGCAAAAAACTAGCAGCAGGACTCCAAGGAATAGGCCACTGTCGGATCCAGAGAAGTTGTGGTCTGAGTAACCACTGTGGAGCAGACTCTGGCTGGCAGGAGCTTGAGGGTGTCAAGAACTGTGCTCTCAACGAACAGCTAGCTCCTGTAGGCTAAGGAACAGAACCCCAAATTACACCATGCTTCTTCCATGTTTTCTGTTCCAATTAAGATAATCTCAGGGACAGGAGCAAGCCAGGGCCCAAGGCTGACGTGCATTAGATTCAGTTGTAGGAGACAAAGGCAAGGCAATATTTCATCATTGTGTGGGTACACGATTAGCTCTTATTTCCCCCCCCAACTAATGGCAAAATTCAATTAAATAAAACCATGAATTGGAAGGTCTCTCCATAGTTCTCAAAATATTGTGATTCTCCACTACTTTATACCATCCAATTGCATGGCGTATTCTGCTCTCAATATTTTGAACGGTTTTATAGTTATGTTTTCTGCCTCTTTACAGTTTTTACTGAGATCCTCCACTGAAGAATAAATAAGGTTGTGGTAGACAATAGGGGCCATGGGCAAAAATCGAAATCTACATGTCAGCAGGTCCTCAAAATCAGTGGTCAGGAGGGAAGAGAAGCAAAAGAAAGTCAGGCATGCCATGGTAAAAGATGCGGGCTCCTGAGAGCCCCTGGTCCACAAGGCTGAGATGGCTTTGGGTCCCAGGGTCTAATGGCAGACCTACAGAGATCTCCTGAGACTATGAGGCCTCAGGCTGCCAGAAAGAGCCATGTGCTACATGTGGTGGATGCCCTTCTGAAACAATTTTCTCATTCAAATGCCTTCATGCAAATCCCAACTCAAATGAAAAAGTAAAAGCTGTCAACTCTGATATATTAGGAAGATAATTCAAGCAGCTGCTATTTGTATTTTATTTTTAGACATCTTTTTTTTTTCCTTCAGACAGATCACAATTTCTAAAATATTATTCCTTCTTCTAGGTCAAACAACATCTGTTGTATACAAAAGAAAAGAAACCATTTCACATTGTCAAGTTTACAAATTCCATTTTTATTGTGCCACAGCAATATCATGCAATTATTTTATTTTGCCTCTGAAGAAGTCATTATGGTCGATGGCATCAGTATCTCATGGATTGAGGGGTCCCTGAGTAGATCGTGACACATTGTTGACGCTTTCCTTGTCAGTGATCCTTGGGTAGGCTCTGATATGATAAACCACAATCACTCCAAATGAGAAGTACCTGTTTATCACTGAGATGTAACCCTGATTATTCCAAAGGATACTTTCAAAAAGTTCCCTCTCATGACATTTGTGCTTCTCTCTTAGAATCTCTGGTAAATAAAAAAAATGTGGATGAAGTCATTCCTGCAGCTTGGCCCTAATGATGAGAAGGGATGCTATTAAAAGAAGCAAATGAGCAAGTTTTCAACTAATGAGCAGGTTACTACAGCTAAAAATTACCAATGAATCAACCTCTCTGGCCTCCTTTCAGTTTGACGTACGTGCTGTTTGCTCATTCTGCCTGGAAAGCATTTCCTCCTGCCCCCTCCTTACCTAGCTAATGCCTACACATCCTTCAGATCTTAGCTCAGCTGTCACTGCCATCCTTAATCCCTTCCCCCACAGAATAGGTCAAAGCCCCTTATTATACAGTCTCACCACACCACATACCTTTCTGTTTTAGCACTTACCACAGGTGCGATTTTATTTACGTATGTGCAATCGTGGAACTGAAGTTCTGAATGTAGGGGCCATGTCTGATTTGCTCATCACTATATCCCTAGCACCTAGTATGGTACTTGGAATATAATGGACATTCAGTAATCATCTGATGAATCATCAAGCTCTCTGTTCCTGTATTGGCCAGGACAAATAGCACTAGCTGCTGTAACATACACTCCAAAATCTCAGTGGTTTAACACAATTAAAGATTCATTTCTCACAATGAGATCTAATGTGGATTGGGTAGTTCTTGTTGGAGGCTCTTTTCCACGTGATAAGCCAGGGATCCAGGTTTCCTTCATCTAGTGATCCCACAGTCTTCAACATATAATCTCCATAGACTCCAAAGAAGTGGAAGAGAGAGCATGGACAGTCATGCAGGGGATTTTATGGCCAGACTTCTAAGACACACTGTCACTCTTGCCCACATTCTATTGACCAGAATCTAGTCCTATGCCCCAACATAACCACAAGGGTGGCTGGGAAATGTCGTCTTCCTTTGTGCCCCAGGAGAGAAAACAGGATTGGCAAGTATCCAGTCCATCTTTGCCACGCTCTCTGCTACAACTCACGATCTTCTACAACTATGGGTACTGTATGAGTCAGAGTTCCTCAGAGAAACAAAATAGGATGGATGGATGGGTGAATAGATAGATAGGTTGAAGAGATTTATTATAAGAGTTGGCTCACATGGTCATGGAGGCCAAGAAGTCCCACAATCTGCCATTTGCAAGCTGGAGAATGAGGAAAGTGGGTGTTGTAATTCAATCCAAGTCCAAAGGCCTGACAATGGGGAAGCCGATGCAGCAAGTCCTGATCTAAGTCCAAAAGCCTCAGAAGCAGAAGCACCAATGTCTGAGGGCAGGAGAAGATGAATGTCTCAGCTCAGGAAAGAGAGTGAATTTACTCTTCCTCCACCTTTTTGTTCTATGCAGACCCTCAAGGGACTGGATGATGCCCACCCGCACCGGTGAGGGTGATCTTTTCTCAGTCTAGATCTATGCTCTAATTTCTTCCAGAGACACCCTCAGAGACACACTCAGGAATGTTTTACTAGCTATCAGAATCCCTTAGCCCAGTCAAGTTGACACATACAGGTACCAACAAGAAATCTAATCAAACAACCCCCCAACCATTCTCAAATAGGAGTTAGGGGTTTTAGATTACTGGTGTCTTAGATAAGAAGCAGGTAGATGCCTAGAGACATACAGAACACAACCCACAGGTCAGATTCCCTGATTTCCTCAGCTCTCCATCACTTATCACTGGCTTACAAGGTTTTCCATGATTTAAATCTTAATGTATCTCCAGAAGTAAGCAACTCTGTTGAAGGTAACTTGCTGCATCTTAAATATTCACGTAAAATTTTGGCATTTGCTCTAAGATATACCCATGGGCGTTTAAATTTCGACTGCTTCCCTTGAAATTTCTAAATACAGTTATCATTCCAGGAAGATGCCCTGCCTTTATCCAAAGGTTTTAGAGGCTGCTTGGCATGAGTGCAAAGGTCTGAGCCACAAGGCCCCGTAAGCCCTGAATAAAACTGTGTGGCAAACCAAGTCTACTAGAAAGAGCCCAGTAGAGGGGCCCCTTACTCCCTAGGACCCTGTGTTAGTTTTCTTGGGCTGCCGCAACAAAGTGCCACAGGTCAGTGGCTTACACAAGAGAAATTAATTTTCTTAGAGTTCTAGAGGCTAGCAGTTCAAGATCAGCATGTCAGTAGCGTTGGTTTCTCTTGAGGCCTCTCTTCTGGACTTGCAGATGGTGGCCTTCTCTCTGTGTTCCCACACGGTCACCCCTCTGTGTGCATGTCTGTGTCCCAACCTCCCTTCTTATAAGGACACTAGGCAGATTGGATTAAGGCCCACCTAGGTGACCGTCTTCTATCTTAATCACCTCTTTAGAGGCCCTGTCTCCAAATACAGACATATCTGAGGTACTGAGGGTTAAAACTTCCACATAGGAATTTAGGGGGTGGCACCTAATTCAGCCCATAACAGACCCCAAAGGTAATCCAAAGAAGCAGGGACAGCCACAGTACTGGCAAAAGGAGAAAAATTCCCCCACTGAATTTGTTGCAAGAAACAAATTGCCCCTCCTTCCACACACACACACCCATCCATCCAGGTTTTGACAGGTTTAGATTCCGGGCATTTTGATTTAGGGAATCTTTGCATCAGCCCAGTGGCTATGGAGGAGTTCTGTGCTTTGTGGCAGTGGCTGGGGTACATCTCAAGCAATAAAAAGGATTTGAATCGCAATCATTTTCCTTCTCTCTGTCTTTCACATCGCCCTGACTTGCTTGTTAAGCTTTTGAGGAAAATCACAATTATACACACACTTTCTGTGCTAAAACCTGCCACCCCTCTGTTTTGTGATAAACATGCCCTTTCCCTAGAATTTTATTCCAGTGCCAGGCTGTGATCGATTCTGGTGCCTGTCGTGTTCCTGTGTTCTACGACAATCCTGCCTGCACAAGAGGCCCTGGCCCTTCAGAGGATGTGCACAGAACTGTCTCTCCACTCTTCCCCCAGCCAGCAGTCAGCAGCTGCCGAGCAGAAATGGGTTTGGGGAATACCAGTGTGACAATTACACAGGTATCTGGGAGGACCCAAAGCTCTGGTCTCGGCTGCGTGACGGCTTCAGGGAAATTAAGTGCAAGCTGTTTGGAGAATATTTCTCCATAGGACATTATGAAATCCCAGAGGCGGGAGTGCGTGGACAGTGCCTGCTTCCCTCTCCTCCCCTCCCCCAGTTTCTAAAGAAGAAAGAAAAAGCTGCCGCTTTGTATTTGATATTTAGAATTAATTAGAGCCCCAAATCCCATACCAGCCAGCAGGTTTCTTAATGAGGCCAATGTATTCATCTTCTTCAGCCTACTTCTCCAATCCATATCCAGCCCACACGGGGACCATTATAGTGCCTCATGATGCCCCGTGGTTTTCAAAGTGCCACCACATGCTGCTACCTCATCTGGCCCCCACGATCACCCTGGTAGGTGGTCAAGACAGAAGTCATTCTCCCCACTTCCTCGATGAGTTTTCAGAGAGGTTGAGTCACTTTCCCAAGGTCATGCAACTAATAAGCAGTAGAAACTGGATTTGAACTCAGCTGGTCTAGCACCAGGGCCCGTGCCGTGAACCACTGCTCTTCTCCTGCCTCCTCAGAAAGAGGCATGCCTGCATCAGTGTCAAGGAGGCAAACCTAAGGCTCCCGGGTGACAGAGTTACCCAGCTCAGGTTGCAGGGAGAAAATGCAGGGGACTCAGTTAAATTTGAATTTCAGATGAACAAAGAATAAATTCTTAGTATAAGTATGTCCCAAAGTTATGCTTATCTCAAATACTGTGTGGTATATACTTATACATAGGAAACCTTGACTCAACGTCTATCTGAAATTCAAATATAACCAGGTATCTAGCTTTGTGTTTGCTAGATCAGCCAACACCATCCTCAACACTATCCTAACAAAGCTGGCCAGCCACCTAGCCTTCTGATGAGCTCTGCCCCAGTCCTTCCTTTGCTTATCTACTGCCACTTTCTTCTACGGTTCCTGGACTGAAGCCCTCCTCTGGAATTCACCTGTCTGATATGTCACCAAGCCCCAAAGAGTTAGCACCTGCTTCAGTTCTTCCATCCGGCTGTGCCTCTCCACTCCACAACCTCCATCCTGACCCAGAAGCCTATTCCCTCTGACCCAGATCATGACCAAAGTCCCAGTCACCCCACTCAACAGATGACTGCCAGATTTTTTCCTGACCAAAGCACAAGGCATTCTTCTATTCTAAACCCTCAGAGACCCCATAAGCTCTTTAATGTGGCCTTCAAAGTTTTCCTGATCAAATTCCAACTTGATGATGCCTCCGCCTCCCTGGTCCCCCACCATGGTTGAGTGTGGACCCTAAGCCTGAGCCGCACTGAGGATCCCAGCTTTCCGCAACACATTCATGCTTGCGTCTGTCTCTCCACTGGCCTTGAATACCACTCCCTTGACATCCCCAAGTCCAGTGCTACTACCGCTACTTCTACCCCCAAGGCTGCAAGTGATCTTTCCTCTAGCACAGCCCTCACAGCACTCCCAACCATTTTGGTACATGCTATACTCTGTCTTTTTACTTTGGGACATGTCTTAGCCCCTCTTTCCACCATATTACATGCCTGGGGGACAAGAGCTAGCTTGCTTTCCCTCTACATGATGTAGCATAGTTTCTGGCACATGCTAAGTATTCCATAGAAATTATTGGATATAAGTGAATGGCTTGACCCCACAGACATTCTCTACTCTGTGACACCTATTCTATGCCTATACTGGGCCAAACCACAGGGCTAGAGCAATGACTAAGATCTGGTCTTGTCCTCAGGGCACACCATGAAAACAGAGCAACTGTAATTGGAAGAAAACTCAGTTACCTTGAGGCCAATCTCAGCCCAGGGTTTCTGCAAAAGAATCACACACCCGACACCAGAATGCTTTGAAAAGTAAGGCAGGACCTTACCAAATGACCCTTCAGAAGTTAGAGAGGGTAGGGAGGGGCAAGGAGGAAAATACATACTATAGCATGCAACAAAATATCCCCAAAGTCTTCTTTCCACCTCTACATCCCAAGCCCACTCTTCATGGTGACTGCTCTTGGTTTCTGTGTCTGCACACCAGGCACTACCTGCACAACCTAGAGTTTCTAAGGAGGCCAAAGTTTGAAAAGTGTTTGTTCCCACCATAAATCAATGAGACACCCTGTAAGGGCCTTCTGGAGGTGAGGAGAGAAGTCCTGAAAAAGAATAAAGAAGGAGAGAGTTTGAAGAAAGGCCTGAACAGGGGGTCAGGAGCCCATATTCTTCCTCCATCTTTGATGATACTTTGTCTTCCAAGCCACCACCCCCCTGCTGCCACAACTCGCAGTAAGTGGTCTCTAAGATGGCCTCTTAGATGCCCCCAATGATCCCACCTCCTGGTATTCATGCCCTTGTATAATCCCTTCCTCCCAAAATTTGGACAGGACTTGGATGATTCACTTGTAATGAAACAGAACATGATGGAAGTGATGGGATGTCACTTCTGAATTAGGTTATTGAAAGATTCCAGCTTCCATCTTGGTTTCTTTCACTTATTCACACTCTCACTCTCTCTCAGATCGCTCACCTTGGGGGAAGCCAGCTGCCATGGCATGATGCAGCCATTTGCAGAGGTCCACAGAAGTGAGCTGGGAAAAGGATCCCCCCTTAGTCAAGCCTTGAGATGACCACAACTTCGTAAGAGAGCTCGAGTTCAAGGCCTCTAGCTAAGCTTCCCCCAGATTCCTGAGCCATGCAAACCACACGATAATGAACATTGTATCAATCACCCCACTAAGATGTGGGGTGAGTTTGTTATGCAGCAATAGATAACTGATACACAGCTGAAGCCCCTGCATGCTTCTGCCTCAAGAGAAGTGATGTCGCTGGCTTTGGGAGCTAGCCGGCAGGCAAAGATGTAAGCACACCCATCATGTTTCATGTCCAAATGTCATTTTCTAATGCTGCAGTCAAGATGTTAGAGCCAGCAGTCCCCAGAGACAATCGAGGGGCTTTTATAGCTGTTACAAATCCTGCTTCATGAATCCCAGACCCGTATGCAAATGTGAAGCTCAACCTTTGATAAGCCATTTGATTTCCCTTTTAGTTAATGAAGTGAAAATACACCATTTTACACTCAGATTAAATTGCTAAAATGTTTCACTCTAGTCCCCAGTTAGTTGTAATTAAAAATAGAAAAGGGAAGAACAGGAAAAGTCACTCACTTTCTCCTGGTATCCTGAGGCATGGAAGGGGAGACTCAAGTGGAGGTAAGGGGGTGGGAGGGAAGGGAGGGGTGAGAGCACAGGGGGAAGCCCCCAGGCCCGCCTCAACTGGCAAAGGGTGTACCCCCAGGCCTGCAGCCCCCAGGAGCTCAGAATGCCAGGAGAAATGCTGCCCCGGGCTTTCTGGGTAGGAAGAAGGGAGACAGGGTACTCCGCAGGGGTATTTCAAAGGGCCCAGAAGTTCTTGACACACAGCCAGAACCAAGTATATGAAAAAGTGTGTGTCTGCGAGTGTATGGGTGATGATGGTATGTAGGTACCTGTGTGGGAGTGACAGAGAATGAGTGAAGAGCATATATGTACCTCTGCGCGTCTCTCTGTGTGTTTGATATAGGTACTCATGGGTGTGAGAGAAAATGGATGAGTGCGTCTACGTACTTGTGTATGTGAGTGAGCGAGAACAGTGTGAAGGTACATGTGCATTTGTGAGAGAGAATGAGGGAGGGGAGCATATAGGTGTGTGTGTGTGTGTGTGTGCGCGCGCGAATACTGCATAGGGACCCATGGGTGTGAGATAGAATGGGTAAAGAGGAGTATATGCACCTAAGTGTGTCTGTGTGGGTGTTTGAGTAAGTGTATGAGTGGGGGGTCTATAAGCATGTGTGTGGGGGAGGGCTGTATATGCATGAATGTGTGTGTATGGGAGATTAGGCGAGGAGCCAGATATAGGCAGGCGTGGACACTTGTACAGATGAAGGGGTGGATGTGTATGTATATGAGTGCATGGGGAAGAAGTGTACATATGTGTGGAAGAGAAATGCACTAGGTGAAGGAGAGCATATATGTGTATGTGAATGTATATGTGGGGAGATCTGTATATAAATGTGTTAGAGTGTCTTAGTGACATGTACATGTGTGTTGGTGTGAGTAAGGGGTGATCAAGGGGTTGTACGGACATATGTGTTCCTAAATGGGTTAAGGAAATATATATGTATGTGTATGTGAGTGCACAAGCACGTGGGTGAGGGGTGCATGTGCTGTGTTAGCATTTGTGAATATGTCTGCCAAGTGTATACGCATATGTGGGTATCAGGCTGTTCATGAGGAGGTTGTATATAAGTGTGGGTAAATTTCCGTACAGGTGAGAGGGCGTATATGTATGTGGATGTGACAATGTACAAATGAGGGGGTGGTGTGCACATGTGTGCACATTTTGGGGTGCACAGAGGAGTGTATATGTGATTATATGTATGTGTACGCGAACGGCATGGGTTAAATGAGTGTATGTATATGTCTGTGCATGAATGTATGGGTGTGGAGGTATATATGTGTATGTCTGTGACAGATGGGGTGAGGGTGGTGTCTATGTGTACATGTATGGTAGGTGTGTGTACAGGTGTGTAAGTGTACTGGTGATGGCTATGTTTATACCAGCGGGGGATATGTTTATAATCTGAGTGTGAGAATGGATGGCTAAGAATGGACTATATGTGTGTGTGTGTGTGTATGAGTGAATCGAGTGCATAAGCACATACATGTGAGTGTATGGTTGCAGGGTATATGTGTGAGTGAACGGATAAGCGGTTGTATATATACTTCTGTTTATGTATAATTTTAGGAGTGAGGTATAGGTGTATATGAACATGTGTGTATAGGCACATGTGTACATGTGTGAGTTTATGCATGAGGCAGGTCTATATTTATGTGTTTGTGAGAGAGTATGGATGAGGCCAGCATATGTGTGTGTTTGTGCTTGAGTGTATAAGGTTTATATTTACATGTGCATATGCGTGAGTGTACAGTTGAGGGGGGTAGGACGAGGATGTGCTTGTTGGCATGACATTATAGTTGAAGCTGTAAGGTCATGGGTCTGTGTATGTGAGTGTAAGCAAGATATATGTGTGCACATTGTGAGATCATGGGTTTGGGATGTCCGTATATGTGTGAATGAGATTATGGCAGAGGTAGGTTTATATGTATGCGTATATAAGTGTGAGTATGAGAGACTGAGTGTAAACATACATGTGAGAGGGGTTGTATATACGTGCATGCACATGTATGTATGGATGCAGAGTCCATGTATGTATGCATGTGCAAGTGGGGTCTACATGTATCTGTGTGTGTTAGTGTATGGATGAAGGGATGTGTGTGTGTGTCTCAGGTGAGATATTTATGTACATATGTGTATGCTAAAGTGTGTGGCTGTGGAAAGTGTGTACCTGTCCCCATGTGAGTACATGTCCAGAGGCCTGTACGTGTGTATTTATGAAAGTCTGGGTGAGGGATGCACATTTAAGTGTGCATGAGTGTGTGCATTAGCAAGTATATGATTATGTCCTATGTGTAAATGCATGGAAGAGGGAGTTTCATATGTTCTTGTGAGTGTATGGGTAGGACACACGTACACATGTATCTGTTCATTCATGCATGTTTGTGCATATATGTACATCCACGTGTATGTGTATTTATGGGTGGGGATAGAAATAAGGGTGTGAATAGTGAGTTTATATTTGAGATAGTGCCTGTATGTGTATGTGTGAATACATATGTGAAGGGGTGTGTATGTCTGTGTATGCTTTGGTGATAGGGTGATGGAGTTTGCATGTAATTGCACATGTGTCTTCTGGATGTGTAGGGGGGAGTCGTATCTGTGTGCATGGATGTGTCTACATAGCTGAGGGACTATGTGTCTATATGCGTGTTTAAGATAAAGTGGAGTAAGGTAAGTGGAGTGTGTGTGTGTGTGTGTGAGATGGGTTGCAAATTTCGTGTGTGAAAGTGCACGGGGAAGTAATTCATATGCAAGTGTGAATGTCTGGGTGCTGATTTTTATGTGTCTGTGCATGAGGATACAGAGGAGGAACGTGTATGTACATGTTTCAGTGTGTGTGCAGATTAGGGGGGCATATGGCATGTTTGGGGATAGTCATGCATATATTGATAAGGGCAGATGTGTATACATGTGTGAATTGGAGAATATATGGGTGAGGTATAAATGCATATGAACATCTGAGTACTTGTGTGTCAGTATAGGCATGAGGCAGTGTGTGTGTGTGTGTGTGTGTGTGTGTGTGTGTGTGTGTAAGGGGGTGTATTTGCAATTCTGTATGTTGGGGTGGACTCTGTATGTATCAGGATGTGTGTTTGTATATGTATGAGTGTACTGGTGACATGTATACATACATGTGTTCGTGAGGATATAGTTGAATGGGCTGTATATTTATGTGTGTGTTTCAAAATAAGGCCACTGTATTTGTAGGTATATGAGAGAAAGTATATGGGTGAGGGCGGTTTATATTACCTTTTGTGTGTCTGTAAGCATGTATTTGTGGGGGTTGTATATGTACCTGTGAGCATATATTTGTGAGCGCGTTGTGTATGAACCTCTGCGTGTGAGTGTATGAGTGTGGGAGGCATTTATGCACCCTTGTGTGTTTGTGTTGTGTTGGGTGTGTGTCCCTTTTCTTTAGAGCATGCATCAATATGGTGTAGAGCTGCAGAACACATGCCTCTGTTTCTTCATCTGTAAAATGAGGGGAATAATTGTACTGACCTCACAGTGTCGTGAAGAAGATTTTAAAAGATCATATGTAACACTATATTTCTGAAAACGCTCAGCACAGAGCTTGGTACCTAATAAACTCACTCAACGAATGTCAGTTGTCACAAAGATATTGTTACAATTTTGCTTATTCGTGGCAGATTCTCAAAGTTGCCCATCCAGCTAACAAGAGTTGTATCTATGGATCCCTGCCAGGCAAGGGGAAAAGGCGGGGGGGCAGAGGAAGTTCTGAGGAGAGGTGCGTGTCCTGGTTGACCCTCCGTCCAAGGACACTGGCCTCCAACTGCCACAAGTGTGAATAGCGACCCAAATGGCATTTGCAGGCTCTGTCGGGTTCCGGCACAACTTGCCTCCAGCAGATCCAAGAATCGAGGTTGTCTCTGGACAACCCCAACCCAACTAACCCACTGAGCGGCAAAGCACTGAGCGAGAAAGATGCAGGTGGGGGACTGGACAGTATCTGGTTCTTTTCATAAGAGAGACTCCATTTCACGCGCTAGTCCGTGTGAACATTTAAGTGCCTAATACTGTGTGCTCCAGATGGGTGCTGCTTGGAAGGGTCTGCAGTCACTCATTCATTCCACAAACACTCGGTGAGTGGCCCTCCTGCTAAGGTTCTGATACAGTATCTGAGGAGGGGCCAGGAATCTGCATGTTTCTGCCCCCCCGCAGGGGATTCTTAGACAGGCGGGTCCAGAGAGAAACTCTAGTGCAGAATCACAGAGATTCAGGGCGAAGTCGTCATTGCACAGATGAGGAAACCAGCGGCGGGAAGGGCAGTGCTTGCTAACAAATGACAGGCCACAGCTCAAACCCCGGTCCCTTGCCTCCCAGCTCGGCACACATTTGGCCATAGCAACACTTCTCCAATGGGGGTGGGGGGGGGGGGACTGGAGCAGAAGGTGCAATCACACAGGGGTCTTTTTGATCTCACCGCCCCCACTCCATCCTGGCCTTTGAGAATCCGTGCCAGAGCAAGCGTCTGTTGTGTCGCTCACACCCTGGGAGGGCGTCGAGGAAGAAAAAGGTTACGGAAACCGGGCTCAACATCATAATGTCTCCCTGCCGGGGCCGCTGCATGAAACGATGAGGCGGAGGGTGGCGCAGCGACGTGAGCCCTGTGTGGGGGAAGTCCTCGCTGGGAGTCGGAAATAGAAGGCCGGGGCCTTCCCTCGGCCGGGCCGGGCGAGGGCTTGTGGAGGCAGCCCCGCGGCAGGGGTTTGGGCGCTGAAAGCCTGTTGGCAATAAATGAACGGGCTCACGGTGCAGTCTGGCTTGAGAGAAACTGGGCGCAGCCAATGGCATTTCATAGCAGATACCCTTCAAAGACATACTTACAAAAGGGCCAAGTGCTATTTTTAACGCAGTCCTCACACCAGCTAACAGCCTGTGCCGTTGCCCTCCGCGTGGCCTGTTCATCTCAGACGCCGACCGCTGGCAGAGGCTCTTCACAATCCAAGCCCACTGAAGCCCCCGCGCTTCCTTTATCTGCCATGACTGCGAGGTCTTCAAAGAACCTTCGTTGGTGATTTTAAAACGACCTCCTCCAGCTTGGAGCTTCGTTCGCCCCGGAGCTTTCACTTGGGTGCTGGAGGTGAGAGGGGAGCGCCGCGGAGGCTGGCCGGGGAAGCGGGCTGCGGCCCTGCTGAGCTGACACGGCAGCCCGAGCGGAGGACTCCGTGGTGGCTGCAGTGTCGGGGGGGGGGCTGCCAGACAGTTCTGCCTCCTCCACTGGCTGCCCACCAGGCCTGGGCTCCCAGCGTCCTCGCCTCCACTGGAGCCGGGCCGAGGGAAAGGTGGAGCTACCTCACCCCTACTCCACCGAGTCATTCCTCGCGGCGCCGCTAGACACACGGGGCCACTAGCATAGCAGCGGCAACCACGAGCAGTTGCTCAACAAAGCCACCAGCTGGGCCACAGGCCACGCTCTGCCTCTTCCGCGCTCTCTCCCGGCTGCGAGGCGGGGGTGGGGGGGGTGGGGGGGGCTCGTCAGCTGGCAGACAGCCAGGGACTGAGGAGCAAGCAGACTGTAGGATGCCTGAGGTCGCCTGTGTGGCTCAGCAAAGGCCGGGCCAGTGGAGACGACACATCTCTGGGGCAGTCGGGCCGGCCATCAGCTTTAGTAGGTGGAGCGCAGAGCTGCTGATTTTGTTGGGATGTTCCCATAATGCACTCTGCTGCATGTAGAAGGTTGACTAAAACCGGATTTCCAAAGCTCTCTGGTCTTTCCTGCCCAGCTCCATCCTTTATGGTCTCATAGCTCTGTCCCTGCATCTGTCTGCCACCTGCACCCCCCATAGCTGTACGCTCCCCTACCAGGATATAGCTCCGTGAGACAGGGTCTCCGTGTCCTACATACACCTTGCCCATGGTCCTGCAAATTGTGGGTGCCCAGAAATGTGTGTACCCCTGTTGCTGAGCAAAAATGTGATGCTCAGAGCCCCCTCCGCTGCCAGCCACGATGCGTTCACTCTGTTGGTGGCCACATACGATCCTATGATGGGGGACAGTGGGGATCAGAGCAGGAAATCACATCTCTGGCCCCCACATGCCTTAGGCACAGGCATAGTATCTCCATCCTCAATGGCCCTGGGGATTATTCTCAAATTATGGTTAAGAAAAACACTGAGATTTGGGAATATTTGGTAACTGACCCACATAGGTAGTCAGTTGGCAAAGCCAGGTTGGAATCCAGGTCCTAATGAGAATTAAGTGAGCTCATGCCGGTAGAAGAGTTAGCAGGCCACCAGTCAGTGCTCCATGGACGGCAGTGCCCAGCATCCTTTTCCCATGTGGTAGCTGAGCTGTGGCACCAGGGGAAGGAACTCCCCCTCTCCAGCCCTCAGTTTCTACACCCATGACCTAACGGGACTGGATCTTCCAAGTCTCCCTCTTGGAAATACTGGGTTGCTGGCAGGTGAAGGAGAAAGAAGAAAGCAGCAAGGCAATGCGGTGGAAGGTCTCTAACGTCGTGAGGCTTTCCTTTCCCCCATGTAACAGAGATTCTTGAGGGTCCACGGGCAGACTTCAAGAGAGCTATTGATCCCTGAAAGAGTCCATGCAACGTTGTGTGCATGTGCCAGGGGGAGTTTTCTGGAGAAAGCAGCCACAGTCTTAATGTGAGTCCAAGGCCTCAAAGAGGGTAGTAGAGGACATAGCCAATCCTTCAGGAAGGCACCCTATATCCACTGGGCACTCTTCCCCAGCTCCAGTTTTCTTATCACTGTGAAGGTCTAATCTGACCTAAAAGAGTTGTACTCAAGAATTGGGGGTACCATTTGCATATGGCTTAAGTCGATCAACAGAGGGCCTTGAAATCAAATAAACGGACTCAGCCACAGCACTGCCACTTTCTGGCTGTGTGGTCTCAGCCCAGTTACTTCCCTTCACTGAGCCCCAGTGTTGACACCTGTACAGTGGACCTAATACCAATAGAATTGCCATGAAATTTCTGTAAGCAAAAGTATTACTACTACCTGGCGCGTGGTAAGTGTTGGGTAAACATTATCTTCCTTTCCTGCCTTCTAGGTCTACTTATAAGGTTAAGTTCTGATGATTCTTCAGAGTTGGCACTCACTCTTGTTGCTTAGCAATAAGGGTTCATAAGCCTGGGCTTTCCTTGGGCTTCCAAGAGAAGCCTCAGCTAACCCCAAACTCCAGGATTCTCAGCTCTGGCCAGGACCTACATGTTCATGGCTAGACTACTACGCCAGCCCACTCTCAGCCTCGGCTGGACTCAACCATGTCCACTGAACTCAGGAAGCCAGATTCATATCAATTCCTGATATTATAATCTCCACTCCACTCATTCATTCATACAGATATCCATGGCATTATCCATTCACTGGATAACTCTGTCCCTTTTACATCACTCCCTCCCTGTCCTTTCACCCCCCTGTCACTTCTGCCTCATCCCCTATAACACATGGCAATGAGCTGATGGCATCCTTCCATATTTTTCTACGTGCTCCCATCATCATATTTGGATATACGCGCATGCACACAAACACACACGTGCGCGCGCGCACACACACACACACACACACACAATCACATTTGGGGCAGTTGGTCATTGTTTTCCAAAACCGAGATCATATAGTGTACACTTTTCTGTACCTTGCGTTCCTCATTCAGCAATCCCTCCTACACAATCCCTCTAGGGCAACCGGCAAAGTTCCAGCTCAGTCTTTTTCATGGCTGTGTCCATATCTACCACCCACCTTGTCTTTTAGCCACGCTAACGTACTGGCAGTTCCCTGAATACCCCAGAACACGTCCTGTCCCTGTGCCCTTGCCCCTTCTGCTCCTTGGCCTGGAAAGTCCACTTCTCTGTCTGCCTAGAAGACACCTTCTCATCTGTTGAGACTCAGCTTATGGCAAGGTTTTCCTGGCCATCCCCTGACCCGAATGAGTTAATCTTGCTCTCCTGTGTCTTCAAAGGTGCTTGGACCAGACTTTTATCTGAGAACATCTCAAGTGTTAGTGAAGTCACATGCTGACACCTGTCTCCCCCGGCGCGGCCCTGAGGTCCAGGAAAACATACTTGTCTATTTTGTACCTGGCCAGCACCCGATGGGTACCAAATCAATATTTATTGATATTATGAATGAACAAATGAGGACGAATGAGGTCTTGAACCAAAGGACCGGCAGTGGAGGGGGGCAGCATTGGTGGGCTTTGAGCTATTGATCAGGTAGAGCTCCCAGGTCTTGGCAATTGGACTGCATGTTTCTTATTTCCATGAAGAACATAACCACCATGAGAGATCACATCTGCCTTGTTCGTAGCTCCATCCCCATTTCCTGGATTAAATAGTGCCTGGTACCTAGTTGGCACTCACTAAATATTTATAAAAGAAAATAATTCCACTGTGTCCAGGGGTCTCTGGCCCAGGCCTTACCCCTGCCCCTGAGGAAGATGCTCTTTAGCAGGCCAAGCCTCTGTCCCTGCTGGACCTCAAAGACCTCTGCCATCTACTTGCCTACCTGAGCCGTTCAAATCAAGGTACAGGACAATTTCTCCAGGGAACCTTTCTGTGGTCTGTGCCTCAGCTAGCCCCAGAGATCTCCAGCTCAGACCTGGTGCCGAGGAGTGGCCGCGTGTGCGTGCATCCGCGTGCACGTGTACAACTGTCTGTGTACAAAAGGCATGTATGAGTGTGATGTAGGGTCCCTGGCAGGGAAGCTCAGAATATTTCCATCACACAGAGAAAGAGGAGGCTGAACCCAAAGTTTCTCCTGGGAGAACCAGAGGAAACTGAGGTTTCCGTGTTGCTAGCGTGGCAATGGGCAGAGTCGCCTCATTCTCCTGCCACCTCCAGGCCAGAGTACAGGTTCCGGAGGAAGACCTTTAGCCTAAAGCAAACTCAGGAAGTAGGCCTAACTGAGGCATATTTACCATGGGATGTCCTTAGGAACCCTGGGTCTGGGAACAGGTATAGAAGAAGCGATCCAATCCCCTGGCAGAGCTTCAGGAAGAAGAGACAACCCTGTGCTCACAGCCCCATCCAAAGGAGGGGTCCCCAGGGGCTGAACACTGCTCATGTGGAGCAAAAAAGGGGCAGGGGAGAGCAATTCCTTCTTGGGATCCATGGACACACTTGCCTATGGCCTGTCCTATAAATCAAGGTTATAGGCCCAAGGAACTCGTCATCCTAGGACAAAGTGGTAGCCTGAGCAAAGGCACTGGCACTGAAGAGTGTGGAGATTTCCAGAGCTACATTGAGGAGGTCAGTTTGTGTGGAGGGACATGAAGGGCGGGTAGAAGTTTGGTAAGGTGGGGGATTCATCCTGAGGGGACTGTGAGGGGAAGGAGAGAGTGGGATAGAAAAGAGTTAGAAAAGAGTTTAGGCAGGGGTATGGCATGATCAGTTGGACCTGTAAAGGACACTCTGGTGGCAGTGTGGAAAACAGACTGGAGGAGAGCAAGACCAAGGAGATGTTTAGGAGACAGACTTTGCAGAGCTGGGCGGTGGTGAGGGGCTGGAGGGCAGGCCTGGATGGATGTCAAGGAGATGATGGAAGATGTGGAAGATGGGCTGGATTTGAAGGCAGTCTTGACTGTGGGAGGCAAGAGTCCAGTCAGAGGTGACACAGCTTTACAAAGAGACAGGAACACAAATGATGAACAGAAGAAGAGCCTCAGGGGGATGTCTGTGTGGCTGGAGGGACTTAGAGGCACTGTCTTGACCAGTTTGAACTGCAGGCCTCAGCAGTCAACCGAGTGCAAATGCCTCACAGGCAGCTGGGATGAGGTCAGTGCTGGAGAGAAAAACATGACATTGACCACATGAGATGACTCAACCCTCAAGCCAGGCCGGAACAACATCACTGACCCAGAACAGAGGCTCAGACAAATTGGGCAACTGTGGCCTTCAACCTGGCACAAGGCACGTGCCACGAAGCCTGACAGCGATGAGCTCTCACAACTTAAGATCTACCTCTCATATGTATGGCTTGAAGGAGATGCATTTAACTTAGGTTTGGAATATAAAATGTTTATACAACCATTTATTCCATTAGTACCTTCACTTCCGACTTCAGAACTAAATGTCTCTACTAATTAAATACATTTATTTTAACTGCAGAAGCATTTATTTCCAAAATAAGGACATGTTAATTATCTGCAGAGTGAAATTAACCCCAGGATGCTAATCTATACATTCATCTGCCTGGATATATATTACCCATGGATGCCAACCGTCTCACAGCACTGCTCAACACTCTCCTGAACACAGGAATTCTTGCCACCTGGATCCACATCCTTCTTGTTATCCTCTTACTGAGAACTGCATGGCGATGTGAAATGTGGAATTTTAATATTACTATGCTCATTCCAAACCTGAGAAGACTAGAGATTCAAGATTCACAGGCATGTGCCGATATAATTCAAGGGCATTTTTGCTGGGAGAGGAGGTAACTGTCTCCAATTACCCTGAGGAGTTTTTTGCTCATGTTTTATGAGAACTGACACCTTAATTCTCTTGTCACTGATACTTCCTAGACACGGGTACATATCTGTAATTCTCATGATAAGTCATTAGTATTAATTAAGCCACATCAATAGCATAATTTAGCTAGTCAGTCAACATCTTCTGAGAGCTCACTATGGGGCAGCCCCAACTCGCAGCATTGGAGAGTTAATAAGGGAAGAAATGCAGCATGGGAAACAGAGAGTTTTCTAGAAAGATGGGCATTCCTGTCTTCACAGCCACCGGGAAGACACTTGCAGAAGCCTCAAGGACTAAGATCCTCTTTTATGATATGACATCTGTTTTTCCTCATCTGCACAATGGAGCAGCAATACCTTGTAGCCATCTGGCACCAAAAGGGAGGAGCTTCAGAGGCAAAGGAATGCATGTGGTTCTAGCAGAGACTTGACCTTTGGTCCACCAATCCTGGTCAGTCAGAAGTGAAAAGGTGAGAGAGCTCTCTTAGTTAACAGAATCCCTTCCTTCCTTCTCTCCATCCCTTCCTCCTCCTTTCTCTCTCCTCTCCCACCATCCTTTCTTCCTTTGAGAATATTTACTGAGCACTTACTATGTGCCAGGCACTGTGCTATATAGTGGAAGGACATTAGTGAACAAATCCAGAGTCCCTGCTCCTAAGGAGCTGAGCTCCAGGTGAAGGGGAGGGGGTGGTATTTATAAATAAATGAACAAAGACACAAACAATATGTCAGGTGTTGAAGAGTGCTGTACAGAAAAAGAGAGGAGGATAAGGGGACAGAAGTGATGAAAGCAGATGCTATTTTAATACCAGATACTTCCCATGTATGACAGAGAGACACAGCAGCCCAGTGACACGGTCCCTTACACAGACAGGCACATAAGTCCAATGAAGTGGTTTTATACACCATACAGACACCCTGGTCCCATGGAGAGGGTAACTATTCCCAGTCTTCCTTGGGATGACCAAGACATCACCCATTGCAGGGATTAGGTGGGTTAGGCCCATGTGGCTTAAGTTAAGCCTGGAGACTTCTCATATCATTGCTGTGTGTCCATTAGACTGGTTATTCCCAAGGTGGCAGTGAAAGTCCAAAGGAAGATGGATATTCCTGCACTTCGATACTCACATTCAGGAGGTATACATGTAGTGTTAGTAGCGACTGGACCAAATTCTACCCTCTAAAAGTGCTAGCTGGGTGCTGTTGGAACTACAGACTGGAAACACCCAAGTGGCTTTCTTAGCCAAACACTATGTGCCAATGCCTACAGAAACACATAGGCCATCACCGTCCATTTTTCCCCTGGGGTAGCAGCTTTCCCTTGGAGAGCTCCTGGCTCCTGAAGAGGGGTAGGATCAGAAGTGATGTTTCTATCTCCATGAATGACACATAGGCTGGGCTCAAGGTGAACAAAGAGGCTCAAACTGAATGGGCCTTGATCTTTTGGAGAGCAATCTAACACCAAGAACATGCAAGGATACATTAAAGAGTTCCAAATGAAGGACTGAAACCCCAAATCCTGCGGCCAGCCATTCATCCTTGATTGTGTTGTGTGGAAGAAATATGGCAAAAAATATGGATTGTGTAGGCCAGTTTACACATATAATTTTTGAGCACAGTAAAGTGGATTCATGCGTTGAACCCTAAGTTCAAGGTGCTTGGATTTGCTTTGTTCAGCAGCCAATGGTTCTGAGGACTATACTCAAGGGGTGTGTATTAACAAATATCTCTGATAAAGGACAATGGAGGAAAGATTGCCTTCATATGCCTATGGATGTCTACCAACTTGAAAGAATATCTCATGTTAATGAGGCTCTTGTCCCTTCTTAGTGGCCATAGAAAATGTTAAAGAGGTGAATTATTTGGAAGACTTAAATCTGTGTAGATTACTATTATATATCAATTTGTTTATTTGTTGTTACCCATCCCCTTCCAGATGAATGAATGCTCCATGATAGTTTTGTATACTGCTGTGTCCCCAGGGCCTAGATAAAGTCTGGCCCCAAGTAGATACTCAACAAATATTTGTTGTATGAATGAATGGCATAACTTTTTGCAGCAGGTCTCTGGGAGAACATGAGCCACAGCCCCAGAAGGTACCAGGCTGCCTAGAGAGGGCTGTTTGTTTTGTTTTGTTTTACTGTTACACTAGTGAGAGTTCTGGATATATTCTGGGTATAAGTCCTTCATCAGATATGTGCTTGGCAAATATTTTCTGTGCCTTGTCTTTTCATTCTTTCAATGGTACCCTTTGAAGACCTGAATTTTTACATTTTGATAAAGTCTTGTTTATCGTGTAGTTCTTTTATGGCTTGGGCTTTTAGTGTCATATCTAGAAAATCTGCTTAAGCCAAGGTCACATAGATTTTTTCCTATGTTTTCTTCTAGAAGTTTTACAGTGTTAGATTTGACATTTAGGTCTGTGATCCATTTCAAGTTAATTTCTGATTATGGTGAGGTAGTGATAAAGGTTCAGGATTTTTGCATTTGAATTTCCAATTGTTCCAACACCATTTGTTGAAAAGATTCTCCTTTCTCTATAAATGCAGCAGTAGTTGTAATAACACACTATTGGAAATGTAAATGTTCCTTAATAGAGGACCAGTTTAAAAAAAATCTCCAACACATCTACTCAGTGGAAATCCATGGCACCATTAGAAATAAAGAAACAGCTCTACAAACATATTTAAAAGTAAAATTCATTTGCATTTCCTATTCTGTGAACTGTTTATCTTTTCATTCAATAAATATTCACTGAGTTCCTATTGTGTGTCAAGCAATATTCTAGGCACTGAGGACACAGCAGTGCTATCTGGTAGGGAAAAACAGACACTAAACAAAGAATTAGCAACACATTAAGTCTGATGATAACAAGAGCCGTAGAGAAAAATAAAGCAGGGTAAGAAAGGTGGGGAGTGTGGGATTTGAGGGTTACAGTTTTAAATAGGGTGGTCATGGGGGACTTTACCATGAAGGTGACAAGTAAAGACTTAGAGGTGAAGGAGTAAGCCACACAGACATCTGGGAGACAAGCATTACGGGCTGCAGGAACAGCAAGGCCCGGAAGTGAGAGCTGTTGCAGGAGAATGAAGAAGCCAGTATCACTGCAGCAGAATGATTAAAAGGAGGGGAGCAGTAGGAGATGACTGGGGACAGAAGACAGATCACATAGGCCTTGGAAGTTACTGTTGAGGACTTTGGCTTTGACTCTGAGTGAGATGAGGACTGATTAGGGGGTTTCAGCAGAAGAGGGACGGGTTTATCTTGTTGGTTTGCAGGAGCTCTTTATATACAAGGAGATTACTTCTTCATCTGCCCTACGTTTTAAAATTTTTTATTCCCCATTTGTCATTTATGTTTCGACTTTGCTTATAATATTTTTATATGTGTAATATTTTTTTATAACTTGTTAATCCTGGCTTAGCCAAATTTATCAATTTCTTGCATAATGCATAGTTGTTATTGGCCTACCCAGAATTAGTTTTTGTTTCATCCAGTAGTGGACCACAGTTTTCATTTGGAATGCATCCTTCTCCCCACCCCTCCTTCCTCATAATACGCATGGTTTAGGAGCCTGAAGCCTGTTGGAGACCTATGCTGCTCCCAGGGCCCAGCTACCGGCTTCCAGTTCCACATCCTCCTCTGAACAGAACAAACTCCATAGCAGGCTGCCTAAATTATCGTGCACCCAGCTGTTTGCAAGGGGTCTGGGGGATGGAGATTCTGCCTTTCTCACCACATACCTCTTTCATGTATGAACAATAGAAAGAAGCAAACTTGTGATCTATTATCTACCTTATCTCAACCCGAATCGGAGGGAGGAGGAGCAAGTCAGCAGTACCCAAGAAGCTCTCAAGCCATCAGACTGAACTTTACTTATACACTTACACCTCTTTCCTTTAACGCTTTTATTGACTCCCGCCATTTCCCCACCCAGTGTATAAAAATAATAACTACCTCACAGAGTTAGGAGGAGTTAAATCAGTTACTACATCGAAGCCATTGAGGGCCTGCAACAAATGCTTCCTAAGTGCTATTGAGCTATGATTATTCTTACCTCCCTCAGGGTAGACTTAGAGCGTCTCCTCTTCCAAGTCCATATTTAGGCTGATGTTTCCAGTTTCCTCGATTATGTCATTTTAAAAAATTCTTTTAATGTTTATTTATTTTGGAGACAGAGAGAGACCGAGTGGGGGAAAGGCAGAGAGAGAGGGAGACACAGAATCCAAAACAGGCTCCAGGCTCTGGGCTGTCAGCACAGAGCAGGATGTGGGGCTTGAACCCACGAACCGTGAGATAACGACCTGAGCCAAAGTGGGATGCTTAACCGACTGAGCCACCCAGGCGCCCCTCCTCTATTATGCCATTTTAATCTGGGGGAGCGGTAGAATGTCTTCGGTGATATTTTAAGTGTCTGAGCAGTCTTTCCTTGACGACAATCCTAATAGAACTGATTTTGCTTCAAGTGTGTGAAAATGCATCACATTTTTGTGGTCTCAGGAGAAGCTACATGCTGCCTTGCTGGTGATGCCTGCTGGTGTTTAGCCAATCTGATTTTTTATTGCCAATGTCTTTGTACTTTGGTTTTGCTTTTTGGAAGAGACCTGCTTTTTTTTATATTACTTTTTGCTGTGTCTACTTTTTTGCTAAAACACGATTAAATATTAAAGGTATTGTTCATTTGAATTTATTTTATGGATCAAAAGTTGCATCTATATGGTAATGTAGGGTGATTCGATATCAGGGTAATGTTGAGTCATCCTATCCAAAGCCAGGATATGTCTTTCCATATATTTCAATCTTCTGTTATGTCCCTCAACAGTTGTCTTCATATAAATGCTGCATTTTGTAAAGCTTATTCTTGTTTTTTCAATATCGTTTTTTTATTATTTTTAAATACGGCCTTTCCTCCCTTTGTTCTACATCAGGAATAGGCAATCTACGACCTATGGGGCCCCAGCCCACTGGGGTGCCTGGGTGGCTCAGTCGGTTAAGCGTCTGACTTCAACTCAGGTCATGATCTCAGGGTTCAAGTTTGTGAGTTCGAGCCTCCTGTCGGGCTCTGTGCTGACAGGGCAGAGCCTACAGCCTGCTTCAGATTCTGTGTCTCTTTCTCTCTCTGCCCCTCCCCCGCTCATTCTCTGTCTTTCTCCCCAAAATAAATAAACATTAAAATAAATCCAGCCTACTGGCTGTTTTTATAAGTAAAGTTTTGTAATAAAGTTTAAATGGCCATACTCAACCCTTCGCTTGTCGTCTGGCTGCTTTTGTGCCACAGTGGCAGAACTGAGTAGTCGTAACAGAGATCATATGGCCCGCAAAGCCAAAAATATTTACCATCTGGCCTCTTACAGAAGTTTGTCAGTCTCTGCTCTATATTTTTGATCTGGTCATTGTTTAGATAAAAGAATGCTATTAATATTTGTGTATTAATTTTACACCCAGCTATCTTACTAAATGTGTTTATTTTTAATAGTTTTGCAGTGTTTTTCTTAGGTTTTCTAGGTATAACATCTGCAAATATTGATAACTCTATTTGCCAATATTTCATTTAGAATTTTTATATCTACATTCACATGAGAAATTGGCTTGAATTTTCTTTTGTGTTTATCAGTCTGGGTTCAGACTCAGAAAAAAAGATCCACTTAAATATCCCAAGAGTGTTACTATAGAAATCTGGGATTGTTTTAATTTTGAGTCCTTTGAATTATCCAAATTATTTGAATTATTACTGTAATAATACTTTAAGGGTCAGGGGTGGATTCCAAATGAAAACAGGCCTATTCCTGAATGAAGCAAAATTTAATTCTAGGTAGGCCAACAACTATCCATTATACAAAAGATTCATAAATTTGACTGAAGATTAATTTGAATTATTGGAATTAATATAGAAATCCAGGCCTATTTATATTTGGGGAAAGCTGGTGGAGCAAGCCAGCAGAATCACTGCAGAAGATCAAGAAAGTTGCAGTCGGAAGGTCTGGAAAGCAGACACTGAACATGCAAATGTGAAGCATGGAAGTGAGGGAATTCTTCTTACTCAAATTCTTACTGGGAAACTGCTGGAATTCTCAAGAACCTCTGAGAAAGCTCCCATTCTGCAGCAACAAAGAAGCGGTTCTCAAGCTACTGACAAGAAGTCACTGTGAATCTCTCATTTGTCCTTATGTCTGATTGCACTATATCTCAAAGACAAATGACTTCTACTTCCCTCTGCCTCCTAAATCTCGTGAGAGTTCCACTCACCTGGCCACCTCTAAACCCAGAACAATTACAGGGCAGATGATTCTGGGAAATGTAGCCCCTGGTTTCTCCAAGGGATGGGAATGATGCCAAGTTGACAACAGACAATCTAGCATCTTTTTTAAGCTTTAGTATCAATGCTTTCTTTGTGCAGTAAATATATAATCTGTTTTTGTGATTATTCCATGGGCCCATGTAAAGAAGATGCATTCCCTGATTTCAGAATATACAATCAATCTACCTTCGGGGCGACTGGGTGGCTCAGTCAGTTGAGTGTCCGACTTCAGCTTAGGTCATGATCTCACGGTTTCTGAGTTCGAGCCCCGCGTCGGGCTCTATGCTGACAGCTCAGAGCCTGGATCCTGCTTCGGATTGTGTCTCCCTCTCTTTCTGTCCCTCTCCTGCTCATGTTCTGCTTCTGTCTCTCTCTCAAAAATAAACTTTAAAATATTTTAAAAATAATCCTTCTTTCTTGACTAGGTGTTAATATGGTAGATTTTAAAATTATGTTTAATAATACATCTTATTTGGTTACTCACATCCTCTACAATTATTTTTTGATATTTGTTAAAGAATAGTGGAGCTAAATTAAAAACTCCTACTTTGTATGTTTCTAATTCTCCTTCTACTCCTCTAAATGTTGCTTTATGAATTTTGATATGTTACTTATTGTATAGGTATCCTTGCGTTAGACCTTCATTAAGTATTATACCCTGCCCTTCTTTGTCTCATTTTTTCTTGAATTCACTTTGTCTAATAACAATTTTCAGATGTCTTCTTTCTTTTTATTTCCATGTGTCTTCTATGTCTTTGCCCATTCTTTTGCTTTCAATTTTTCTGAGACACTTCATTTTAGATAAGTATCATATAGTCAGTATTTAATTACATTTTATTTTGCTTTGTCAATTCAATATCAGAGTTTCTTTTCTGTGTATTAATATGGTAGGTACATTTAATATGAATGTTACAATTTTTTTAAAACTTTGATTTTCTGCTTTGTTTTGTATGTTGTTTCCTTCTGTTATTTTGGAAGATGTGTAAGTTTCTTAATTCTAATGGATGTCTTTGTAGGAATAATTTTATATGCTGTACTTAATCCTCTACTATCTATTGATTTTTTTAATAGTAGTAAATATATGCCTACTTCTAACTTCCCCTTCCTTCTACTTCTTACTTTTGTCGGGTATGCCATTAGTCCTAGTTCTTCTAGTTCTTTTATTGGTTAACTTTGTACATTTAAATATATTTATGTCTTTTAAACTTTAATGGCTACCCCTAAGAATATCTTTTGTCCCCTCCATTTACTATGAAAAATAAGAAAATCAGCTTACATGTACAATCTCATTTTCTCTCCCCTCCTACCCCCTAACTTTTGTTATTTATTCTAGTATTACTCCACTGTCATGGTTGACTACATTTACATTGTTTTTTAATGTTAATTCTCATAATTGTTTGAACCTTTAACCATAGTTTTATATTGGGTTATACAATCTTTTCCTGAAGACTTGGTTAAGTATTCCTCCACTGTTTTCTAATGTTCAACATGGATTGGTTTTTAGCCAACTTGTGGTTTTTATGTTGTTATTGGTAGCTGGACCATTTTTGCCTGGTCTCCCATAGGATTTTTTTCCTTTATCTTTTTTTTATAAAGTTTATTTATATTTATTTTGAGAGAGAGAGAGAGAGCATAAGCAGGGGAGGGGCAAAAAAAAGAGAGAGAAAGAGAATTCCAAGCAGGCTCTGTGCTGCCAGTGAGGAGCCCGATGCAAGGCTAGATCCCACGAACTGCGTGATCATGACCTGAGCCGAAATCAAGAGTCGAGTTGGACACCTAACTAAGCCGCCCAGGTACTTCTCCTTTATCTTTTAATTCAGGCAACTTTACTAGACTATGGTTCTATGCTGACTGATCTTTTTGTTTTTCTTATGACATACTATATATACCTTGTCAATCTTTAGACACAAATCTAATATAAAAAAGTTTTTAAAATTATATCTTGGAATATTTTCTAGTTTTTAAGGTTTTTTTCTTCAAGAAGAAAACATTTACACTTATATTGTCTCTCTCTTTCACCTGTCTTCCATGTCTACAATTTTTCTGTAATCAGTTTTTAAATTTCCATTTGATTTTGCCTAATTGTTTCAAGGCTATCATCCAAATTTCTGTTGTCATCAGTGTTTACTATTACATCAGTTAATAGTATGATTATATTACATCATCAGTTACTACAATTTGCAAAGTAGCCATAATTTCTGTGCTTTTAGCTTTCTCTTCCACTTTGTGTCCTAGACATAGCCAGCTTAATTTTAATCTCCTTCTGTTGCCTTTCTTGATTCCTTATGGCTCTGCATTGAGCTTTTAATTCATACAGGATTTCTTTTTAGTTCTTTGAATTCTTAGACAAATATTTAGTCATAATTTTCATCAGCTCCACATCAAAATGTTAATACTATGTAGACTTCGTTTGCCTTTTTCCTCTGTTATTTTCTACCATTTCGTGATATTTTTGTACCAATCTCCTGGTTCTCTTTGCATTATTAGTCATCCTTGAGTGAGCAGAAATCTTCTGAGACCAGATCTTTGAAACAAATAGTGTGGAAGAGGGGCCAAGGCAACATTCTGGGTTAGCAGAAAATCCCCTGATTTCTAGTAAAGTCCTTCACAATTCATGGTCTTGTGGGAGAAGATGGTGGGGTGGGTTTTGTGGATGTGTTTTGTGCGTGATAGAGAGTGACAAAGAGGTACTTTAAACTTTTTTTTTTTTTTTTTTTTTTTTTTTTTTTTTTTAGCACACAAAGAATGACCACTACGGAGCTGCTTAAAACCCATGAGTTTTCCTCCACATGTTGCACATATACAAAGATGGGGTACCTGTGAGTTTCGTCACTCATTCGTATCTCCTCTGCCATCTTAAAGTATCCAAAAGGGTTTGGGAGGCTTCTGCAGTCAAACATGCACCCAGATCTGATTGCTTCAAGTAAAAACTGTTGGATTTTCCCTCAGGGTAGACCACATAATTTGGAGAATTTTCTGCTTTGCCAGCTCTCCCCAAGATCTGGAAAGACATTTATCTACTACTGGTATCCCCATCACTATAGTCCAATGTTCACTGCATGTGACATCCCATCTTACTTTTGTGGTTCATGATTATAGGTGTTTCCTAGTTTCAACAAAATTAGAGTATCTGTCTTTGTTTCTCATTTTTTTTTCCAATTTGGTTTCAGAGAAAATACATTCTTTTATTTTTTAAATATAATTTATTTCCAAGTTAGCTAATATACAGTGTATACAGTGTGCTCTTGGCTTCTGGAGTAGATATCCATGATTCATCACTTCTATACAACACCCAGTGCTCATCCCAACAAGTGCCCTCCTCAATGCCCATCTCCCATTTTCCCTTCTCCCCCACTCCTCCATCAACCCTCAGTTTCTTGTTTATTCAAGAACAAAAGGAAATAGATTCTCATGAACAGGTAGTGGTTTCTGCTACCAATATCTTAAAACTAATGCCTAGGAGGAACCTCGACTACTTATTTACATCTGTTGTGCTGTACGTGGTGTGGCAGAGACTGCTACCTGTTCATTAGAATCTATTTTCTTTTCTTCTTGAACATATAGGAAGACAACATCTCCCAGCCACCCTTGCAGTTATATGTGGCCACGTGATTGATATTTAGCTAATGGGATTTAAGCAGAAGCAAGATGTGCCAATTCTAAGCCTACTTCATTAAAAGCTCCAACACGCATTCTTCTACACTTTTTCCCTTTTGTCTGATTAAGTTGGAGATAACCACAGCAACACTGATAGCCATATACTATAGAAGGAAGAGCCTCCTTCAGCCTGCATACCTGAATGACTGTGTGGAACAGAGCTCCCTGTCAATCTGAGACCATCTTGGATTGTTACATGAGCAAGGAATGAAATTCTACTGTATTCAGCCATTAGATGTGTGAGTTTGTTTATTAATGCAGCCTAACATAGCCAAAACAATGTAGTGATTGATGGAGGCAAGACAACAGAGAAGACTATTCAGTGTGTAGTTATCCTTAGAGACAATTATAAAAATTATAAGGATCAGACACCAACACTGGTTGACCAAACATAGGCCACAACAAGCAGTAATATGATGCCAGAAAGAGGGGCCATGGCTTTGAGAGGGAGACTGACCATTGCTATGGACAGACAAGCAAGAGCAAAGTAGCCAACCACTAGAATCCTTATATTAAGGAAGACTTGAGCCTACCTGTCTATAAAATACAGGAAGGAAATAGGACAGAGCAATCAAAGTGAATCAAGGATATAACTCTTTGCCCATAACAAAATTTAAAGAAAAAACTTTCTTTACCTATTTCATGCTGAAGGGGCCTTCTAACTGTCAAACTCTCTATAATCAAGTAAGATTACATCACCCAGACCTTCTGGGACCCAGAGTGCATTGGACCATGTCACTGATGGGTGCGAAGGAAAAGACCCTTTTGGCCATGGCCATTGTAGCTCACGCCCTCAGAAGAATGGAATCAAGAGGCATTGCTTTCAAGCTTCTCCTTCTCTACAAAGGGGTTTGAGATCCAGACCTCCTCCTAGCCACTGTTTCTGCTTCTTTTAACATCCAGTCACCAGGTATCTATTAGACAGTAAGCATCATAGTAATAAGAACAGGAAAGACAATGACTCTTTACCAATGTCTGATGAGGATGAAGACATGACGCCTCCCTCAAGGAGCTCATGGTTTTCGCTTGGCATTGCCCTTACTCCCCAGGCCTGACAGACTGTGGAAAAGCAGCAATCTCAGGTGGACTGATTGGGAAGCTAATGAAGATTCAGCGAAATGGTCCTTATTTGCAGGGACCCCTTCCAAGGCTGTGCACTTGATTATGTATTTGTAATTTTGAAATCTTTTTCTCAAAGAGGTACCCAAATTATATAAGCTTCGGGCCCTATAAAAACTCAATCTGCTTCTTGGAAGCCAAATAGCTTGATCAGAAATAACTTCCAGGGCTCAGTGGGTACCGGAGCAGTCATGGTTAGATATTTAAATAAAAACGCACAGAATATGCAGGACCTTCAGGCTGAAACCAAGGCTCTTTGCGGATGGTGTGACTGCCAGGAAACAGAAAGCGGGGCATCTCCATCTGCTGGCAGAAGACCAAAACTACACCACATGGTCTTGACATTGGGCTTTGTTTCCTGTTAAGTGAATAAATAAAATCAAGCAAGCAACATCATAGGGGGTTAGGAAAATAGGACAAGGACTCAGGAGCACACTCCCACAACAAAGCCATCACTTTCATTTTGAGGAAGACCTCCCAGGTTGTTTGCAGGCATTCACAGTTCTACATGGACACAGTGGGGTTCTAGACAGTCCTGTGTTGTACGAGGCATTTTTGTTTTCCCGGATCATAAGCATTTTACATGCTTCTACATCGCCTTCATAGCCAGCTGTTTGAATTGCTCCATCATATACCAAATGGGCCCTGAGTGATTTCAGCAGCCCCCTCTAGGTAGCTTCCTTACACCATTTTTACATATAATGCTGGAATGGCCGCTTTTGAGTATAGAACTTTGTCTTTCGCAGGAGTTACCTAGGGAGAACTGTGGCAACCAAACCCCAGTCCATAGCCTGGCTTAGGGGAAGCAGGGTTTTCAAAGGACAGAGTGGCCAGGCCTACAGTCAGGGCTCAGCATGCACACAGTGGATGAATAAATGAATGAGAGAATAAATGACATGCAAAATGAGCCTGAGGGGGTTCCTCCAATTTGCACAATCCCTGGAAGATTCCAGTGTGCCAGTCCTACCACATTCTCATCCATGTCGACAACCATTATTCCGAGAATTCTGGCCAGGAGGTTTTTGACATTCTGCTCTGGAATCTCTGAGTTCCAACTGCTTTCACAATTTACATACTCAGTCAAATGTAGAATCTAGTGAATTATTTATAGCAATTTCACTCCACATATTGAAAGGGCATTCTACATTAATCAATTACAAATTGTGATAAATTGCTTTCTAAAAATTATACACATGAAACCCAGAACTTGCCAAGCCCCCTCTACTGGGCACACCCACCTCCAGTCCACATGCGTTTCTAGCCACTGCAGGCTTGCAGAATGATCAAGAAACAGGCAGGAGGGTGCACCAAACAGCTGATCCAGAGTGAGAGGCCCTGGCTTTTCTTCCTGTTCCTACCATGGATTTGCTCTGTGACCCTGGACAAGTCACATCACCTCTCGGGTCCCTTACTTCTCAATTGGAGGCCTACCTTACTTTCCGAGGTCCTTCTAAAACTACAGTTCTATTAGTTTATCAGATCAGACAGTCTTGGACCCTGATAAGATCACTAGGCATAAGAAGGCCCTTCCTGGACCAAACACTCCACGTCAAGACCTTAAGGATGGGCCCACACTGTCATCCATTTATATAAGAGAGAAGATGGCACAGGCACATGACAGCCCGTCATCAACCCAGGAACTAGGATGTGGTTGCAGTAATCATTCTCCAGGAAACAACTTGGGAGCATGGGCCTAGCTAGAGACGGTCTGACTCTGCTATATGCCCACAAGACAAGGCGCGCCTTCCTGCCAGGCAGGAGGCTGGGGAGTGCAATGCCATCAAGGACCACACCTCCGCCCACCTCAGCATGCCTGGGACCGGGCTACCGATCTCAAAATACAACTCAGAACACTTTCTAAGCCCCACTCTGGGCCAGGTGGCCCCAACAGAACTGCTGTGTTCTAAAAGAGGGTTCCAAAAACCACAGGGAAAAATTAATTTAGACAGGGTGGGGAGATAGGGACAGATGGTGCCAGGAATGACTTCCTGAGGGAATGACACTTGTGATGAGTCTTGGACAAGTACGATTTTGACGGAAAGCAAGAAAGCAATATGAAGGGCAGGGGGGGGTGGCGTGGGGGGAGGGGGAGTTCCTGTCAGAAAGCACAGTGTGACCAAAGTTCTGGAGGCAGGAAAGCATAGGGTGTGGAGTATAGCAGTGAAGGCACGGAAAGACCTCCCTATCATCAGCAGGCTCTCCTGCTTGGTAGGAGTTTACCGTGGCCAGAAAAGGAACAGATCAAAACAGGTCCTGGCCCCAAAATGGGGCCAGCTGTTGACCATGACCTCCTGTGCCCTCAGCCTGCCCTTCCTCTGATGTCGTCACACTCTTAAGGCAGTCCCAGAGTTGTGCCAAGACAGATTCGTGTTGCAATGTGGGAATCAAGAGGCTGTGTCTTGTTTCCTTGGCTTTAAGAAAATCTCAGTGAAATAGTGAGGTCTGCCAAGAGAGGGAAGAACTGGGTTGGTCCCCAAGGAAGAGGCGGCTTCTCCACCACGGCTGTTCTCACCATGCAGCAGCGGCCTGGGGTTTCCAGCAGCTCCCTGTTCAGTGCCCCTGCTGCCAGGCCTGATGCTTCCCATATGGTCAGCTCAGATGTGCAACACTCCTCAATTTTTATTATTTGAGCAATATAATCATTATTGCTCTCGTTACCCAAAATCACATAAACACCCGTTTAAGAGTAATGTAGGGATCATTTTTCTCTTTTATTTGATGAGACAATCTTTCTGGTTGGCTCTTCTGGCAGGAGGGGTGGGCAGTGGGGAGCAGCCTGCCTCATCACACTCTGTCCTACGTTTGCTCCTCAGCTGCATGCCCCACAAACCTGACCCCTGCAGGTTGGAAAAAGAGCCATGGAGGCCTCAGATGGTGGAGCAAGGGCTAGGGGCTCCACGACCTGACATCCTGCAACATCACCACCCAGAGTCATAACTTGTTTAGGCCAGTGGGCAACCTAGTGGTCTACCTACATCAGGAATGGCAAATAGGATTCATCTCAATTTCCAAATCTGAGTGATTAGAAATGTCTGCCTGGAGTGTTATGTTAAGAAGGACTATGAGGGGAGCCTGGGTGGCTCAGTCGGTTGAGCATCCGACTTCGGCTCAGGTCATGATCTCACAGCTCATGAGTTCAAGCCCCGTGTCGGGCTCTGTGCTCACAGCCCAGAGCCTGGAGCCTGTTTCTGCTTCTGTGTCTCCCTCTCTCTCTGCCCCTAACCCACTCACATTTTGTCTCTGTCTCTCTCAAAAATAAACAAGCATTAAAAAAAAGGACTATGAGGTAGCATCTGGACCCTGTATGAATATGCCTTTGCCAGAGAAATGAAGCTTTCAAAACCTGTGGAAGGGGAGGGAAGGGATTGCCAAGGGCCATCTTAGACTAAATATGTACCGTGTGCTAGGCGCTGTGAACACTCTCTTCTCCATATCCCACTGGACTAAGCACATGACACCACCACCCACCCACGCCCCCGTGTGCGTGCGTACACACACACACACACACACACATATTAGGGAACAGCTAACTTCTTAGGGCAATTCACTGGCCCTATTCCCTGGACCTGCTTTTTGAGATGAGGCACCACTTTCCACCCTTTGGAACCCCCATAGCCCAACATAGGGCCTGGCCCAGTGCAGAGTTTCAGGAAAGAGTCCCTTGAGTCAGCAGAGAAACCAGGGGGGTGTCCAACTCTAGAGCCCAAAGTCTTCCTCCTGTGGGGCATGGCCCAGCTTCCCTTGAGAGTGCCACTCCATGCAGGGCTGAGCCTGAGGACAGGCCTCATTTTTGCCAGCAAGGACCTGAGACTCTGAGGTTTGCTTGAACATTGTTCGTGAACCATACTTTCCAAGCACATGGACATGAGTCTATCCCATCCCCTGAGATCTCTGCCAAAGAATGTGTCATCTCATGACCTCTTGAGGGGCAGAGGAAGAAGGCAAATGGATCAGGTTCTTGGGGCTGTCGTCACAAAGTACCACAAATGAGGTGGCTTAAACAAAAGAAATGTACTGTTTCCATTCTGGAGGCAAGAAGTCCAAGGTCAAAGTGTCAGCAGGGTTGGTTCCTTGACTTGTAGAAGCATCACCCCGATCTCCGCCTTCATCTCCATTTCTGATGTGACCTTTTATAAGGGCACCAGTCATACTGGGTTAGTGGCCACCCTGATTAGTTCAGTTAAGCTTGACTACATAGGGTCTGCAAACACTCTCTCTCCAAACAAGGCCACACTCTGAAATACTGTAGTACTGGACTCTAACAGGAATTTAGGGGGAACACAGTTCAACCCATAACAGCAAAGTGTAGCCAGAGGACAGAGGTCAGCAATAAGCAGTGAGGTGATAAGAGCCTAAAGGGCTTTCTGAGGGAGGGCAGAGAATGGGGTGCCAGAAAGAGGGTAGGGACGGCAGCCCACCTCTGCCTGTTTCCCCTGCCTCTGCCTCTCTGGGTTGTTGGGGGGAAAGATAGGAAAAGCTGTGTTTTCCTGACAGGAAAGCACACATGACTAGAGTTATTGAGGCACCGGGGGTGCCATTTGCTCTTAATACCCCTTCCCCACCCTCCCCGCTACATGCCCATCGACAGATGTACCTACACGGCCAGGGACAGGAAACTGGAAACCACCTCAAAGGCATAAAACTTCATAAAGTCCTTCCTCTTTGCACAAGAATAAGCCAGTTTCCCATCAGTGGGCTAGCAGAACTTGCAGTCGTCACCTTCTGTAGCTTAATGGTTGTCCACAAAAGAACAGCAGTTGGATGTTTTTCAAACCTGGTTGCAGGTTTTCTGTAATCCTATATGGAGAACCTGTGGCCCAGAGAGAAGGGGCTTACCCAAGGTCACACAGTGAGTTAGAGATAGACCTGGATCTCACTCCTCAGTCTCTAGCATCTTACAAGAACTCCCAGATCCTGGGGATGGCTGAGCCCAGCGTTTTTTCTACCACTTCCCTTCCTTCCAGCGTGCCAGCTCGCTAATCTTGCTGGGAAAGTGGTAGCAGGTTTTCCCACCCTATGCAGGCCCTGGGGATTATCTACAGGGACTTCCCAGAAATACCTCCTTGCACCTAAGAAGGGATTCCTGGTGGCGGGCGGGGAGAGGGGCACATTCCCAGTGTTGTGCCAAAGCATGCCCTTTGTGCAGGTTGTGTGCCCCCCATCTTCCCCGCAGAGACAACTGTCGCTTCCTACTCTTTGGCAGCCTGCCCTCGGAAATGTATCACCCGACATCTCAGGGCCGTTTCTGCCGTGCTGGTAGCCACACCAGGAAATAGGCATCAAGTGAAGAGTACAACATGGAGGCTTAGGAGAGACTTCTGACTTCATAGCAACCACTCCAGCTGCTGGGGTGTCAGCCTCTGTCCCGTTCTTCAGTGGCTACTCAACAGGTGGCAGGGCAGCTGAGCTTGGGACCTAGATGGTGAGTGAGGACAGGCCTAGAGGGAGTGTCCAAGCCTTTCAGGTGCCAAGAGCCAGGGGTACAGCAAGAGTCCCAGCAGCTGCATGTTACCCAGGAAACACTTGGCTCTCACTAATAGTCCCCAGAGGTAGTGTGTTCTCCAGAAGGATATCCTCTTCTCCGAGGGAGTCACTGACTCCCGTGCCAAGATGCCTGTCACTTAGTCTATTTAACCAAAAGGCAGCCCTTGTAAACGTTTCCTCAGCAAGACCCACAGCACACAATTTGTCTGGGGACACTTGCATTTGTCACCTTTCTAACTGCCAACTATTATTAAAGGCATTAGAAGAGACCTAAAGTAACTATTTCACCATTAACATAGAGATGGCTTTTAAGTTGTCGTGGAATAAAAGAAATCGTGAGACCATTCAAATGTATGAGGTCAAGCACCTAAGTGAGCAGCTGCTCCGTTCTTTAAAGTATCTCACAATTTGCATGTAAGAGATTTCATGCAATAGAATGAACTGAAAAATGAAGCTGGGAATACTGTTTATCTTACCTAAGCCACGAGATGTACTAGAGAACTGGAGTGTCATACTAGCACAATGCATTTTTATAAGCTACCCATTTTACACTGGCTTTTAAACAATACCTCTCCTAGATCCATCATCAGAAATTCCTCAAGGTCATCCTCATGTTAAGGTTTAACCAGAAAATGGAGTTGGCAACCCATTCATTGGCATTCTATTAGCATGCATCAAGCTGGTATGGCAGGTCTCACACTGGGCACCTTATATTTTATCCCCTCTGCTCTTAGCAATAACCCAGGAGGCACATATTAACACCAGTTTATAATAGGGGCAACTGATGCCCAGAGAAGTGAGGTAACTTGCCCCGGGTCACACAGCTAGTGAGAGACAGAGCCAGAATTTGAACGAACATCTGTGCTCTTCAGTGCTACTATCTGTCCAAAAATCAACCAATAGGAGCCATGTGGCTCTGCACAGACTACCCTGGGGAATCACTTGGCCATGGCTCTTCACCTCTCTGTAGGAGATGAGGGACCGGTCTTCAGGGCCATATAAAGTGTGAAATGCCTCTCTTGTACTACCTCATATCTATATAGTCTCATTGAGAGGCCAGCCCGACACTTCCATCCAATGAGACATAAAGAGTGAGAATATCCACTTATGAACATGAGCATGTATCACCCTCCAAATGGGTGGGGGGGGGGATTACAATGCCCTCTTTGGGCAGTCTGGCTCCATGACTCATTCTCTACTCTGGATTAACATCTTACGGTGCCTCATATATGGGAGTGCATGATACGTATTTATCGAATGAATAAATGAATGAGAGAATGAACAAATGAATGGATGAGGGGGCAAATGGATTCCTCTGGTTTCCTATTTTTTGTAGAGGCTTCTAGGGCTCTCTCACCCTTCCCAGCCCATAGCCAGCAGCACGGGTTTGCACAACAAAGAGGTAGGAACAAAAGGAGTCCTGGAAATACAAGGAAAATTCCAGAAAGTTTGCATTAAGACAACACCAGTTTTGCCTTTGAATCTAAGCCCCCAGTTTACCAGTAAGGCCTCTTTCCATTTCTCTTAGAGTTGGTAGCTTTCTAGATGTCTAATTACACAAAGTCTTTCCTCCAGATGTAAAAAAAAAAAAAAAAAAAAAAAAAAGCTACATAAACGTCCCCAGCCTACACACAGCTAAGAAAATCATTCTGGGAGGTGGAGGGTGCTCCAGGAAGGGGTCTCTGACAGCGAGCTGAGTGAGGCCCAAACAGGATGAAACATTTTTAGGAATGAATCCTAGTGTGTTTTCGGGAGCATCCAGGGCCCCCAGCCCTGAGATCCTTTATAGAAACAGACTTGGTTGGAATCGATTTGCTGTGTTGATGAGTTTACTCATTACATCTCGGGCAACACGGGTGAGACAACATATTCTCCTAGATCGAGGACAGATCGTGGATTCTCTTCTCTCCCTGAGGGTAGGAAACATTTCCGGAAGAAATGGAAAACAGCTGGGGAAAAACACAGCCCAGGGGTGAACCTCAGATGCCATCCACCAGATTAGCTCCTGAGATCCATTTTCTAAGGAAGAACAATACACCCTTAATGCAATTAGACCGCAATACTGCAAGCCAACCAAGAAGCTAAAAGGCTTCAGTATCTCCCTAAGTTCTAAGTGGCTTTGTGTGCACCAGTTTAACTTTCCACCAAGATTTTAGGAGTGTGACATTGGAGCCTATGAATTTAGATAGCTCATTGGTTGTGGGACACTAACCACGCACCGGTATCAAGTATGTTTTCAGATCCCTCAAACACGAGGGGAATTCAGGTAGAGCATCATATGTTACTACCTACTGCAGACTCGGACACAGCTCGGAATTTCTATTACGGCCTTATCCATAACTTTCAGACTTCATTAATTTGGGTAGAATTATGGTTTGGCTTTGGCTTTTGGAAAAGGTTGTGTGTGACAAAAAAATTATGCTTTCAATTTGTAAAACCAAATGCCTACGTGGGACCTGTCATGGCCAGCATGAGCTGCAGACAGCCGCACTGATGGGGTTAATTGCCATTTGAAAATAACTCACTGCCTCCAGATTGATTCTTCTGTGTTTTGTCTTTACACAACATTACTGTGTCTCGCTCTAATTATTCAATGCTAAGTTCATACTTCTGAAGCAGGAGACTGCGGTCGGAGGAAATGGTGTTTGATTTGTTGCCATGGAAACGTCTTGCTGTAGATGGACTCTAATCCCATGACAACTCTCTCTCTTAAGAACCATTTTTTTCTGACATAATAAAAATCTGATCAAGGTCAGATTTAATAACCATCTCAATTCCCCGACTTTCCCCTGTATTTGGTGTCAGAGAGTCATTTTTGACAAAGAGACGCTTAAAAGAACTTTGGCTTGTTTTCCGCATGAAATTGTTGTTTATGCCTCTAGATGCAGAAACCTGGCCCCACGTCACATTAATTTGCAGCCATACCTTTTGTTATTGCATAATTTCTGCATTAAACGAAACTTACTTATAATTGTTTGCGCTGCGTTGGCAGATGTTAACATTTTGTGAAGCATTGTTCTTGCTAATACATACATTAGGGGTATCAATAAAGCTTATCGTTTGCCAACAAATGGTGTTTACAGTATTAACAAATGCCATGACCATTTATCTTTCAGTTTGCACTGTAATAGTCTTCTGAACTGATTATCATGCAAGACGCGAGCATCAGTTTGGTGAGACAGGAAACGTGCGACGCCACGCCGAAATGAAATAGTCTGTATTGGAGAAAGGTAAATGGAAAAGCACCTGCTGGGTGACCTTAAGCAAAGCCCTTCCTCTCTGGGGGCCCTTGTCGGCCTCATCTGTATGATTCGATCTGTAGGATGACGGGAGAGACCACATGGTGTCTAAGGGCCCCTCCCACATCTGACACCCTGATGTACATCAGCCCTGCCCACTGAGGCTCCTGAGTGTTTCCTGGAGCCCTAAGCCTATAATCAACACTCTTCTATCTGCCATGGGTGTGGTATGACTTGGCCTGTACCAACCAAAAACCTTTCATCTGCTTCACTGTAGCCTTGTGTTCATCCTGTGAAGGGGGAGGTCAGCAGCTTTTCACTCCAGTTTATAGGTGAAGAGCCCAAGACTCAGAGAGGTTAAGCCTCACCTGCCTGACATCGCACAGCTTCTAGTTAGCAGAAGTAGGTCTCAGATTCCCACTCTTCCACCCTGCCAGGGAAGTTGGGTTAGTGAAGCTTTGCCCAGGAGGCCAGATGCACCCAACCCCTATCATATTCAGGATTAGGAATCCCAGCTCTGTCTTACCACTTATGTGTCCTAGGGGAAATTATCTAACTTCGTGCTACCTAAGCTTCCTTATGTGTAAGAAGGGAAAACTGACCCGGCTATTTCACTGGGTGGTACCAAAAGCTGAGATTTATACACGGGCAGCGCTGAACCCAGGGCTTGGCACACACTAGGTGCTCATGATGGCAGAGATGATTAGCATCATCGTCACCCCCACCAACTACAGATGGAGCCTGCACACCCCCTGACAGCCGCCTTTCCATCATCCCTTTCATATTCTCTGGAGATCCGGGGGCTTTCTTTTCCTTTCCCAGGCTTTGGCATGCCCGTCATTCCCAATGACTACAAATCTTACAGGAAAACACCAAACATAAAATAAACCAGATGCCTATGTGCTTAAATCATTCCATTCCTTGACAGTCATTCTGTAAACATGGTTCTGATCTCCCTTTAGACATAAAAGCCCCATGATTTGTGTGACAAATGTAGCAGATGTAAATATTTTTCTTGCCTACTCTCCCACTTTCCTTCTTCCACTCATCAAAGCTTGTGCCACAGCCACAGAAATCTTTGAAGGTGGCATTCTCTAGAGTGAGAGTCATCATAAGGCCAGGTGACCTGAGAGCCCATTCATCTGAACAGGGGATCTTCTCCCAGAAGACTTCACTTATTTTGCAATTCTACAAATGTCTGAATTCTCTGGACTGTGCAAGACTTGGAGTGGTACACAGGGAAGGGGAACAACTTTTCATCACTTATGGAGACACAGATTCTTTGCCTTGCCTCACGGCCCTGAGGACCTTCAGTTGTTTCTCATAATCACTCTTGTTTGGGGGTCACCCACAGACACAGGACATCACAGTTCTGGCTCCAGAGTCTCCATGAATTGCCCATGCAACTCTCTCACCCCAGTTTCCCATCCAACCCCCTCCTCAACATACCCACCTTGACATGAATGGGTTGGACTAGATGGCTACCAATGACCCCTCCTGTGCTGCCAGCGTGGATACAAACCTGGCTGATGGGACTGTGACTCACTGCTCTCAGGACCACAGCCTCAAGAAGGGACAAACATTGAGTCACTCTTGCCCACCGCTCCCATAAAATCCACTTTTTTTCATTTACCAGAAACCAATGAAGACATGTTAAACAGGAAGTCAAACATTATACAGACATATGGCCAGGTGTTTGCTCTGTGAATGCTGGTGCAGATAGTACCCTGAAATGCAGGCAAGACAGTTGTTGGATTGCACACTCTCAAATGGCCTCTTGCCGCCCTCTGTCCCTCTCCTTCCAATTCTACCACTAGGGAGATCTTGCTAAAACACAAATGTCTCCAAAATAAAATGCACACCTTACCATGACCCTGTCCAACTTGAAGGTCTTCATCAGCTCTCTACTGTCTTCAGAACAAAGCCTAAGCTCTTAAATGGGGCCCACTAGGCCCACCTGATCTGGCTCAACTGCCCTCTCCTGACTCAACTCTTCTGTCTCCATGTGCCAAGGCATATCAGCCTCTGATTCACCCATCAACTAATTCATTAATTCTCTTCCTTTGCTGACTTCCACCCCATCTCCGCTGAAAAGGATCACTAGCATGAATTGAATACCATCCATGGTAGATTGTCTACAAAAATGACTGCTAATAATTTCTCTCGTTCCTATAAACACATGACCACTCACCCCAGCAATCCCACGTGAGCCCAGCCCCCAGCAAATCTACTGGTTAAGTGCAGCCACAGGAGGGAGCCTAAGGAAGATCTTAAGAGATCTTAAGAATCACCCAGCCCCCCTAGGGCATTGTGAGAAATAATACATCTTTGTTGTGTTAAGCCACTAAGTTGTGGGGCACTTTGTTACCCAGCAATAGATAACTAAAATGTCACCTATGTGCCTAGCAATTTTCCAGTGTGAAATTATGATCTGGATCCTGTTTTTAATTTTTTTTAATGTTTATTTATTTTTGAGAGAGAGAGAGAGCAGACAGAGAAAGGGACAGAGGATCTGAAGTGGGCTCTGTGCTGATAGCAGAGAGCCCAATGCAGGGTTCAAACCCATGAACCATGAGATCACGACCTGAGCTGAAGTCGGACGCTTAACCGACTGAGCCACACAGGTGCCTCGGGCCCTGTCTTTTAAAAGCCTACAGTCTAACTGGCCTTTACCTCTTACATATATACAGCTCTTAGAAGAAGAGGAGACAATCACTAATTATGAGGCCATATGGTACTGTGGAAAGTGCCAGAATCTGGGCTCATATCCCAGTCTGGCTGTGTGACCCTTGGGAACCCGTATTTCTACTCTGGGTCTCACTGTGTTTCCGGTACATGAAGGGGTTGTACTTAAGCTCTGAGGGACCTGCCGGCCCCAGGTCCGCCCCAAGTCAACCCCAAGTCCACCCCAAGTGCGAAATGCTCTTGATGGACTATCTGAGGGCTGTGGGAGTGACATGAAAAGTGTGCTGGGAAGGGGGGGCGCTGGGGGGCTCAGTTGGTTAAGCGTCCCACTTCTGCTTAGGTCATGATCTCCCAGTTTGTGACTTCAAGCCCCACATCCGGCTTTATGCTGACAGCTCGGAGCCTGGAGCCTGCTTCAGATTCTGTGTCTCCCTCTCTCTGCCCCTCCCCTGCTCACACTCTGCCTCTCTCTCTCAAAAATAAATAAACATTTAAAAAAAAATTTTTTTAAAGTGTGCCGGGAAGGGAGTCAGAAAATAGCCTGTGAAAAAGTACTTAATTGGAAGGGACCCAGCATGAGACACTGTGCCCGAGATAGGCACCAGTGTCACAGCAGCGAGCACTCACCAGGCCTTTCATATGACGGGCATGGCACAGGCTGTGATTGTGGCCGGGAAGGAACTATGGAGAGCAGACCTCTTCTACCATCTGTGTGACCCTGAAAATGGCACATAGCCTCTCTGGGCCTCATGCTCCTTGACTGTAAACTGGGCATGGGAGGGGCACAGTGTGGCCAGACTCAGGTGAGAGACTATGCAGACAGAGGAAAGGGCTCCATCCATCACGAAACACTGTGCCCAGGAGCGGTGTGTCCCTGTGGCCTCAGCCATTGTGAGTAACCTGAGCAGGTCTCCTACGGAAGGTGGGACGTGGCCGTGGAAGTTTGACAAATTTTTCACGAGGTAAGGAGGAATGTGAGGGAGCTTCCCTAAGTCACAAAGCTCAGTGCACATCCAAGAGAGACAAGCCTGTCCCTTGACAAACACCCCCCAGCTGCGGCTGTCTGGATGACCAAGACAACAACAAGCCTTTTCCCTTTATCAACCCCAAGTGTCACTCAGGGGCAAGAGGAGGTTATCAGACACCCAGTGCTGAAGAGAAAATGAACAAGCCGCTGAGGCTACCAGATCTTCAAGTGCCGTCAACGGTCCACTTTGTCTATATCCCAGTCTCACTCTTTTGTGAGAAAACATGTCAAATAATTTATGGCCAGAGCCAAGAACTGAAAGGAAAGTTGCCACAGGCACGTGAGAGCCACTGCTGTCAGAAAACACAGGCAGATGGGCTTTGGCAAGTACCGGCGAATGTCTTGCAACGTCCCAGTGAGCACTGTGAACCCCCAAGGAGGGCCTGCTGATGGCAGGGCTGCAGGCAGGATGGAAAGGGCAGAGAGCAGCGCAGGAGCTCCCCTCCTTTGCACAGAAAGCCCTGGACCTGAAACCCCCACCACAGGTGATGGGCAGTGTTCAGCTCAGCCTTCCCAACTGGTAAGCTCACCATTCTCTTTGGGGAAAGCACACGGGAGCGGGAGTTAGGACATCCTGGTTGGGGTCCTTGGTTTGCCTCCTATAAGCTGAGTGGTTTGGGGCAGAGGCTTTGTCCTCTCTGGTCCTCCGTTTCTTCATCTGTGAGATGAGGTGGATCCCTGCCGGTGCCACGAGCTTGTATGAGATGAGAGAAGGCAATGTAACCTGAAGGCTGTAAAGTATTAGACCAATAGAAGTGATTTTTAGTATTAAATCAAGCCTTGGAATTTCCATTTACTGCCTGCTCTCAAGGTTGAAAAATAGAGCTCAAAGGTCAAGTACAATTTGTTAAAACCTAATTAGAAGACAAATTTTCTTTCATTTGAACATGGGATACAGAATCCAGCAGTTTAAGAAATGTGTATGGTTTATTTAAAACTCCTTGCTTTAGTTCAAAACTTCCAGGATTTGCCAAGCAGTCGCGCAGCACAGGCGCTCTGACGGGGACACACAGAGGAGGAGAGGGTATCCAATACGGATGAGAAGACAAGGCCACAAATAAGCAAGAGACAGGGCGTGCTTGGGGGCTGATACAGCTACAGGCCTACTGCCCTAGGCCACGTTCCCTTGGGGATAGCAGTCTCATCTAATTGGGAAGAAGTCAAGATACCTCTAAAACAAGACCCTGAAGGACCAAATGGGAGCAAGCATGAAAGAAGGAAAGAGGCAGAGGTGGGGGGAAAACAGGCCCAGGTCAGGACCCGCCAAGGTCTGGCCCTAGCTGTGTAGATACAGCGCCCCAGCCAGCTGATCAAATGAGGTCTGTCCCTGGAAGCCAGGAAGATCAGGCAAAGGAACTTGGCCTTGAGTCACTTCTCAGCGCAGAGCCGTAGAAAGCCATGGAGTTGGTCAGAAGTGGCCCCAGGTGCTAGATTTTCTTCTGCTGGCTTCAGCGACTCCAAAGCCTTCCTGTTTCCCGGTCCTACCCGAACGCAGGACCACTCAGACTCAGGCCGACCTCAGTGTGCAATAGCCTGGCTGTTTCACTCAGGCAGCCAGCCTTTCTTTCCTTCCATCAATTGAACACCCTGAAGGCTTTGTGATAGGTCAGTTTGCTTCAGCTCAACTGCAGACCCCAGCTATTCAATCAAACGCTAATATAGGTGCTACAATGAAGGGGTGAAGGGGATTTAATTTCCTAATCAGTGTACTGAAATGAACCCAAGGTGGGTGGGGGTATCCTAGGTAGGCCTGACCTAGTCAGGCGAGCCATTTAAAGGAGGGTTTAGGCCTTCCCTGAGGCAGGGGCTCCAAACAGGTCTTGGTCACCGGGTGTCACCCTGCCTGTGATTCCCCCCCCATCCCCTGGGGATAACAGGCTTCAGCTGTGGCTCCAGCCAGCTTGTCATCTTCCCTTCTTGACTGCCTGCTCTGCAGACCTCAGACTTGCTAAACCAGGCCCCGCATTTCATGAGCCAGTTCCTTGTAAATACACACACCCACACAGAATATAATAGAGTAGTTATGAGACACACGCACGCAGTTTACTGTTGCTTCTGCCTCTCTGGTTGACTCCTTACAGATAGTAACCACACAGTACCAAACTGCAGGGCACTGAGGGCACCATGGTGAGCAAGACACAGTCCCTGTCCTCAAGAAGCTCAATATCTATTAGACATGAGACAGGTAAATCATCTAGTATTTCAAGACAGCAGACCTATTCGGTGGGTACAAAGTTTTGGTCATGCGAGATGAATGGGTTCTGGAGATCTGAAGCACACTGTGCCTAGAGTTCACAACACAGCACTGAGCGCTGAAATTCCAGTAAGAGGGAAGAGACAGCTCAGTACTGGAAAAGGGTGACAAATGGAAGCACAAAGGACATTTAAACCAGAATAATGAGGTAAGAGATGCTTTAGGGAGAACATGACGACAGATTGAAATTGGATGGATAAGGAGTTCGCCATGTAAAAGGGGAAGAAGTAGGAGTTCCCAGACAGAGGAAGTGTTGTGGTAAAAATATGGAAGGTTAGCTAAGGCTGTATCACATACTTGAAAGTTGCTAAGTGAGTAGATCTTAAATGTTCTCACCACCAAAAAAGAAGTGGCAATTACGTAACATGATGGAGGTGTTAGCTACCCGTAAGGCGGCAATCGTTTTGTGAGATGCAAGTGTATCAAATGAACACCTTGTACACCTTCAACTTACACAATGCTGCGTGTCAGTTATACCTCAATAAAGCTGGAAGAAATAAATGTGCATGGAAACTTTTTTAAAGATATGGAATATTCCACCCTCACTGACTTTCCCCTTTGGATTCTCAAAACTGGTAAGATCTTGCTACTCATTCTATTAACATGTAGGAATTTCTCAATCAAAATACTCTGAGTTCATAACCCAACACAACACAGAGTCCGGCACTGAGTAAGTACTCAATAAAGATTTCTGAAAGGGCATCTGGGTGGCTCAGTTGGTTAAGCGTCCAACTTTGGCTCAGGTCGTGATCTCACGGCCCATGAGTTCAAGCCCCGTGTCAGGGTCTGTGCTGACAGCTCAGAGCCTGGAGCCTGTTTCAGATTCTGTGTCTACCACTCTCTCTGCCCCTTCCCCACTCATGCTCTATTTCTCTCTCTCAAAAATAAATAAACATTAAATTTTTTTAAGTAAAAAAAAAAATAAAGATTTGTGGAATGAACAAATGACTTATTGCCCATATATGCCTAAGTCATATATATGACTTATTGGCCTAGATATATTCCTATATTCTGGGTAGGAACATAAGTCAGGCAGAAACAGTGCTTGTTGAAGTAAGCAAAAGAAGAAGAAATCAGGTGGTCTTCAAAGATCCTTTGAATAATAGCTCTCCTCTGGTACAATTTGGGCAAAGCAGCCACAGCCCACAGAGCCTCTATCCACATGCAGAACTTTTTCCTGAGTTCTAGGTCAATTTGAAGGAGTCCCACCTGGTCCAGAGGTGACAGTGTGGATATGGAATGAAAGAGACATCAGGAAAAGGAAGAGTATGGATGTGTCCAGGCCAAAGGAAGGCCAAGGTCAGATGGTAGAAAGGAAGATAGGGTCTGATAAACAACACTGTATCAAAAGACCTTGGAATTATGGCACCAAACTGGCCAAGAAACAAAACGTAAGGGAAAAGAAGGTATGTTTGCCTTAATTATAAGAGGAAAATGGCAGTACTAAAAAAAAACAACCTGGCCTGGAAAGGTCTGATAACAATAGCGGAAGCTGTTTAAAAGTGCCCGACAGTGCTCTCCAGAATGAAGTCTGTGAGATATTGATCCCTTGAGGAAATGACTAAGTCTCCCAATTAGCTATCCCCAGGAAGATTTCTCCGAGAAAGCAGGGAACCAAGCAGTCTTGTTCATAGTGGGTCAATCCTGCTGACTCAAGTGACATTTAGCAGTTGGCCTCTTAGAGTCTGAACGTACACTTAGCAAACAAAAATGACATTGACAAAAACTACCGGCAATGGTGGTAATATACCACGTGATTCCTTTTGTTTCCCTTCTCAAATTTTCCAATTCATCACACCTCGTGCCAGGTGCTACAGGTCTAAAGATAAGTTGGTCATAATCCCTGCCCTCAAGGATTACTTCCCTGAGAGACATGAAAGAACAAAAGTGGAAGAAGTCTACATGGGACTCCTAGGGGGTCAGGTGTACTGAAGGGAGGACGGTTCCAAGAGGGGGCTATTGTTTGCCAGGTAGAAAGCCATCAGGAGAAGGGAGGGACATTCCAGGCAGAGGAGGTCACAGGCGGTAAGACTCAGAGTCTGGCAAGTTTTGGAACTAAGGTATCACCTACTGGCTGGCATGCCAGGTGATAAACGAATCCTGAGAGCATGGCAAGGGTCAGATTATCAAATGCCAATCTGTGCCATGTGAAGGAGGTTGGGGTTAATCCTCTAAGAGTGCTTAACTCTACATGAGAGTCACTGGGGACTGGGAGAAAAATGCCTGGAGACCACTGAGCCAAGGTCTGGGGTTCTGGATGCACACCAAGGGTGGCAAAGCGAGGCTGGAGATGCTGAAGAACCTTTACAGTGTTCTTTGATGGTGAAGGCCATGTCCACCACCCCCTTCAATGATATTTACGGGCCTAGTAAGGCACTCTAGCTCCAAGTATCTTCCGTTAAAACCTTTAGATGCGACGACTGATATTGAATTTGAATTTTTTAACCTGCCTTCTTCACAAAGCCCAAAGAGCATTTCATGACAACATAGGACACCCTACTGTCACTCTCCTCAGTCCCACACAATCCCTGCCTTCAACTTCACCAGATTCTTGTGTTTTAATTTTCCTGCTTTTGTTTAATAGTAGAGGACAGAGGCCCTCCCTGGGACCTCCCTCAGCATCAGCACCAGCATTCAAGAAACTGGCTTTGCTCGTTCCCAGGAGCTATGGGCAAAAGAAGTAACGAGGTGAGGATGCCCCCAAAGTCGTCCTGGGGAAGAGGCCTGCACACTGTCTTTGGACTCCAGCCTGCCAGCCCACCCTCCAGATTTGGACTCGCCAGCCTCCATCACCACATGAGCCAATTCCTTATGATCAATCTCCTCATATACACACACACACATCCTATTGGTTGTTTCTCTAGAGAACCCCGACTACAAGACTACCCCCACATGGCATCAGTGGAGAACACAGAAGGAGCCAGCAGGAGTGATGGACTCTTCCTGCTCCTTGCCCCACTGGGGTCTCAGAAGGCCAAGTGGGGAGCAAGAACTCATCCCCTCTGGCACTAGTCAGCTCTTCCCCCTATGCTGTGTCAACAGAGGCCAGGTGAAAGCAGAGTGAAGCCCTTCCTCTCTCTCTGGAGCAGGGATGGATCAGAGGAGGCCTGATCAGGAGACTGAACTTCCGCCCCCACCCAAGCAGTAACATGAAGCCCCAGCCTGGGTGTCAGCAAAGGCCCAGTGGCGAACTTGGATTTCCATCCTCACCTGGCAGTGGGGAGGCAGTGCTTCCGTTCCCAGTCAAGTCGCGCTGGGTTGAGCAGGTTTGTTGGTAATGGTATCGGTGTGACGACTCCCAAAGTACTTTTCGTGTGTCAAGCAAATGAGTAAATATATTGACTTTGTTGGAAACTAAAATTCTCACTGTGGGAGAAAAGCGATGTGGATATAGAACTGAGGAGAGGAGAAAGAACCCTGGATTGGAATTAAACGTGTGAGTGTTGAGTTGCAATTTCAAATGAGATGAGAGGACACATGAACACACCTGGGCTTCCTATCTCTGTCCACTGCAAGTCGCTAGGAGTAGGGATGCCCCAGCAGCAAAGAACCCATCTGGCCCCTAGGTATTGGGAATCCTTGAGTCCTCTCAAGGGAATCAGGACTTCCTGGACAAATGGCAGGTTCCAAGCTGGGGGAGAACAGGGAAACCCTGTTGAGGCAGCCTCCCCATAGTGGTCAGAAGCCTGCCAACAGTCTCTAAAGGACACTGGCCACATGGGCAAAGGAGGCTCCAGCCTGCATGTGGTTAAGGGGAACCCAAGAGGCTAGAATTCCTGGCCCACTTATCAAGGCTTCCTTGCCATGATCTTTTGGTGTTCTGTTCTCTTGAAGGCTGTGGCCTGCCTCAGTTTTGCCACAGGGAAATAAGGGAAGAGGCTTTTGGCCAACCTGAGCTGGATGTTTAGCAGGTTTGGACACATTATGGGGAGTATCCAAAGCCAGGGTATTGCTTGGAAGGACCATTGGCTACCCTGTCTTTCCTCAGAGTGTCTCCTTCTGTAGTGTGTGGCTTCTTCCTGGGAAGCTCAGATGGTTCTTCCAACAGGAGAGGATGGTCTCCATCAAGCTTGTAGGAGGCCCAACGGAGTTTGATATTTTTGTTATCGATTTTACTTTAGGGTGATTCCCATGTGGAGAAGTAGTTCTCAGTCATTTATACACTGGGAGCCCAGAGTCAAGCTTTCTTAGCATCCTGTATGACAGATACACTGTAATTGACGGGATTGGGATGTAGGCTTGAATCTGAGGAACAGCTAGGCTTCTCAGATAGTCCTTCCTCCGCCACCTATTTTTTTCTTGTAATTAGGAACCTATTTGATGCCAGCTCAAAAAATGCCGAGTAGCTATTCTGTGCTAGAAACTAGGGACCCAAAGATAAGGAAGATATGCCCTGTCTTAGCTTAGGCCGCCATAACAAAATACCTCAGACTGGGTGGATCAGACAACAGAAGTTTATTTCCTTACCCTTCTGGAGGCTGGAAGTCCAAGATCAGGGTGCCAGGTGGTCCAGTTTTGACGAGGGCCACCATCTCACTGTATGTTCACATGACCTTTCCTCAGTGTGTACACATAGAGCGAGAGAGCAAGCTCTCTGGTGTTTCTTCTTCTTAAGAATACTTCTTATAAGGGTCCCACCCTCGTGACCTCATATAAACCTAATTATCTCCCAAATGCTCCATCTCCAAATACCATCACATTAACCCTGAAGGTTTCAACATATGGATTTTGTCAGGGTGGGAAATATAATTCAGTCCCCAGCATGTCCTGTCTTCAAGGAGCTCATGGTCTTTGGCTAGAGACAGATAACTAACCCAACAGGTGCAACATGGTGTGGGGAATTCTGAAACAGAGGCAAGGTCAAAATGTACAATTTTAATGAGGGCCCACTTTTCACCTCTTAGTTGGGCAAAAGTCCCAGAAGACATCAAGCAAATAATATCAGCAAGCCATGCATAATTACAAACCATGAGAAATAATATGAGGGGAGAGCCAGGAGGCTATTCTAGAAGGAATAGCTCTGGGGCCAGAGAACAAGCTGAGTTCAGTTTGGACATGTTGAGTAAGAGGGGCCTGTGAGGTGGTACTTACACACTGTAACACAGAAAGGATTTTGATTAGGAATCAAGTTCAACAAATAAGGAGACTTGCTCCTATACCTCCTAACCCCTCCTCAGTGGTGAGTAATAGAGCCAAGAGTTGCAAAGGATATGGGGCACCTGGGTGGCTCAGTCGGTTAAGCATCTGACTTTAGCTCAGGTCATGATTTTACAGTTCTTGAGTTCGAGCCCTGAGTCAGGCTCTGTGCTGACAACTCAGAGCCTGGAGCCTCCTTCAGATTCTATGTCTCCCTCTCTCTCTGCCCCTCTACCACATATATTCTCTCTCTCTCTCCCTCAAAAATAAACATTAAAAATTTAAAAAAAAAGAGTTGCAAAGGATACAAAATGCCTTGAGCGTTTGTGAATCAATTTTATGAATTTTACAGCTAATGAATCAGGGCTATTCTTAAACTAGTAGAGGTCTGGGGCCCATAGATCCTCTGACAGAAATCCATACTGGAGTTCCGGGGGTCTCAGAGATTGCTTACTAAAACTTCTTTATCGTATGGGTAAGCAATCCTCAGCCCAGAGAGCAGATCTGCTCAAGTTCATGCAGCTGGTTTCCGAGATGTCACACCTTTAGGCTTTCCTCAGTTACTGTGTGACCTTGAGCAAGCTCCTTAGGTCCCCTCTGCCTCAGTTTCCTCATTAGTAAACTAGGAGCAGTGACAGCAAGTACTCTGTCATGCCACTTCTGCAGATCCCTTTGGTGGCACCAAGATCTGGGCCCTCTAGATGAAGTCATCCCTCAAAAGGTCAGCCGGCCTGCTGGGTAGCCCTGCAGCAGAAGGTGACTGGACCCCTTGCTTGCCTAGAGGCAGTTGTAGTATTAGGGCTTCCCACACAGCGATCTGGGATGGGGGTGGGTGGTGTGGAATGCCCAAACATCCACTTGCACAAAATATGGATTACAAATCTAGTCAATGACAACAGCTATCCTATACTGAGCATCGACCATGTGCAAGGCACTGTGTTAGGGATGTATATTCATGGCATGGTTAACCATGAAAACCACCTTGCAAAGTAAACAGAACCATCCCTATTGTACAAAAGAAACTGAAGCGAGTGAGAAACTAAACAAACATTCCATCCAGTGTGACAAGAGTGAACGTCCTTCATATATAAAAAGCTGTCAATCAGCAAGAAAAAAACTCAACACAAAAGAGACAGAAGACACAAATAGAGAAGTACAACATATACATTCTATATGTTCAATAAACATTTAAATGCCCAAGATGACTGGTAATCAAAGAAATGAAAATGAGACACCAGTATCTTGCACATCAAATCGACAAAGCTCTTTACGGACACAGACGCTGATGGCTTATTGATGAAGTACCTGGGTCCCAAAAGTCAACATTTTGAGGGGAAAACCTGAATTAATGGCACACATGAAGATGACTTAAGCCAAATGGAAGAGACTCCTTCCTGCTGCCTCCCCAAGGACTCTCGGCACACGTGCGCCTCCATGCATCTGCTTCCGGCCCATTCCTGCCTAGAAGTCCTCCTTGCCCTGCTTTCCTCTCCACCAGGCTGATCCTATTTCCCTGAAGGCCTATCCTACCCTAAAGAGATTCAGCCTGTGCCCCCCTTTAGGCAGCTAGCCAAGGATACCAGGCAACATACGGTCCCTCAGGGAGGCTGGAAATCCCTCAAATGTGTACCCTGCACCCCAGCATAGGCCCTCCTCAATAGACGTCTGGCAGGGAGGTCACAGACATGGCAGTGCAGCCATGGAGATCTGGGAAGGTCATTAAGTAGAATAATATTCCAGAAGGGTATATATACTGCTCTGTTCCCTATTATCCTATTTGCTTGTACCTTTCAGGTCCTTAACAATTTATGGCGCAGCAAAAATCCCATTAGGACAGGCTACAAGAAGGTGTTCAAATTACATCACCATACTGGAATTTGGGTTGTTGAAGGCAATTCCAAATGAAAGAGCCACCGGCCAGGACTTTGGTGGTTTCCATTAAAGTGGAATTTGCCTTGTAATGTCATTAACGGGAATGAGATCTGCCTCATCTTGAGGTTGCCTATGGAATGAAGTGATAAATGCCTGCACAAAAACTGTAAGGAGATTCTGTAGACGCTAAATACAGTCCTTCAAGTGCACAATTCAAGTGCATGCTGTGTCGCTGAGGTTGACCGATGAATGGGAATTCGGTTCCACAGTCTCAGGGACCCGGAGCAGCACGGCGACTATTAGATGACGTAGCTCGTGATGCTAAACACTGGCTATATATTTGTATTTTGTGTATAAACATGACGGCCTCTCTCCCGTTACTCTGAGGAATCTTTGATAATTCACATGTGAAATTAAAGGCATCTTATTCATTCGGTTATTTATTATTCTCTGTAAAATGAGTTAGGAATTTGTCCCCGTGAATAATGTTAGCCATAATAGTTAATTTACTCCTATTCATTGGCAGTAATAAAAATGTACAAGGGGAGGCAGAAACATTATTATTTCTTGCTTGAAGTGCAATTTCATGTGGTGAGAGAAACATGTTAATATGCTGCAAAGTGCTACAGGAATTTCGTTCTCAAAGGAATGGCGATATTAAATGTATTCTGACAAGAAGGAGCCTCGGAAGGGAAACATTTATCTTCATAAAGTCATTAAATTTACTGAGCACCATCGCATTCTTCCTGCAATCTGCTCACTCCATTAAAGGCGAAGCTGCAGAACTGGCATTTCTGAAGAGAGGAAGAATGGGGGCTCTTGCCCCTAATCACAGGCTCCCCCCTCCAAACTGGCAAGCTCCAGCCCAGACACACACGTGGGTGGCTCTGTTACCTCTTCCCCAAATAAATACACAGGGTTCTGACAAGTTTCTTCCTTTCCCGCGGTCAGATGATGCTTCGCGGGACTAGGAGATAAGAGATTTTGCAAACACTCCTGTTCCACATGTCAAGGGGCTCTTGGCTCTGGGGACCTTTTCCCACACAGGCCCGGGGCGGCACGATGGCCCGAGCTGTCTCTTCACCGGGGTATCCCCCTCCGTACATAGTGTCACGAATCAGCTAAAGTCGTGCAGACTTTCAGACCGAAGCCACGCTGCCAGTCTGGACACACAGTAGAAAACGAAAACAAACACGATCGTTTTCAATGTACCATGAGGACATTTCCCACTCGCCCGGGACCTTTTCTTCCCAACACTTTGTAAATAGCTGCTGCTCTGAGGATAAGGACAAATAGCCTATCTGCATTCCCACCCTGAGAAAGAATGCAATTCCAGGTGCGGTTCAAGAGAGGATGAGGGGAGAGAGCAGGAGACAAAGATATTAAATTAAGAAGAGGTGTTGTGGATAGTGATTTAAAAACCCCAGTGCAAGTCCGTCTAGAGAAGCAAATAGCTTTAACTGAGCCAAGAGAGCGAAGTCTTCCTCCACACCATGCCACGGGCCACAGCTGGGGCTGTCTAAAGCCAAACCCGGAAGAGTCAAGCCATTTATGTGGTGATGGGAAAAGCAGATAGTCGAAGGGAACTAACTATAAGCCTCAAGAGGTCAGAGACAATTTTGGTCACTATTAACATCCCAGCACCTTGCTCACAGTGGGTGCTCGAAAACATTTGTTAGGTAAAAGAATGCATAGATGCATGCATTGTTCAGTTTGGCAGAGCTAGATGGATGCGCCCCTAATCCAGTCCTCCAAGGGACATCAGTCTGCCCAAGGGACGTTGCATTTTGTCAGCGTGATAGATTCTGAAAACGCTTGACCAGCTTGGTAGAATTTCCAGTGACCAATTCCCCGAACTCTGTTCTGAGAAAAGCCTACTATTTGTTGAGTATCCACCATGTGCTAATTATTATTTAACCTGTGTTCTCATTTAATCCTTAGAACAACCCATTTTACAAGTAAGGAAATCTCAGAAAGTTTCAGCAATTTGCCTAAGAGCACACAGCTAGTAGCTGGTAGAACAGTACCTACATGCCAGGCCCTGTTCTTGGTGCTGGATTCAACACAGCAGACAAGACAGCACATTCTCTGCCTTCCCACAGCCAATGGTCTAGAGGTAGAGACTGTCATTAAGCAAGAACTCAATTAACCACATGGCTACACTGGTGGTAAGGGCTACAAAGAAGAAACAACAGGTGAAACTAACCTTATCTGGGATGAGGGTCCAGAGGGGCTTCCTTGACAAAGTGACATTTGAGTATCACTTTTAAGGATCAATTAGGATTAAGTAGATGAGAAGAGCCGCAGAATAGGGTATCCCATGTGAAAGGATCCAGTGCAAAGGAAGGTTCAGAGGCAGGAAGAAATACATTGTTGAGGAATCTAAAGGCAGCTGAGTGGCCAGCAGAGTGGAGTGGAGAGTGGCCCAAGCAGGGACCGCAACAGGCCACAGGGGCCACGAAGCTGTTGGTAAGGATTTGGGGATTTAGTCGAGAAATTATAGAAAGCTATTGAAAGGTTTTAAGCCAAGAGTCCATAATTAAGAGGTCATTTTGCTAAGTCGTGAGGAGCAGATGGGAAGAGAGTGAGAGGAGAGGCCGGGTGATGTGGTGGGAAAGCAGGATGAAAGGAGATGGCAGGGAGGACAAAGAAAGGGGGAAAGAGGAGAAAGACGGGAGATGGGACCCACAGAGCTAGGCAGTAGACTGGCTGTAGGAAGTCAGGGAGGAGGACAGGCCTTGACTCTCAGACTCTGGATTGATCAACTCAATGGAGAGGAGCATTCTCCACTAAGACAGGGTTTGGGATAGTGCAGAGAACATTCTGCCTACGTGGCATCTACTTACTCCACATGCCAGCAGGCAATCCCTTTCAGCTCAAATGCTGAGAGTGTTCCAACCTTGGCCTGGCAATTTGCTCCAATTGTAGAGGTGAAATACTCAAATTCAGGAAGGCGTCTGAACTGGTCAATGGCCACTCCAATGACATAACATGAGAAGGCCGATGCCTGTCTAAGTTACAGACAAGAGGCTTCACTTTAAAAATGCTGATTGTGTCACAGAAGCATCCCCGTCCCCACCAACAAGCAGCCCAAACCCATTCAGCCTCTCCATAGTTTTGACACCAGGTTTCCCAGCCTTTGCCCCTGTGCAGAACAAGACATCACTGATGGGCCCAAGTGTCTGTCTGAGCCTCACACAGTCTGTTCAATGATTTTTTAAAAGACCTTTGAAACATTCAAGTGAATAGAGGCATTTTAGAAAATCTGCCCTCTGTAACTGATCTGGCTAATTGCCAACCCATCTGGCGGCCCACAGAGGAGAAGGGAGAGGAGGTTTCAAAAACTGGACTGTGCCAAGCTCAATGTTTAATAGCCCAGTGACTGTGCAAGATGATCAAGAGGGAACAAGTTGAGCAATCTTTGCCTGAACAGAATGGTAGCAGGATGGCCCTTCAAAGAGGTACTCGTTCCCATAAAGCAAGATCATTTGCTTTTAGTGCTATTTTTATTCAGCATTTATTGATTTATTGACCCCAAGCATGGATTGTATAGCACATCAGATTCCTACATACACAGTATGTCTCAATAAAGGAGGTACATTTATTCAACACACATTTTACATGAAAACGTAGAACTAAATTTTCACAGGTCCTCATGTCTGAGCCACACAGTCGTCATTCTGCAGACCCTTCACGTATGATGACATTGCCCTTTTACTTCCCAAGCACTGCTCCATGCTAGGCCCGGTAGACCAACTCTCACTGTCTGCCTCGGGGCCTCACTTTAGCAGCCTTTTGGACTACCTTCCCTCACGTTCTATATCTGGCTTCCCACTTGGTGCTCAATTCACTTTTTTTTTTAATTTTTGTTAAATGTTTATTCATTTTTGAGAGGGAGAGAAAGAGCATGAGTGGGACAGGGGCAGAGAGAGAGGGAGACACAGAACTCGAAGCAGGCTCCAGGCTCTGAGCTTTTGGCACAGATCCTGACATGGGCCTCAAACCCACAAACCATGACATCATGACCTGAGCCGAAGTCGGATGCCCAACCGACTGAGCCAAACGGGACCCCCAGCGCTCAATTCTGAATGCTTTTAGAAGTTCAGTGTTCCTCCGTGAATTCCAAAACAGGCTTCCCCACAATCCTCGACTTCCTAGAACTCCTCTAGCTGGGCCACACCCAAGCATAGGATCAGAGTAGCCCCGGCACTAACCCTTGAACCCAGAGCTACTTGAACCAGTCATGGGCAGAGACATACATATGCATATGCATGAAATTACCCACCCCCAACACACACACACACACACAATCCTTCTGATCACTTTTGTCATAAGTCACCCATGGTGGAGACTAGCGACATCACTCAGATTAATGTTCCCCAGGGAGACAGAGCTTGTGGCACCATGCTGTCACCAACTCAACTAGCTAAGGTACCAGACCCGCAGGAACTGCATATCCTGGCAGAAGTCTCTTGGCCCGGGCCAGCATGGTTGAAGATCCCACAGCTGCTGATGGTGGGGCCAGAAAGAGGAGTCTTCTCTGAGGTAGTTGCTGGGCCAGTGGCAATGCTAGGACAAGGGTGTGGCAGGAGAACTCTAAGGCAACCCCCAAATATCCTCACCTCTGGTGTTCACATGTCTGTATACTCTCCTTGCCTAGTGTGGCAGTACCTATGACCTGCTTCTAATATATGGGATATGGCAAAGGTGATGGGATATCACACCCATGATTATCTTTTATATAAGACTCCATCTTAGCAGATGGGAAGGAGAGATTTTCCTTGATGGCTTGATGAAGTAAGCGGCCATGTCGAAGAAGCCCATGTGGCAATGAGAGGATCACCCTGGCTGCCACATGGAGAATGGACCGGTGAGGGGCAGGCATGGAAGCAGGGACCCAGTGGGGCAATGGCTGTGGCAGAGGAGAGACAACAGTGGCTTGACCAGGATAAGGACAATGGGGTTGGAGAGAAACAAATGGAGACAGGCTACATTATGGAGGTGAAACCAACAGAACTTGCAGATGAGCTGGATGTGAGGAGTGAGAGAGGGAAGAGTTGAGGCTGCCGCGGTGTTTATGATCATTCTGTTCATGATTATTAAAGTCATATGCACATTATAATTGTGGTCATTCATGAGAGGTAAGAAACAGATAAATACAAAATCAATTTTTCCCATCAGAATAGTGAAAATAACTGATTGGAACACACTGATTTCCTTAACAGTGTCCATAATCGTGAATGACTTGTCTAAATATCATCCCTCAGACAAAACAGCAAAAGTGCCCACTCATTTATGAAGTACATAACGTCTTTTATACAAGTCGAGTTTACTTAAATTTTTTTCTAACTGTTCACAAAATGTTTCAAGGAGAGAACATAAAATTCTAAGAGCTGCAAAACTGGGTAAGGACCTCTCTTCTATGTACAGAAGGAAGCAAGTACAGAAGAGAGTTACATAAATATATGATTGCCATAGAAACACTTCTCGAGTGGGGCAGACTGACTTGGAGAAAGAGAATTAGTTCCTGCTGGCTACTCACTTTGTGTGTGTTTAATTTTTTTTTTATTTTACTTAATCTTTATGATGACCCTACGAGGTAGAGATCATTTTCATCTTCATTCTATACCTGGTATTTGATAATGGTGGCAAAAAGTCAAATAACCATTTAGTAAGTGAAAACTTTTTCATCTCACTTCTTCCATCCAAGTAAATTCCAATGAATTAAAGAGTTCAGTTTTTTTTTAAGTTTATTTATTTATTTTTGAGAGAGAGAGAGAGAGAGAGAGAGAGAGAAAGAGTGAGCAGGGAAGGGGCAGAGAGAGAGAGAGAGAGAGGGAGAAAGAGAATCCCAAGCAGGCTCCACTGTCAGTGCAGAGTCCAATGTGGGGTTCGACCTCACAAACTGTGCATGACCTGAGCCAAAATCAAGAGTCACTTAATGGACTGAGCCACCCAGGCGCTCCTAGAGTTAAGTTTTAAAATGCAGCTATTAAACGGTACACAGATACATAGGTAAATATTGATCAGATCGTGGAATGGGGAAAGATTTCCTATACATGATAAACACTGAAGCATAAAACAAAAACACTGATAAATATGGTTATAGATATGTATTTAAAATCTCCACAGAAAAATTCCATAGGCAACATTTAAGACACAAATGACAGAGTAGGAAAATATCTATAGCCACTACAACGCAGAGCTAATGACCTCTTCCCAGTGGGGTGGCTGCTTTGGTGTCAGACTATTTCTATCTGAATCTTGGCTCTGCCATTTACCAGCTGTGTGACCTGGAGCACGTTTTTCAACTTCTCTGCTCCTGTTTTCCTCATCAGTAAAATGGGAATAATAATGGCACCTACCTATTGGGAAGGATTAAATGATTTCATATAAAATGCTTAGAACTAGGCCTCCCACACCATAAATGTTCAGTGAATGTTACCTATCATCTTTTTTTTTTTTTAAGAAAGAAGGTACCCTACTCTTTTTTTTAAGTTTATTTATTTATTTTGAGAGAGAGAAAATGTAGGTGGGGGAGGGGCAGAGAGCGAGGGAGAGACAGAGAATTCCAAGAGAGAGAGAGAATTCCAAGCAGGCTCTGCACTGTCAGCGCAGAGTCCGATGTGGGGCTCCAACTCATGAACCGTGAGATCATGATCTGAACTGAAGTCGGATGCTTAACCGACTGAGCCACCCAGGCACCCCCAGGCATAGACTTTCTGAAAAGTAATTTATCAGTTAAATATCAATAGCCCCAAAAATGTTCATGCTCTTTGACCTAATAATCTGACTTCTAGGAATCCAGTCTTAAAAACATATTAGATAAATATCCATATGCAAGAAAGTTCATTGCAGCAATATTTCTAAAAAATTGAAAACGGCCTGTACCCTCAACAACAGAAGAATGCTAAATTATGGTACCTCCATACATGAGAATAGTACATTCCTACTAAAAGCCACGTTTTCAAAGAGTTTTTCATGATACACAGAGATGCTTACAATCTAGTAAATCAAAGAGTCGGTCATGGTCAGTATACAAACAACTCTGACCCCTGTGTGTGCATGTGCCTATGTGTACCAATAATTCTGGAAGAAAATGCACCATGATATCAACTGTGGTTATCTCTGAGTAATGAGGTCATGAGTAATGTTTCTTCCTTCTTTATACTTATCTTTGTTTAACACATTTTATACAACAAGCATGTATTATTTTTAGCGAGAAAAAGGAGTTAAAATACATTTTGATTTGGTGCTAGGATATTTGAATTTTAAGAGAGATCCCAGGAACCTAAAAAAGGCAAGAATGCATTAGAGAAAGTTTCTGTCTTTCTAATGATGTGATCATCAGAAGTTTCGGAGGGAGCCTTGACATCAACTGCTCCTTGGTGATTACATCTTCTCTGGAGCCAGGAAGGAAAGGTGGAGGGGCCTCCCTCTGTGTGCTCACCCTCTTCCCCCTGCTATCTAGATGAACTCTGAACTCAGAGGCTGAGAACCTCATTCTTGCCTGTGTGTTGGGATTATCAGATCTGCTCTTGGCTGTGCTATTGGGGCCGGGATCTTAGCTGCTGAGGGTATTGGCTCTGGGTGCTACAGATTCAGGGAACCCATATCTTGAATGATGTCCCTCAGGGTAACATTACATTCCTACCGATTCTCTCAGCAAAGTGGTAACCATTTTGCTACTTGCTTAGAACCCATATTCTATTTTCAGTATTAACTAAATTTTTTCACTCCCCCAAGGAGTCTTCTAGAACAGGCCAAGTCTGGGACCAGGCCAGGGCTTGGGGTGAGGTGAGTGAGGCATCTAGTGCTTCTGTGAATTATATGCCCCAGGAGCTACACTTGCCACACCCTAGTCCCTACCCTGAGGCAAAAGGCTGACAATTATCTCTAACAAAAAAAGCCCAAAGATTTAAAGTCTGAAAAAGCGTTGATAGAAGAGAGCTTTTTATTTTCTTTAAATCTTGGTCCATGAAATATCCTCGGTTAGGCTTATAGACCATTCATTCAACAGTTCAACGGGCTCTGTGTGAGGTTCTGGTGACCCACAGAATAATAGAATGGGGAGGGGGGAGGTGTGCACAAGGTTCCTGACGATGTGTTCACAAGGCCTTACGTTTTGTAAAAGGTGCAAAAGTAAGATGTGTTAACCACAGTCAGTTAAGCCTGCTGCTCCTCTGACTTGCCCCTGGACCTCCATTTCCCCTCCCGTCTGGTGGCACTGAAGTGGCTCAGGCATTCTGGGGAAGGGGCTTAGGGGAAGTTGATTTGAGATAGTGATTTGAGTTTAGTAGGATATATTCATGGGGTTTGCAGTTAAATTATTCCTAATCATCTTACTGAAGGAATGACTTCCAGGACATTCCTACCACCCCCAAGGCTGACCCACCTGAGGTCGTGACATGAAGTCACCCCCAGGAGTCACACTGCTTGGGCACACGTCCCATAGCAGCTGGTACCAAAAGTGTGCAGAGAGTAGAAGACAGATGAGGCTTGAGTGTGCCGAGTCAGAAACTGGTCTGAAAAATTCTTTCAAATCTTACATACAGACTGAGAGAGAGAGAGAGAGAGAGAGGTTTTCCTAAATCTGACAACAATAACGACGGTTTAGATGATACGAAGTTGGGAGAAAAAAGTTTTTCTAAACTGTTACCAGTGTAAACAAAATTCAACCAACGATGGCAGAGGAAAGAAACATTATCTTCTGACTCTCTCCACAGAAAGTATAAAATTGTCATAATGCGGAAGTGACTAAAGCACATGTCAGGCCGTCCCTTCATTAAAATATTGTGTTATTTTTCCGGATTTTGTGATATCTGTGGTATTTGTCAGCCTTCCAAATTTGTGATCTCTGTGAATTAGTCTCCCTTTGCAAACAAATAGTGATTTTTGTACCTAATTTTGAATTTGTGATTTTGGTTTCTTTTCTTAAAGAGGGTCACATAAATTTGGTAAGCTTCAGGCCCCCACAAAATCTGGACCTGCTTCTGGCAGGAGACGATAGATCACAGAGGTTTGGAGATGTATTCGTGATTTGTGTGGGTACTTTAAAAATCATTTTTAACAATAAGAAAAAATGGGGAATGTACTAAATTCCTGTCTTGTCTCAGTTTCCCACACCTGGGGAAAGGCCTGCTTGATGCGCCCTCAGCCCTCCAGAGCCATCACCCAGGGGGAAATATCAGCTCTGCTGGGAGCAACAAATGACCCATTGCTCAGAGCACTGTTTCTCAATTATGCACAGAAAGAGTTTCACCACCCCCTCCCCCCACACACACGTCCTCTCGCTTATGGATTCAAAGGAAAAATATTTCTTGAGCACGCAAGGCTCCAGGTCACCTTGGGATCAAGCCAGGCAAGAGGATCCAGAATACAGAGTGCAGTTGTGTGGTAGGAGTACGGAGAGATGAGGTCAAGTCTGGCCAGGAGACAAGGAAGAAGGCCCAGGGAAACCAAGTTCAGTATTCACTCCTTATTTGTCCCTGCTCGCAAGAGCCCAGTGGATCTGCAGGGATAGCAGAAAGGTGGCCAACCGGCCTCAGAGGGAGGGGCAGGTGGCACAGCAGACCTAGAAGAGTGGTGTGGTGCCCGAGACAGTCACGGGAAGGGGGATGGGACCCAGACCACCCTCACTGCCCGGGCCCCAGCTCGTCCCACACTGGCTCTAGAGAGGAAGCCTGCAGGGTAACATCCCTGCTTTGGAAGCAGGCAGGCCGGAGCCTCAGCTCCACCCATGTGACCTGGGACAAATTATTTCCTGTCTCTATGCCTGGCTTTTCTCGTCTATACACTGGGGCTGCCAATACCCACCTCACAGGATTCTGACAAGGGCTTACTAAGATAACACTAGTGGTACCATCATTTACTCAGTGTATACTATGTGCCAGGAACAGCACAAAACACTTCGCTTGCTCCCTTAACCCACACAATCACCAGAACGACCCCTCGGAGAGTTTTTCTCATTATGCCTTTTACAGATGCGGAAACTGAGACACAGAGAGGTTGAGTAATTTGCTTAAGAACATACAACTGCTAAGTGACAGAGCCAGGCTTTGGGGCTCAGGCAACCCAACCCCAGAGCCTGCGTATCCACTCACCCCTCTACTGTCTCTCACCGTTAACACTCGCGATTGGTGTTTCAGCCACAGACAAAGCATGGAAGGGCTAAACCACAGCCACTAAACGGGATGGAAATGCTCTCAACCCTGCCGGTGGGGGTGTAAAATGGCACCCCATCCAGGGAGAGAAACGTGGCAATATTTAGCACAAATATGTGGGTATTTACATTTTCTGGGTAATTCTGGCAATCTACCCCATCGATACATTGGCAAAGATATGGAAACACACATACACAAAGCAATTTGTTGCCGAACTGTTTGGCAAAGCAAAAGACTGGCAATAGCCCAAATGTGTGTCAATAGGGGATCAGGTGAACAACCTGTGGGGCATTCACACAACAGAGTGCTGTGCACCTGTTGCATAAATGAGAGATATCAATATGCCACTATAAAGTGATTTCCAGGATATATTAAGTGAAAAAAAAAAACAAGGTGTACAAAAATGTGTATATTATACTACCATTTATCCAAGAAAGGAAGGAGATATATATATATATATTCTCATATTTAAAACATTCAAAAGTGGAAGGATGAGCTATAACCAATTTTGAAATGGTTTCCTCTAAGGTGAGGAAGAAACAGGGTGGAGAGGACAAAGATAGAAGCTAGATTTATTTGAATATAATTTGGCTTATAGATTTGACTTTGGAACAACATAACCATGTTATATAATCATAAAAGAACACTAAGAACACTAAAAGAGCAATTCCCCAAAATTGAAAGCAAAATGAAATAAATTAATTGTGTATGTAGTTGGTGGCAGAGAGACACTATTCTTTTAAACACAGTAATCTGATAGTATGTCCCTAGTGGGATTTGCTTTAAGTACAAGAACTACAAAAAAAGATGTAAACTATTTATAGTAACCATATTGTGGTGGTAGCATTAATATTGGTATTCTGAGCCAGTTCTATTTGTATGATGAAATAAATTGAATAAGTAATCGCGTGATATTTTAATTCTATTATCCCTAGTGGCCTTGAAAACTGGGATTCTTAGCATAAGAGTCAGGAGATACGGATGTAAGATAGAAGATGTTACATAAACACCCTGTAGTCCTGAATCTGAGTTGGAAATATCAGCATGAACTCATGATATATTGTATCCTAAAAAATACATTGCCTAGTTCTTCCACTGAAAAGCTCTAGAAACAATGGCAGACCCAGGAGCAACAAGCACCCTTAAAATGCAGATTGTGGTCTTGAAATGCCATTTACCACAAGAAGAAACAAGAGCTTCTTGGAGAAGTCGCTGATCCTAGGTCTGGGGCAGGAAATGTACAAGAGAAGCCTGGAGTGTATTGTCCTACTAGAGAGCAAGGAAACTACCAAAGACTACTGGGGTCACGGCGAAAGGACTCGGGAGCCAACCTGAAGAGGCGCCCGCTGGCCAAAGATGAGACAACTTGAGTATCAAAAAAATAATGACTTCAATGGATCGAATGCATCAAATATGTTTAAATCCATAATTTCATTATAAAAATCTAATCACTTTAGCACAATGAGAGAGAGCCAATTCATTATTGTGGAAATTTGTAATTAAAAGGAAAGAATTGGTATGAATCCTACATTTCTGTATGGACTATACTACTGGATAACCAAATGGTAGATGAGGGAAATTTCTCTTTATAGAAGTACTGTATAAATGAAGCATGAATATATATGAATATACTGAACAAGTGAATATAAGTGAATAAAAAAGAATGTACTGAATAAATGGAGAAGTAATTCAAGTTAGCATATTACTAATAAAGTAGTGGGTCCAGGCATTGAGCAACATCCAGAGGCTTGATGTGATTTAGATTTAATCTGGGAGGGAGCAAGAATAATATGTCATAGGTGGTGTTGGTGGCCTCATTCAGAAGGCACATCCCAGAAAAGGGACACACCCAGACAGGATGTGCCTTCTGAATGAGGCCACCAACACCACCTATGACATATTATTCTTGCTCCCTCCCAGATTAAATCTAAATCACGTCAGGCCTCTGGATACAACTATCAATTCATAAGAAGTACAAAGGGCAGAGGAACATCTTAACCTGGACCATGGAGACACATCAGCAAAATTCAGATTGTGAGAAACTACATGAAAACACCTTGGTTTATTCAGCAAATAAATTACAAAGGGGAAAAAGGAGATGGAGAGGATTCCTATAATTTTAAAAAGTCCTGAAAGACATAGTCACCAATTGTAATATAGGGACTTTATTTAGATCCTGAATTAAATGAACTGCGTGTGTTTGTGTGTGTGTGTGTGTGTGTGTGTGTGTGTGTGTGAGAGAGAGAGAGAGAGAGAGAGAGAGAGAGAGAGAAAGAGAGAGAAAGAGAGAGAAAGAGAGAGAGAGTGGGAATTTGAACACTGAACATATATTTGATTACATTAAGAGATTGCCGTTTATATTTAATAATAGTATCATGGTTATGTTATAAAAAATATTTCACGTCTTTTTAAAAACGATATATATGTGTGTGTGTTTAATGTTTTCATCTATTTTTGAGAGAGAGCATGAGTGGGGGAGGGCAGAGAGAAGGAGACAAAGGATCCAAAGTGGGCTCTGCGCTGACAGCACAGAGCCCAATGTGGGGCTGGTACTCACGAACTGCGAGATCATGACCTGAGCCGAAGTGGCTCAACCGACTGAGCCCCCCAGGCGCCCCCACGTCTTTTAGAGATACATCCTGAAATATTCACAGATGGCTCGCTACAAATCTGGAATTGCTCTAAAATAACGTGGGAGGACCGAGAACCGGCCCTGAACTGACCACCATTGAAACTAGGTGATAGGTATGTGATGGCTTATCAAGCTGTCCTCTCAAGTTTGTCTATTTTTCATTTTCTATTATTTTTAAGCTAAAGGTCAAGCCATGAGAAGTGGCAGAGAGGGAGGAGGACAGGTGGAGGTCCTCTCAGGACTGACCGCTCCCGAACGGGAGGAAGCTGCCACCTTTAGCAAGATCAGTCTCCTGGGACCTCCTAGTCTTTGGTCCTCAGGGACACGAGAACCCTGCCTCTGTGACTCCTGTCCTCAATGACCATCTCAACACAAGCCCTTATTCCTAAACCAGTGAGGACGATTTTTTCTAAAAAAGCCTCTCTACTCAGAAGGCTAATCTGAAACACAGCTTAATGCTACTATGAGTTTTTAATTATTGTGGCCGTCAATTGATCTCAATGTTGTAGTGAATGGTTTTCGTATGCTTCTGGCCTAAGACTTTAAGCACAAGGCACAGTTGTAAACCTCCGATGTTCTCGTAGCCATATTTCCATAGCATTTTAATACTTTACAGAGGACGTCCCAATTACAGTTATTTGTCATAGCTCACACTGGGAGGTGACAGCGGTGGCAGTTTTGTGGAAGGAACCTTGAACTAGATATCGGAACGCCGGGGTTTACATTTCGTGACTCACTGGTTTAGCCTCAGCAAGTATCTTGACCAAGGTGAGCCTAGGTTTCCTTGTTTGTAACAGGGAGATGATGTGCCTGACTGAAATGGGTGTTTTGAGACTCAAAGTGAATAATACGTGAACATACCTTCTAAACTGTAAAATGTAAGGCACATATAAAAGATACACACACTCACTTACACAAGTGAGAAAATATGCAATAATGTGAAAAGCCCAATCACTAGCTATTTAACTCATGGAGGCCTACCGAATTTCCATCATCTTCAAAGGCAGACTTCTCTTCCCCTTCTTTCTTTCTTTTTTTAAGTTTATTTATTTATTTTGAAAGAGAGCGAGAGAGAGAGAGAGAGAGTGCATGCACACGCTCCCTCACACACATACACGTGTGCACATACAGTGGGGGAGGGGCAGGGATAGAGGGAGAGAGAAAATCCCAAGCAGGCTCCACACTGTCAGTGCAGAGCCCGTGTGGGGCTCAGTCTCACAAATCCTGAGATCACGACCTGAGCTGAAAGCAAGAGCCTGACACTTAACCAACTGGGCCACCCAGGCACCCCGCCCCTCCCTTCCCCTTATTTCTTAGAGCCTGCTTGTGTCTGCAGTGTCTGTGAGCAACACAAGGGAGACACCACATATGTACCCACAGTTCCGGCCACAGAGGACCCTTGGCACACACTTACCGCAGCAGAATGAACTGGAATGTGCTCCATGGCACTTTTCCCCTCCAAGTTGTGTTCAGCCTCCACTTCCGGGCCTCCCTGAGTGCCACCACACCCTATACTCCAGACAGATGACAGCAGTCAATAAATGGCCCCCTGCAGCCAGCCACTTAGAGGCATCGGTGACAGCATCTGACAGCAGGCTCTCTCATCTTGGATGGTGATTTGGAACTACCTACGTTTCAAATACACTTAGTTTTATCTACTTGAAACTTTACCTTTATTAGAATTTGACCTTGTATGGATCATAGATATGTGGTTCTTCCCCTAATTTTTAGAGAGATTGGCTCTTACAACAGGGATGCTGCTACTTTCTAGGGTTCTGACTCTTGTCAATTTCACTCCAGACTGGGAAGGTGTCTAAGCAACAAGATCTATACATGAGTCATGGCCAGAGTCATTGGCAGATGGGATTATAGGTAAAATTGAACGAGGCCCAGTGTGAGCAAATAGCTGGTAAAAGAAGTAGCCAAAGGGTGGCAAAAGTTATAGCACTGGTGGGATTGGGCAAAGTTCAAGGAAGCCAGGAGGAGCAGGTCCAATAGAGGCTTCTTTAGAGGGTTGTTTAGAGAACCTCTCTCTGTTGACAGAGTAGATTGCAAAAACATTTAAATATCCTAGCTAGCAGGGGCGCCTGAGTGGCTCAGTCAGTTAAGCATCCGACTTCGGCTCAGGTCATGATCTCAACGGTTTGTGAGTTCGAGCCCCCCGCGTCATGCTCTGGGCTGACAGCTCAGAGCCTGGAGCCTGCTTTGAATTCTGTGTCCCCTCTCTCTGCCTCTCCCACTTATGCTCTGTCTCTCTCTGTCTCGAAAATAAATAAACTTAAAAAAAAAAAACACAAATAAATATCCTAGCTAGCTTCTTCGAAGTTGCTTGGACTGAAGATGTGTTCTGACTCGTGCCTCCGAATTTCACTGTTAGTCATTTGGCATTCAGTTCCGATTGCCTCTGCTCTGCGGGATCCTCAACCCAGTCACTTTCCAGGCTGGTGGTGGAGCACCTCTGGCCTGCCTTGGAGCTCCAAGACACCTCAGAAAAAATGATGCCAGAAGGCATAAAACAGAAGGTCAAAGATACACCCACAGATGCAAAGTAAACAGCATTGGTATTATGACTATCAAAGTAGAGTTCAAGGCAACAGAATTAAGCAGAACACAGAGAGATTTTAAATAAGTAATAATAGTGATGAACCTAAACACGCCAAACAATCCGACATCAAAATTCATAAAGGACAACTTCTAGAACACGATGAAGCCAGAGATGTAGAAGGACCCACATGGTGGAGGACCTTGAATGCTTCTCAAGGAATCTGTATCCTACAGGGGACAGGAAACCAAACAACCTCTCTGCTCCTTGTGTGCATCCTATAATTTCCTGCTTGTGTCAAGCTGTGTCTGTGAGCAACACAAGGCTGTGGTCCCTTATTCCCAGTATCAGCTACAGCAAACACAGAGGACATCCAGCTGACCACTCTAGAATGAATAGGAATGATCTCTACAGCGTGTTTCTCCATCTGAACTATCCTCATTCTGGCAGACACAGATCAGGGCCTACCTCCTAGATCAAGGCTTCTTCTCACCCCAAGTCTCCTATGGCCCCTTCCTCTCACCTCCGGGCCCCTGGAACTATTATCAGTAGAACCCTGGGAAATTAATCACACACCTTGCCTTGTGACCTATCTTCTTTCATATTATCTGTTTGAACTATTGCTTGAATCTCGCCCTGTCATTTCACGTGTCACAAGTTCATGTTTATCTCCCCAACTTGGCTATACCTGCCGGGGATCTGGCCTGGTCTACAGTTCTGTACACCTGCTCAGAGTGCTTTTTGAGGAAGAGGGCAGCTGGGCTAAGAGTCAGGAGACCGCCTCCGATCGGAACCAGCTATAATCACCCAAGGAAACGAGCTAGTATGTGCCTGTGCTGATAAGCGGCATGGGAGGGATCCAATGGCAGTGAAATCTCATGAAGAATCAGAAGGGCTGATGAGCCGAGAGGAATAAGAAAGACTCAAGGACCTCTCCAACTGAGCCGGGCATGATCTCCAGGGTTCCAAGCGTGGCACTGACATCCGTGACCCGCATCAGTTAAGCTCTTCACACCAAGAGGGCACGTGTAAAAAAATTTACACTCCGAGCCATTTGCTTAGCTGGTTGAGGGCCAAATCATCCAGTGGCTCTGATGGCACTAGGATGGCACAGGGACAAAGGAAGCGGGGCTCACCAGAGGCCACTCCCCTGCGAGCATTCCGCCTGCGGTCCTGGCACTTCCAGTTAACTCCCCGCCCTGAAGATTATCCAAGCTCTTTGAGGGCTGAAAGTAAAGCTCCCTATGGGGGAGCTCAGGACACCCCTGGGGCCCCCAGAACCAACGATAAGATACCGGCCAGCCTTGGCTGGAGGCCATCAGCTCTAGATGTCAGGCCAAAACGGGCTCCCCAGAAAGCCTGATTCTGCGCCTCCCACGTGTCCTCAGCAACAGGCCGCGGCTCTGCCGCACAACTCCCGCCCCACCCCATGGTGCCGAGGGGCAATCTGTCCTCTGCGGCCCGAAAAGCCCTAGGAAGCTGGCCTCCCCGGGTGCCCACAGGCACAGGGAGTGGTTCCTCGCAGATCATTCAGTCTGAACCTCTCCAGGGAAGAGGGAAAACCTCAGGGACTCGGGAGTTGGAGACACCTGGGCTCATAGTTTTGTGACCGTGGACAAACCATTTCCCATCTCTGGGGTCAAGTATCCCTCCCTGCACAGTGGCCCAAAGATGGTAATAATACTTACCCAGCAGGTTGTTACTGGGGTTCCATGGCGCCCAGCACAAGTGGGCACTCAAGAAGCAAAAATAATTAACTGCTATCACTCTCCATTGTGGTAGAGCTAGTCAGGGAAAGGTCTAGAAAGGGAAGCCATCTGTGAGTCTCTGGAGGACAGATTGCTGGGCTTCTGCCTCTCCCCCAGGACAGGGGCGCACACATCCACGCATGCTCACACAGGCCTCCCAGGGCTCGCCGGAGGCCTGAGCAGAGCCCCACCCCGGTCTGCCGCTCGCACAGGTGAGCCTCATAATTGTTCAAACCGTCCCCACAGGAGCCCCAGCAGAGGTTGAACTCCCCTTCCTGGCGGCCAGGCCGGGAGCCTACATCTTATCTGCATACTGATGAACATCAGTGGGAGAAACGTGCGGTTTTGATCCTTGTCGGTGTGCAGGGTATCCTTTGCCGGCAAGAAAAAAATTCAACGAGCAGCAGCATTTCGGTCTTCCAGCCCACTCCTTCTGCTTTCCCCCTGGAGCTACAGCCAGAGAAGCGGCCTGAGCTGTGCAAGAAGAGCTTGCGAGCACCGAGCACCGTAGGCAAATCTCGTGCGGGGACTCGGAGTCTGTGACCCCAGCCCCTTTGGTGTGTGTTCTGCTTGCCAGTTTCTAAGGCACTTCCACAGCCAGGATCCCTTTTAGTCCTCTGAGCAGCCCCGGAGGGGTAATGATGCAGGCACCCACTTTACAGAGCAGGAGACCTGGGGCTCAGAGAGGTAAGGTGAGTCACTGGAGGTCTCCCCGCCCACCCCTCTCTACCCCCTAGTGATTCTGAAGCTCAAATTCCAACCTGAATCTGGACTCCACACTCCACATTCCTTCTACCCCACGCCACTACTTCGTATCCCTTCCTTCCTTTCTTCTTTTCTACGGAGCCCACAATCTCCACCGTGCCCTGATTTAGCCTCTTTTTTCTGTGGCTCCTGCTCACCTAAGGAGTTTTATGGTCACAGAGTATGGCCAAGCCCTCTGGCCACAAAAATGAAGACCTGGCAGCTTCTGTTTTTAACAGTTTAATTTCAAAGGAAATGGACCTCACTTAACTAAATTTCCCCTTCTATTTTTTCTGGCTATTAAAGAACTTGCATATCTAATAAATATTTAATAGGAATTCCCCTCCAGCTGAATTCAGGCCCCTCAGCACCTCATTACCATGTCTTAGAATAGTGTCCTCATTGTCACTTGCTTAATTATGCTAAGAAAGAGTTGAATTGTGTGGCTGTTGGGATCAGAAAGCGATTAAATTCACTTGGCGAGACTTTGGATATCTCATTACGATCCTCATTTAGCACTTCTAATGGAGTTATTTTTTTCCCCAATACTGACTTGGGAAAGGCTGGCTCAGGGTAGCTAAGTATTTCCCTAAGCCCTGCACAACTTTGCACCGTGCCAGAAAAGATCAGAAGTTACTTCACACATCATTTGCACTCCCAAGAACACCAGCCACCCAATGAGCAGTGACGTAAAGCCCTGGAGAAAGGGGTGAGGCAGGTGATGGGAGACAGCGTTCAGATCAGGCAGCGCAGTCCCCTCTGGTGACTGAATCCTTCCTCGGTGGCGGCATCAAGGGCTCCTCCCTGCCCTGCTTGCGTTCCTCCGATGTCAGGAAACTCACTTCTCCCTGAGGCAGCCTGTTCCCTCCTTGGACCACTCAGTAAGTCCTTCTCTGCTTTCAGTCACTGGTCCTCTCCCCTCCGGGTCCTCCGTGCTGTTTTGTTCTGTTTCGTTTTTTGTGGTTTTTTGGTTTGGTTTCGTTTTTGGTTTTTTGGTCTCCTTGCTTTTTTGGATGACAAAGAAACCTCATCTCTGTCCTGGCAGGCAATCCTGAGATCCTTCATTCTTCATAGGACAGGATTTCCACTCCCTTCCTCATCCAAATAAGGCCCCCCTGGCTTCCCTCCTCCCTCCATTCCTTCCTGCCTTCTTTTCTCCTTGAGTGCCTGCCCTACTAAGGGACAGCACTGAGCAGTGAATATTGCAAACGTGACCTCTGCTCTCTCAGGACTTAGCGTCTAGGTGGGGAGACAAACAGCACAGAGACATCTATACTCATAACACGAGCAGTAGGTGAGTCACAACACGAGGGGCAGCATCTAGAATGTACTGCATGCTCTGTGCTGGGGATGGTCCATGGATTACTTCGCTTATTCCTCACAACAACCCATTCCACAGAGCAGGAAACTGAGGCACACAGAGGCTAAGTAATTTCCCCAGGATCACACAGTAAATAGCAGATTGAGGATGTTGACCCATGGAATGCACTGTTATTGGGTTGCCCTAGTACGGAACCCAGATTTGGATTCAGTACCCCCAAAGTCCTCTGACCAGTCAGGGAAGGGCGCCGCATTCCCCTCCCTTCCACGCGCTGGTTCTTATGACACTGCTTGCCTGTTGCTCATCCCAGTGGCACCTCGCTGAGCCCCTGCCCACCCCGCCCTTCCCCAAGATTTTCCCTCAGCAAGCTCCTGCCAGGCCCTCGCACCCCGGCCCACGTGCTTGTAGGACCAGGGTTCGGCCAGAGAGAACTGAAGCCTGGAAGAGTGGCCTAAAGGGAGGCCCCACTCTCCGCTGCATGCTTCTCAGCATCACTGGGCCTTATTATTTGCAAAAGTTTGTTCCTTCTGTCCGTGAATAAAATAGACATAAGAGCGCTGAGCACAGGCTGAAGCCTGAGCAAAATTTATTTTGTTCTTCTCTCCTCCGTGGTGGACCCCATCTGTTAGAAAGTATACGTGCCGGGGTAGGCCAATACGGCCAAGTTGAAAAGTGTGTAACCCTCTGAGGTCCAAGAAGTTGTGAGCCTGGGCAAGCCCCTTCCCTCCGTGGGCATGCACTTGCTGGAGAAGGAGCAGTTTCGGCAGTTTGGGCAGAAGGAGCAGTTTGGGCCCCCCTCCACGGGCCTTCCAGCTGTAAGACAGAATGGGGTCAAGCCCACTTATTACATGCTCTGTCTTCCAAGAACATCTTTGAGTCCCTACTAAGTGCAAACCCCTGTGCAGAGGGGTGACAGGGGTTCTGGGGAAGAGTGACCAAGGAGGCAGAGATAGCCATTGGGATGCAATATTTTGGCCTTCCTGAAACCTCCTTTGTGCCCAGTTGCTGGCTTTTTGCAAGCCCAGTCGCGTGTCCCCGCGAAGCACCCACACTGCACAGCAGGCCAGAGGGGAGGGAGGCCCAACCTCAACCACAGGCTGCCTTCTAACAACTTCCAGGCTGCTTTCCCAATCGTCGCCCAGCCACCTGGGCTCTGGGACTAGAGTTCCTTCTAACTGGCCTCTGCCCAGACTAGGGAGGAGACGGAACTTTCCAAAACCACACAGAACCATTGTTAGTATCCGTCACTCTTGGGGTTATTGCCTGGCCTCAAACACAGTAGGAAAGGCAGAGGGGTGATATCTGAAAAGAAAAGATGTAGCTCAGAGGAACACTGAGACACATCCCCGGGACCGGCCTGCCAGCTGGCAGTCTGCATTCCGAAGCTTGTATGCTGATGTGGTCGTTATCTCAGGGCTGACTAGATATGGGAGTGCTCACCCACACCCTGAGAGCTGCCAAGGTCCTAGGGAGGGGAACGAAGAGACCCTTTACTGGATTACAACGAGAAAGAAAACTGCTGAGGCGCCTAGCCCCTCTCATCACTGGGTCCCGGGGAAGCCAACTGGCCGTGAGGAAGTTGCCTAAGGAACATGGAAGCATGGCTGTGGGTCCTTGTACAAGCCACACCCCTGGGGGCTTGGGTGCCTCCCTGGGTACGTGGGGCAGTTGACTCAGGCAGGCTTGGATCTCCTATTCAGCCCTTCAAATGCAGAGACCCACCACGAGTCCTCATCAGGGTCTCAAAGCGTATCCCAAGAGAGCTCTTCTCTTCCTCTAAACCAGACACCTGCCTGCGTCTTCTCCCCCTTCGGCATCTTGCTGCTTGCCACGCTGTCAGTCCTCACATCTCTGCCTTCCCACCAATGCAGTCATTGCCACCTGGCCAACAAGGCTTTGTATACAGGCCTCACTCAGCAACCTGCTTTTCACACTTCTTCCCCCCGGGCCTCCACATCCCCTGTGCGGTAATGACAATGTAAAACAGCCCTCAGTGCCAAATCTACCCCGTACTGCCTTAGAGTCTATTGCTGCAGCTTTTGGCGGGGAGAAAAAATGAAACATTTTCTTGGAACTTCCGACCTAAATAGAGTCGTCTTCTCCAATAACCCAAACCTCTGAAAGGGCACACAGGCGGTAAGTACATAGCCCGAATAGACCCATACATTTGACTCAAGTGACTTGGCTCAGGAGCGCTTTTCCCACAGGCACCGGGTAACAGAGGACCACAGGGTGGCAGGCTGGAGCTGGAAGGGCACAGCAGAAGGGGGTCAAAGGGCGGGGCTTCAGAACTCAGGCTGACCTTGATTAGGCAGATGATCTCTGACAACTCCTTTTATCCCTCTAAACCTGTGTCTCCGGCTACAAAATGGTGCGAACAGACTTGGTGTGAAAAACAAAACAAAACAAGATGCTAAGGGAGGAATGTAATTGACAAATAATTTAATTGACAAAAAACACAACATTTACAATGTGCCTACCAGGACTCTGTCCTAGACCCTTTACCGGCATTAACTCATTTGACGTGCATCGCAATCCTTTGAGGTAGATACCATTGTTATTCTCTTGTTATAGAGAACACTAAGGCACAGAGAGGTTAAGTAACCTGCCCAAGGTCACATAGCTGGTGAGCAGCAGAGGTGGGATCTGAACCCTGCTAACCTAGCTCCAGAATCTGGACATGTAACCGCCATGCTATGCTGAGGAACGGAGGCAGTTTTCACTGTCTCTGATTTACAGGTGGCTAATAGGCTTGGACTCCATTTCCAGTGTCTCCCCCGTACTTGGCATTGCCTCTCACAGAGGCAGTGCTTGGTGCTCCTGGGAAGTCTCACGAGAGACTGGATTCTGAGGTCCACAGCATTGATCTTACACACAGCAATGCCCTCATTTATCATGATTCTTTGATCGATAGCTATTTCAGCAACTGGAACTTTGGGCTGGTACTCATGGAGATGACACTTGGCCAGGGCCAGTCTTCTTTCAAGAGGCCAGTGCGTGTCCCCGGTCAGAGAGAAGCTCCAGGGCTCCTGCCATTCCCGAAGCGTGAGCCTTTTTCTCTGCAGAACTGAGGCCACAGTTCGAAGCTGTCACTTGGCTTTCGGATAATAAATGTCCGGCTTGGGAGATTAATGGACTTCATTTCCTTTTCCCTCATTTTATGCGGCCTACTTGGCTTACAGGTTGCTTTAAGAGCAAGAAAAGGAGGGGCGCCTGGGTGGCTCAGTTGGTTAAGCGGCCCACTTCGGCTCAGGTCACGATCTCGCGGTCCGTGAGTTCGAGCCCCGCGTCGGGCTCTGTGCTGACAGCTCAGAGCCTGGAGCCTGTTTCCGATTCTGTGTCTCCCTCTCTCTCTGCCCCTCCCCTGTTCATGCTCTGTCTCTCTCTGTCTCAAAAATAAATAAACGTTAAAGAGCAAGAAAAGGAGTTGGAAGCACCTTCTTAGAAGCAAGGCAGAGCCCTGTCGGTCCCCTGCAATGTTTTCCACCTGTCTCCTCCTGTAGCGTCCCCTTCAGAGAGCGGGACTGTCAGAGGCAAAGTGCCTCTATCACACTCTGCAGCCTGGCACACGAATCTCCCTCTCCCGAGACACACACCAAGCAGCCAGCTCAGAACGTGCTCCCACCCCTGAAGCTCTAGAATGTGTTTCACAGCCCTCTCGGAATTCTCCTATCTCAACACATTGAGGTAATAAAACTACTATCAAACTACAGCAACGTGGTAAAACAAAAATGCCTGATGGCTTTTTGTTTTTTTCTTTTTGTAGCCTTTATCTCTGGGATGGAGAAACATTCGTGCAGACGCTTTGAGGAGGGAGCCCAGCCTCCAGAGCAGAGGATGCCTATGTCCCCCACCCCTCCCCTTACAGGACACATGCTTTTAATCCACGTCCTCACCACTAAGGTCATGTTTCTAAGATCACTCCGGCGAGGAGAGGCAAGACTGCAACATAAAAATAACTCCCACATCATGCTTTTTTCCAGGTCGAAAAGGAACGCACGCACGATCAGAAATTCTTTGTGATGAAGCACAGGGAAAATGGTGGAAATAGAGGAAATGGCTGAGTGGATTGAATCTGGAAGTATGCCTCTGTAGATAAACAGCCCCATCGTGGGCTCTTTGAGAAGAGTCAATACAGGCTCCTTGATGGCATTCAATCAGGGAAATAATGGATGGAAGGAAATCAATATTCACTGAGTTTCTAGAGGGCTGAGGGCACACTGCTAGCTGCTGTCCTGTGTACCCCCTCATTTCAGCTGCAGAATGCCCCCGTGAGGGAGGTGTTCGCTGGACAGATGAGGAAACCAAAGCTCAGAGAGGGCGTGGCTTCCCAGGGGTCAGATGACCAGGAAGGGGCAGAGCTGGGCCTCACACATCATGATGCGTCGCCCTTTCTGAGGAAACTAGCGAGAGGCACCATAGGAAATACAGCTTATCATTTTGACGTGCAGAAACCTAGCATTTCCTTGAGTCTGAGTTCCTACAACACATAGTGCCTGTCCACCTAATGCCTTTGCTGAAGGAGTGAGAAAAGGTTTCCCTGGGGAGCGCTGGACGCTGGTGCACTGACCATTCCTAGCAGGTATCCTTTCAGTTGCAGCTATTCAGTTCCCTGCTTCACTCTTCTGGCATTTTCCACAAGCCACAGAATAGATCCTCACCCGTCTCCATTACTTAGGAATCTTGTGGTTACAAGTGACAGAACCCAAACTCAATCTAGCCTAGGCCTCAGCCCAAAACCCACGTTTTAGATAAAAAATCCAAGGCCTGTAAAAGGCAAGAGTCCTCAGAAACAACAGGAAGTAGGGGTTCAAATACCGTCAGCTAGTTTACCCATGAGCATGTGCACTTTCACTCAAGAATTCTGTGTGTGTGTGTGTGTGTGTGGTTAAAACTTTACAATGTGGTGTAGCTTCAGGCCTGACTCTTTTGAGGTCAATTTCAAAAATCCTAGAGAAGAGAGTTTGTTCCAGCTTGGGATAATGTGTCCACCCGTGAACCAAACAACAATGGCCCAGAGGGCCGGATCGGAACATAGCAGCACTGAGGGGAGCAAGGAGAGAGGCTCAGGAAAGGCACGTGAGACAGGCAATCCTACTGAAGCCTGTAGATCACTTTGTGGGTTAGCTCCCCTTACGAGCGCCCATCCTGGTCCCGTTGGCTACAGCCGAGGATACTCGAGTTGTACTGACTGTGTTTGACCAAGAACGACCCGTTGAGCTGGGGCTGAAGGTGAGACAGGCATTAGACATATCAGAGTAGACATATCAGAGACGTAGTCAGAATCCAGGAACTACAGACACTCTTAGATGTAGCAGTCAGCCCGTCACAGCCACGTGTAAGGGCTAAGGCTCAGAAAAGCTGTGTACTGGAGCATCAGCACACACTTGACCCTGATTCAGGCTCCAGCTAGTGGACAGTCCTGCCACAACCAACCCAAGGGTCATTAGGGAAATATTCTTATGGGAAGAACTTTGCCACGAAAGGACCAGCATGAGTCCTGCTCATCAGCCATTTTATTTAATGTCAGCTCATTTTTCCATATCCACAGAGACCATATATGACCTGCTACACTTGGCCTCCATTTCTTTTCCCATCACCAGGAACAGAATCAGTGTCCATGTTTGTCTTCCCTGCGATGAAGCCCAAAGATGAACTCAAGTCTCATTACCATCTCATCTGAGGTTCTGAGAATTTTCTCTTCCTTCCCTCATTGTCAGAGATTGCTGGCCGACCCTGGTCCGCAGACCTGCCTTGTATGGCAGGTGGTGTTTTAAAAACTCTGAGTTACTTGCCAACACTTAGAACTTAGGGGATTTGTACATCAATATGCAAGTTTCCAGCTTCTCATGAAAACTTGGGAGACCTGGTCACACCTGGCCTCCAGGCCTTCCTGACAACAGTCAGCCGAAGCTGAGTGAGGCCGACATTTCTGTGGGGCCTGTGCTCTCCAGGTCACCCTCTCTTGTCTAAAACCCCCTTCACTCACTACCTGCACTCATGCTCTGTCTGGTCTCTGTAGACCTTTGCCAACCCTTGCCTTCAGCAGATTTTTACTTCCACTGTGTGGAACGAAGCTCGTGTATTTATCTTCTACCTTACATCACTTTTTTTTGGAACCTAACTGCTGGTAGATCATGAAGGGTCTGGAATGTTTTGGTAGAGTTTGGACTTTATCCCAGACCCTTCATGATGTACCTCCCAACGATGTTTCCAGGCCATAGCCGCCACACTCCACCAAGTGCACTCTGCAGGCGCCACACCCGGCCCTCCTTCATTTCCCAGGTACAGCACTGTGATCTCCCACCTCTGGCACACTTTATGCTCCCTGTGCTTAGAATGCCCTCTGCCTGGCTGCTCAACTCTTCTGGGCTCTAGCACAGCCCAGATGAAATGCCATCTCCTGTCCACAGTCCTTCCAACCACATGCCCACCCAGGGCCACCTGCTAACCCAGACAGTGCCTTAGTGTAAATTGGAAAAACGTGCCCCTTCCTCAAGATTTGTTCTTTTATCTGCTAGAAAACTGTCCTGATCAATATCTACATTCAAATGCTTGCAGTGTGAATGCTTTCTACTTAAATTTAGCATCTTTGTGCAGTATGTGTGTTGCATAGCTGTACTTGTCAGACTAGCTCCTGCCAGGGTAGAAGGAGAAACTCCTCTGTGCTCCCGCAGGATTGCCTCACACCCCCACCAGAGAGTAGGAGACATTGTAGTATAATGGGCTGCCCAGGCCTGTCATCCCTGCAGACAGGTCAGGAGTCCTCAGAAGGCAGGAACCACATCTCAGTGATCTCAGGATTCCCAGAACCCATGGAAAGCAGTCCATAATGGGCATTGAATCAGTTTTTCAACTGTTGGATTGTGAACACTTGGCAGCTGGGTGGAGTAAATGGAAAAGAGCAAGATCAGACAGCCCAAGGGCGTTACCAGAGGGAGGGGGTGTCAGCTCACAGGCAAAGGGGCCCAAAGAACCCCTTCGAAGCAATTGGTTCGGAATTGTCAGGAACAATATTATACTTGGAGATCTATAATGCCATTAAAAGAAAAACCAAGGAAACTGAACTAAAATGTGTTGTATTATTCCATTCTCCAAATGGATTTTTCTTTATATTTTCCTGACTCCTAATACAATCAAATAGCTTCAGCCTGACAGCCATCTTACTTAAACGAAAACATGATTTAATGAAATGATATTTTATGAGTTGTAAGCCAAGCAAATGTTTGATATAAAATAGAGAGGGAGGGAAGGCGAGGAAGGGTAAGGAAGGCAAGAAAACTCAAAAGAAAGCCGCTTCTGGGGGGTGCACACAGGCCCAGCTTACAGTTGTCATGCCTCCCAGTAGGGTTCCTGACTGGTGCAAGGGATGAGCGGGGAGAATGAGGTCAAGCAGGTAGGAAGAAAGAGACAGGAAAAGTCACAGAAGGCAGTACAATCAAAACAGTAAGCTTTGCTCAGCAGACGTGACAGCACCACTGACCACAGAGCCCTTGGCTTGACAGGGCCTTTCTCTATCCGCAGCCCACGTCTGTGGACTGGCTGCGCCCCCAGGGTAGTACCACCAGGACTTAAAAGGATCCAGGCCAAAGTGGCATCTTATCCCTCCAAGGTCAGGAGTCATCTCAAAGCAGCCAGTTCTGAAGCCAGGGCCCTAACTTCCGGCTTAACAAGAAGTTCAGGGTCTTGTTGGGTCCGGCCCCAGGGAAACAATCCAGGCTCTTGCTTACCTTTTGTAGAACTTCTCTTCCCTCAGCGCTGCAGCCCATGCCTCACCGGTGGAGGAGTCAAGAGGTATTTTCCTTGCTTTGAAACTTCCTTTCCTGTGTTGTTGGCGGAAAGAGAAGGTCTACTACCTCCTCCTGGACTACAGGAACCAGAGGCTCCGTAGGGCATCGTCCATTTCTAAAAAGCAAACATCCCGAGAGAACAGGACCAGTCTCCTGCCTCACCCCAGTGTATCTTTCTTAAACCACAGCTCTGGCCCCATGTCACTGCCCTGTTTCGGGGCTCACACTATACCGGGCCCGGTGCTCGGTATTTTCCAGGTAATTAAGCATGCAAACATCACCTCAGTCTCACTGGGCAGGGACTGTTATTACCCACCCCCATTTCAATTTCACAGATGAGGCTTAGAGCAGTTAATTCATGCACTCAAAGTCACGTCATTAAATAAGTGGTCGATCCCAAATTTGAACCCAAGCTTGCCCAAGGCCAAAGGTCCATACTCGTAATCACCAAATTAGGACTTCCCAAGAAGGGTGCTAGAGGATCTTGTTACAATGTGGATCCTGACTCAGTGGATCTGGGATGGGGCCCGAGATTCTGCATTTCTGGCAAGCTCCCGGAGGATGTTGATTCTGTGATCCCCAGACCACACTGGTAGAATGGCATGGCTCCAGAGTTTTGTATTTCCCAGAGGAGAGACACTATAATTGGGGTTCTTCTACCTTAGAAGCAAGAAGACTTGTAGCATATGTACTCTCTCTGGTCCACCAGCCAGGGGTATCATTCACCAAAAGCCATCATGGACGAGAAATGAGCATGATTTTCCCAGCCTTCCTAGGAAATGAGAGAGGGATGAAGCTAATAGAAAAGCCATCACGTCCACATCCCTACATTTATGGCCATTCAACGCTTCCTCCCATCTCCCTCCGGCAAGTCTCCGATGTTTGCTCTGTGTGAAACTGGGCCTAAGAGTAAAGTCCCAAATAATCTCCCCCTTTGAGCTGCTAATCGAACACCTGCATAGCCTACTCCTTTAACCCACAAGTTGCTGAGATGGCCCCAGACAATAGGCCAGAGGGAATGTGGGGCTGTATGAAGACCTGCGCCCAACACTAAATTCCACTGAGACACTACACATCTTGTCGCCAAAGCCCATTTACACGAGTTTTGAAATCAGTGAATAACCAGGAAGTTGCTCTCCATGTGACCTCCTTGGAGACTTAGGAAACGTCAACTCGACAAAACAGGTACATCTGCGGAAGCTGTGAGTGTCCAGGCTCACAAGAGTGTCCCTGTAACTGTCAGAGTCTCCTTAGCCAGTACGTGTGCAGGTGAGGACTGACACCTTCTCAATAAAGCTGTTTTCTGACTTCTAGAGGTCACCCTTCCAAACTGGAAGTAGACAGTAGGCCCAAGTCACCCCTCCGCGGGTCTTTTTTATTTAGAAAACACATATAAGCTTTGAAATGTTTCAGAAATGTGCAAGGAGCAAGCCAGAAGGTAAGGGCACCACAATGTGAATGCTCAGCAAGCCCGTGCCTCCAGCAGAGGCGAGCATGACAGGCTCTCAACAGACTTTGATAATTAAGGGTGTTCCGTTTCCTCTAAACAATGTTGTTGTGGTGCCTTTAAAGGAGGAATTCCACAACCCGCCTGAATCTTCTCAGTTCCACAAAGTCTCGGAGTTGACAACTAATAATTAATTAACAATGAACAGTGTCTTGCTGCCCATCACAGTGACTGGCACTCTCATCTCTGAAAAGAGAAAGATGTGCTAATGTGGCAGGCTTCATAATCCCCGCAGCTTTCAGCTCACTGCCTGATGTGACAGGGCAGATCTCTTCTCGGGACAACTCGGCAAAGGTGGGGCGGTGGGGGGACACAAGCGACAGCTTTCTGGAGCCAGGCCACAGAAGCCACCTGCCAACGGGGCAGAAGTGCACGGTCCAGAAGGTCCTTACCCAGCTCTTTTCATTCATTGATACCATTGTCTTCCTCTCTGCATTGCCCCTCTCGCTAACTCGGCCCAACTCTGCCCACACATACTGAGCATTTCCTTGTGCGAGGCCCCGGGAACTCTGGAGGTGAGCAAGCCAGGTGCTTCCGAGGGACCTGGCCGCTGAGCTGGGCTGGGGTCAGTGAGATCACAGAAAAAGCGTCTCATTGTCACTGAGCTGTGTAACCCTCATCCCAGCAGGGCCGTTTTCTATTCTCTCCTTTCAAGACATGAACCTCCTCATTTGAAGAACTCCAGACTCAAATACACACACATTAGCAGACCTTCCAGGTGACTGATACCCAGAGCCACCTACCTGCCTGGCATGGAACTTGGATTTTTGGGGATGGAAGACCAGACAGCTGGGGCCATTTGCTCAAGTCACTTGGGGGAATCTGTGCAACCGTGGCTACAGCGCAATCAGGAGGAGAAGCAGAAGTAAGACACAACCGGCAGCTGCCTGGATGCCAGGGGTCCTGAATTCCAGCCTCGCCCTGCCATGGACTTGCTGTGTGACCTTAAGCAGATCCCCTCCTCTCTTTGGAGAAACTAAGATGTCTGTCTGCCAAGAGATGGCATTGGACTGAAGGATGTTTGTTCCTCTCTGCGTGCCATCCCTGGAATGACACCTAGCCGCGCATGAGATACCTGGAAGTGTTTGTTGCCTGAACGATCTGCTCTGGATCCTTCCAGAACTGTGAAATCATCCCCCTTGGTACTGCGAATCTGCCCTCACAGCTAGGCCCTCTGATGACAGAATCTTCACTTGAAAGGAAGATTATTTTTAATCAGGTGACAACCATTTGGGTTTCTCTTTTACTCTCTCAATCATTCTGCAGCTCATACTTGCTTCCTCCAGAAGCCGCTGCGGTCCGTAAACATAAGGAAAACATTCGAGATAAAAACCTGGGTCCCCTAATCCCCAGCCCAGACAAGACATCACACAGCCTCACAGCCAATTCATACAAGGGAAGAAGGGAGCAGACAGAAGAATATTAACACTGTCAATCTGAAAACGCGAGTTTAAAATTAGTAAAGGGAAAAATATGTCAATCATGACTCAGGCATCACCGATTGCTTTGCATGTTCAGTCCTCACACAACCAACCAACCACTTGAAATTCTTCATATCCAAAATATCTACTGGCAAAAATCAGGGCCAAGAGCCTTGTGCCTGAATAAACACCTGGCCCCCCGCAAAAAACAATCAAAAACCAAACCAAACCAAAAACACCAAAATGCCCAGACAGGGAGAGCCTGAAAGGAGAAATTTAAATCCTGCACTGACCTTTATCTATTACCAGAGAAGTCTGGATCTGTTGGAAAGTGTGCCCTCCCTCCCCCCCAAAAAAAAAAGTAAAAAAGAAGAACCAAGGTAAAATCCGCTGCCGAAGGAGGAGACCATGTAGTGGGCAGTTTTCCTGTGATTAAAGCAATTCTTGAGGCCCCTTCCACCTCTGTCTTGAAAACTATAACTGGAGGCTGGAATAAGTCGGCAAGAGAAAAATACAGCATTCACGTGGGAGCCCCCACCATGCCCTGAGGATGTGGAATGAGGCAAGTCCAGGGCAGGCAGGAGGGCCGTCATCGCAGGGCTGTTGGGGGAGGGGGTGGTGGGCAGATGGGCGCAAGGCAGGAAGGGGAGCGAGTCCTTTGCACTTCACAGGGACCCCAAAACCCCACCCCTGGGACAAAAGATGAGAGAGAAAAAGGAGCGTGCTCTTGAAGACTATCCGCTCACCCTCCTCAGTCGTCATGGTGTAGGGGCCCCAGGAAGAAAACAACTCACCGAGCACAAGTGCTAGCTCTCCAGAGACTCCAGAAGCCGCTGACCACCCCCAATGCACACTTACACATTTCTTTTCTTTTAACGTTTATTTATTTTTGAGAGAGAGAGAGAAAGAGAGAGAGAGCGCAAGTAGGGGAGGGACAGAAAGAGAGGGAGACACAGAATCCGAAGCAGGCTCCAGGCTCAGAGCTGTGGGCACAGAGCCCGACGCAGGGCTCGAACTCACGAATGGTGAGATCATGACCTGAGCTGAAGTCAGACGCTTAACCGACTGAGCCACCCAGGCTCCCCCTTACACATTTCTTATGTTAGGTGCAGTGCAAACATCTAGAATGGAAACGACTTTAGGAGGCTCCATCTCAGCTCTCCTGCAGACTCTGTGTGTTCTTTCTTGGGCAAATCCAGCCCCTTTCCAGCTTTGGTGTCTGCACGGAGGGGCTACAGCAGGTGATCTCATAGGAACCTTCCAGTCTGGTCATGACGTGGCTAAAGCAAGGTCAGGGGCTGTGGGAACACAGGAAGAGCCCCCTCTTCTTGCCTGCACCAGGTAAAATTGGGGACGCATGCTCCGAGAAGAGAATTCAGCAAGTATTCAACACAAGTTGCCTTGCACTTGCTGTGGGCATGACCAGAAACTTCTAAATCCAGTCCTGGCCTTAGAGACACTCGATTAGCCTTGAGCAAAGTACTCATTATCCAAGTGACCCAAAGCCACCCCTGCCTCCCCTGACACTAATGTCCTGGCTGATGCAGGCCTACTCTGTCATCCCCACAGACAGCCTGTCAGCATCTCATAATTAGGAAAAAGCTGTTTCTGCAATCATCAAGAAGATCCATTTCACAGAGACAGCTTCTGCATGTGAGATGGTATTTCAAACAAAAAGCTTTCAAATACCAAAACCCGGGCACTCCACCAAGTCATATCTTGACAGTCTGGTCCTAGATGACTCAATATCCTGAACTCACCTTCCTTTTGCTCCAGACAAGAAATTGCCCTTCTATTTTCAGGACCAGGACTGTTCGAACCTTTAAAGTAATTTGTCAATCTGGCTGAAAATACCATTTGCAATGGGAAGAAGTCTCAAATGAGACAATAGAATGATGTTACTTCCCAGACAGAAAGAGTCCTCTTAACTAACATATAGGTAAACACACGCGCGCACGCTTGTGTGCACGCATGTTCTAACATTGAAAATCAACTAGAAAACTTATAAATAGGGATACCGTATAGCAGTTTCTGGATTATAATTTAATAAGAAACCCAATATGAAAGGCAAACATTTAATCAAAGTAAATACGGTCACTCCAATCATGACCAGCCACGTGCCTGCTCATTTCGGATTCACGGTGATCCAAAGAGACCAATGAGACCTAGAAAGTGAGCGGTAAGAGCTCTGAAATGGGTATTAGGTGTTTACACAAGAGCCATCAAAGGAGCCGAAGAAACTGCCCACCTGACTTTCATTTTCGTTCCATAAATCTTGCACAGGTGACGGACTGAGGGTTTTCTGCCACTAATCAAAGGAGACTTTCTTTTCCAGCAAGGTCTAGGGTCACATGACTTAATCTGCCCAATGTAAATGATGTGGATTAAACTAAGCTCTCAACTCTTCAGTTGGAGAAAAGAGGAGGAAGCAAAGCAAAGGGAACACTGATACCTCCCCCATCTGACTATGTGTCACTTCCTCTTGCAAGAACTTGAAGGCCAACACCTGTAGCACGTCCTTCATTTTTCTTTCAAGTCCACATCCACTATACACAGATGAGGTTTATGGTCTGTGGGCCAAAGGCAAATAAAATGGAATAGAGGCTGCTTTGGTGGGAAAAGATGAAGGAGGTTTCCTTTGCAGTTCCCATGTTCGATGATAAGTTCATTAGCAGAATTGCTATTATATGAGTAATAAGTACTCATTATAGAAAAATCTGGAAAAGACAGAGAAGTGGAAAAAGACAGTTGAGTTTCCATCCTGAAATGACCAATGTTAACACTGATATATTTCCTTCCGCCTGTTTGGTTATAAATCAGTGCTGCTTGTTTTACATGGTTGTAATCAAATCAGATCTACATGTTCATATCTCACCTTTCTCACATATAATTATGAGCATCTTCAGACAGAAAGTTCACCATATATGGTACTTAAAAGCCTGAGATTTGGAGGGTGGGTGCCTGGGTGGCTCAGTTGGTTAAGCATCCAACTTGGCCTCATGGTTGGTGGGTTCGAGCCCCTCATTGGCCTGACAGTAAGGAACCTGCTTGGGATTCTCTCTGCCCCTCCCCTACTCGTGCACATACACATGTGCTCTCGCTCGCTTGCTCTCTCTCTCTTTTTCAAAAATAAATAAATAAACTTTATTAAAAGGCCTGGGCTTCGGGATCAGATGGAGCTGGGTTCAAATTGCAACTTGGCTGCTCACTGGCTCCTTGCTTTTGCACAAGTGACTCAACCTGTGAGCCTCAGTGCTCTCCTCTACAAACCAGGAACGACAATAGCCTGGTTCCCATCACCAGGGTTGTTCTGAGGCATAACGAGTTAATTCTATAAAACACTTAGCACAGTGCCAGTGGTAACTCCTTAGTACACGTTAGCTGATGTTATTTTTACTAGCATTTTTAAATTATCCAATCTTTTATTGTTAGCCACTGCATAGCTTCCAAATTTCCCATTTGGACAACACTGCAATGTGCATGTAAATAGTTTGAATTCTTTTCCTCAGAATATATTTTCCAAAAGTGAAATTCCTAGATATTGTGTGCTTATTGATATGCGTTGCCAAATTTGTTAGCCAGATGACTTTTGCTCTACCATGAATCAGTGTGGAGATATTATCAAGGGCAGCAGAACCGAGTGAGCTCAAGGGACACTTGAAGTCCTTAAAGATCTTAGGGCTATGAGGGCCCTTGAGGAGCACCAAATGCAATCCTGTTTGGATTATTAATGGGATACAGCTGTCCATATGGATGACCTTGGCGTCATTTGAGTTGAGACCTCGTTGACCACCGGGCAATGTACATATGAAGCAGCATGTGGTGAGGCACTACTGAAAGCCCACAACATCCATGCCCAAAGGCTACTAAGCATTTGGTACCATGGGTTCTAGCCTCCCCCTGAAAGTCAAGGGCATATCTTTCTACCCTCTTGTCACATCTCTCTCCAACAGGAATATTTCTGAGCATAGTAGTGGGGTATAACCCATGCTGTTCCTTTATCTGAAGTATTTTCCCCAGTTTTTGGAATGGTTCCCTCCTTCATGTGCCTTATTCTCAACTTCAATGCCAAGAGGCAAGAGCACCCAGCACTGAGTAGCTGCTCCACGGCTCTCTATAGCTGTGCAAATTCGTTTCATTCCAAGAACTCATCATGGCCTGTAGTCATGTCTTTGTTCACTTATTTATAGTTGAGCCCCTCAGCTAGACTGTTTACTCCATGAGGGGTGGACTGTGTCTCAGTCTTGCTTGGTTGTATCCTTAGTCCCCCAGCTAGCAAAGGGTCTGGCACAGAGTAGGCACTCCTGTACGCCATTGACTGTTTGATACTCAGTGCCCTCTTGGTCACATGGGCAGCTGGGCCTTGAGCTGGGCCCTTGGGGTACAGGAACAAAGAAACACACATCTGTGCCTTTAAGGGGTGCCCATGGCTGTCTTTCTGCACAGCTGTTTCAGCAAGAACTAGGAGCAAAATTCTCTAATGTTAGAGAGGCAGCCAGGAGCCAGAGTTCACTAATGGACATCCATCTGTGGGAAGGTTTATTCCACCACCCCCAAGGCACATGCTCATGGCTGGCACCTGTGGGATTTTGTCTGCTTTATAAAGCCCTCATAACCTATTCCTTGGGATGCCCTTTGAACCTCCCACAAGTCAAGGGCTGAAAGGGCTGGTGCAGCAGAGCAAGAGTAAAGGAAAGATGGGGGTAGGGGACAGAGGGCAAGAGCCTAAAGTCTGGGTTCCTGTCTCAATGGTGCCCCTTATGATACTGGCTGGGTCATTCCTGAGCTTAGGTTTTGTCCCAAATAGTAGTAAATTAGACTCTCCCCTGCCTCTTGGGAGGCTTCAGTAGTCATGTGCACAAAAGGTAAGGGTACAACAGGAAGGCTGAGAGGTCATTACAGTAAGCTGGGGAGAGGAGTATGCCAGCTCAGTGACCTCATGGGACCCCTCTGGAGGATGTCAATGGCAGAGATGAAAAGAGAGAGTCACACCTTCTGCACCTACACCTATGCTTACCCTGGCCGAGGAATTCTCGTGAGGCCTCCTGAAATAGCCCCCAGGTTGGACTTCCTCCTCAATGTGTATTCAACAGCTCTAAGAAGAAGTTAGTCATTTTCTTCGAGGCAAGTTTTGTAATCAAATAAGCAGTATCTCCACAGCAGCCAAAAGAAATCTTTAATTGATGAACACCAAAGCTCAGACAAACCACAAATGCCCCATTCACCATATCAGTCCTACAGAGGAAGTTGTGCTTGTGTCAATTTCCCCTGCCATGTACAGCTGCAAAGCTGGCTTATATTACTAATTACATGCAGTATGTGTGTCTCGGGTTATAACAGATGGTGTTTGCGATGCATGCAGAAGCTTCAGATAGCCAAATGGCGCAGCCATGGAGATTTTCCAAAAAGAAGACAAAAACAACAACAACAAAAAACACTCACACCAGTGAATAGCTGAAGAGTGTTTATATTGCTTTCTACTGTGGCAAAATAGAGAACATCCGATTCCTGTGAGAGCTCTACTGACTGGGAGAAGCCAGCCAAACATGAAGGGGCAGATGCTACTGAAATACAGTACCTGCAGGGCGTGTTCTCACCCGTTCTAGAAGAGCTATTACCTTAAAGAGGTGGAAGAACAGAATTTGGGCCTCCTCATCTTGCTAATAGATCTGGAATTCCCTCTACTTGCCAAGGTTGCCAGATCCATAAGCGGACTGCTCTAATTGGCAGAAAACCTTGTTCTAATAGAACACCCAAGATTTCTTTCCTGTAACTCATAAAGCCAGAGAGGGACATGACTGCAGCCCCCTTACTTCACATGAGAGATACCTGAGGCCCAGATATGGGAGGACAGTCAGCCCAAGTCTCATGGCTAGATAATGACTTGCACTAGCCCTCTAAACTGGTGCACCCCACCAGGCTCCTCACATACCTAGAGGCAAGCAGAAAGCACCTACTCGTGTTTTTACCAATTCTCCAAAACCCACCTGCCCCAGCTTATTCCTGACCTGCTCCTGCTCTCTAATATCCTCGTGACTCTTGCCTACCTCTGGACCTTCAAACTGAGGCTTGGATTTCATCACTAGCTCTCTGTAAAGAACTTAGACTTGCCTCCTCACCCTGGCCCACACCTTTGGATCCACTGTCTCCAACCCACAATCCCAGTAATCTTATCTGAGTCATTGCCCAGCCAATCCAAACCATGGCTTCACTACCTCTAACGAGGAGGAGATTCAGATAGAGAAAAAACCAGTACCAGAGTCTAGGTCTCCTGATCCTGAGACCAATGAACTTTCCACTATGTGATACTCCTTCCCTTGCCCCTGCATTGCTATTAATTCCACCTCCACAGCAGCCAGTAAATCTAGTTCCTCTTGTTCATCATATGAAGATGGTTCTCATGTCCCCACACCACCTTAATCACCCCTACCTGAGCCTTCCCTCTTCTACATGAATTGTCCCTAGCTTCTTCCAGTTGACTTCATAATTCATTGTTTCCAGATCTTCAGAGGGCTCATAAACTCAATCATCATCCTCTTTCTGTCACTTAAAACCAAAAGAAACATGACTCCAAGTTTCCTGAGATTTTCACACGCAAGTTTCCTCTCTTCCTTCACTTTGCTGCTTTATAGCCAGTGTGGTACCTTTCCTTACTGAATGAAATGGAAGACCAGGTATCTGTACAATCAGAGGGGTAGAGACAAGAGGAAGTGTGATAATGTTAGAGACCAAATCTTTTACTTACCACTTTGCTGAGTGCAAGCCCAAGCCTTCTCTGGGCTCCTCCAAAGATCCCTCCCATCCCATGAAGCTCAAACGAGAGTGCACAGTAATTTACCACCTTGCTTCTTCTAAAGATCTCCACTCCAGATGTCAAGCTCTGGAGCAGATGAGTTCCTGGGGTGGAAAAGAAGTGCTTGGGAAAATCACAGGTCTGTGACACAGTCTGAATTTGTCCAGCTCCCAGTCTCTGCATTGAAAGTGTGAAAAGGAATAGCATCTGTGTTCTGCCAGAGAGAATCTAAGAAACCTTGAGCTGGAGGTGACACAGACTAAATGTTTGGGTTTGTAATGATTGGCAGCAAGGTCATCAAGTTGGTAGCTAACAAGTCACACAAGAACAACTTCTAAGCCAGCTGCTTCCTAAGACGGGCAGCATTGTCCGAGAAGATGGTCAATGTGATGGTGAGTGGACAGCAATGTTCCTGGCATAACTGTCCCCAAAGTGGCTAAGATGTGGTCTTGCATGTCCCATTGTAATTAGAGGAACTATGGCCTGCTAATAGCCTTGCAACTGTAAACTCCCACAGAAGGGATTATGGGCTCCTACTAATACAGTAATGTTAGACTGAGTTTTGCTCGATTACATACTTGGCCTCAAGCCTTCTATTCAAGGCATTATGACAGCATCTCTCCCAAACTCATCTACCAGGAAATCTGGTTTTGCCTCCTACACTAGTCCTAGAAAACCACCAAAGAAAGATTTTATTTGCTCACTGAGTTTGCACTTACTTGCTTTATTTTGGGAAATGATGATGTGTCTAGAAGCACAAAAAGATGAGGCACAGGAACATAATGTCACCCACTTAGCCCAGGGAAACACAGTCCTTACATATTTATAAATCCTTTCTGCACACTAATTGATTACTAATCTTTTGGAGGAAATGCTAACAGCCCAGATGGTCGTAATCTGAAGGAAGGGAGCTAGTAAATGACTTCAGATTAAGCTGAATAATAATGATGAAGAGGACTTACAGATCCTGCTGGGGTATACACCTAGATGGAAAGAAAGAATCAATTTTTTGTGGATTTTTAGCAACTACTTTCCCACTAAGGAGCCTTTGATGAAGCAGCCTCCTTGCCTAGTTACAAATCATCTTAGAGCCTGTAGTTGGCCCCTTTGAGCTATTTAAGCAAGCATAGAAAATAAAGGGGTGGTGCTTATTAAATTAACGTTGATCTGCAAGTGAAACACTTTGTGACTTCTTCAGGAATGGTATCATGAAAAAAGTGTGAGGCAGTCACAGAAAGGACTTGGCATTTTCCTTCATATCACTGGTGCTGTATCACCAGAGCTACTTGAAGAATGGACTTCACACTGCTCAAGCCAATAAGTAGGAGGAATAGATTCACGCTGAGGTCTTCTGATGCTAAGTTTTATTATCTACTACACACCCAAAATATAAGTCATGGATCTCTGCCCTCAAGACAAGATAACGACTACCTTTAACAAATGTGCAATCACTCTAGAGACAGACAGCAGCCAGGTACATGAGAAAGAATGTCAGCATCTGGCTCCCTTTTTCCCAGGACTATCTTGACTTTAAATACCCTACTGGATAGTATCCCCACAAACCCTTTAAATGTCCTTCTAGCCCTTCAAGTGCCAATATTTCAGCAAATAGTGACAGTCAAGTCAGTAATCATAGCAATACCAACTTTAACAACTCACAAAGATCATATATCAGACCACGTGTCCTTGGTTCTCCACTGATATTGACAACATAATGCTCCAGATTTGAGAAAGAGACATTCCTATAAGTTGGTTTTCAGCTAGAGGTCTTTGATTGTAAGCAACCAAAAAAGATTCTGGATAACTTACACACACACACACACACACACACACACACACAAATGGAAATGTACTGGAAGCCTGTAGAAAAGTTCAAGAGATCATAAGAAAGCTAAAGAACCAAACTTGAAAGAGCCAAGAACCAGGGTGCTCCAGAGGGTCTGGAACCACTCAGCAGCTTCACCCAAGCATATACCACCACTGGAATCCATTCACTCATCAAATACATATTTACAAGTACTTACCATGTGCCAGGCATAGTTCTACATGCTAGGGATATAGCAGTAAGCAAAACAGACAACACCCCCACTCTCATGAGGTTTCCATTCCAGTAGAGGGAGATAGATGATGATGATGACCATGATGGTGGTGGTGATAGCTCCAATTTACATCTACTCTGTGACTAGCTCTGTGCTAAGTCATGCCAAGAACTGTCCTAAGTACTGGAAATACAGCCAGGAACAAAACCAATAAGAATCCCTGTCGGTGTGAAGCTGACATTATAGTGAAACAAATGAATTTAAAACACCCAAAAATCGAAGTCCTAGGGAACAGCTTACAATTAGTCATGCTTAGGTCATATATATGCCCTCAGGTTTGCCAGGGCAGTGCGAAGGAGGAGGGCAGGAATCCAGATTTATCATCAACCAAGCATGAACCCAGTGGAAGAAAAGTCCCTAAGAAGAAATTAGGGAACTATGAGGAAAGGAAATGGATGGTAGGCAGTGGAGGGAATGAGCCATTCATGGTGCAATGGAGACTACTTCAACTGGGCCTTACTGGTGTGTCAGGATCCTTAGTAAAAACATACCGGAAACTAGATTACATAAAAACAGAAATAAAATGATATTTTGGATTGCTTGAGCTTGAATATGGCCCCATGATTTACAAGGTTAACTAGAGGATCTTGGGCAAATTACTAAACCTCTCTATGCCTCAGTGTCCTCTTCTATGAAATGGGAGATGTTGTTAATATCTATCAGTAGTGATGTCATGAGGAGTAAATGAGTTAATATTTATAAAGTGCTTATAACAGTGCCTGAAATATAGTAAGTACTCTGTTGAGTAAATAAAATAGAATACTTAATCAATGCAAAGTCATCCATAATATATTATGCAAAAAGAGTAGGTTGCACAATAGATGCCCAACATACTCCCAATTTTTATTTTAAAAAGTAACAGTTATGATAGAAGGATGTATAAGAAATATGCATATCAAGTGGTTTGCAGCAATTATCTATATCTGCGAGTGGGAGATATGGATAATTTCTATTTTTTCCTTTTTTTCCCTTTTTCTGTATTTTTGAAATTTCTAGTGTTAATATTGATTACTACCATAACTTTTATGTTATTAGAAATACATCTATATCCAAACACATACAAACACCCAAATATCAGTAAAACAAATGTGTTGGCAGATGGGGAAGTGACCAATTGCAAACATGTTTAACTTGCTTAACACCTTAACGTTACTTCGGTAAGACACACTGAAGGGAAAGAAAAGTCAGGAAAATTCCTGGCTCTAAAATAATGATAATACAGGCACCTGGGTGGCTCAGTCAGTTAAGCTGCTGACTTCGGCTCAGGTCATGATCTTGTGGTTTGTGAGTTCGAGCCCTGCATCAGGCTCTGTGCTGACACCTCAGAGCCTGGAGCCTGCTTCGGATTCTGTGTCTCCCTCTCTCTGTCCTTCCCTCACTCATGCTCTGTCTCCCTCTCTCTCTCAAAAAAAAAAATAAATAAACATTAAAAAAATTTAATAAAATAATTATAATAAAGATGTTGTCATGATTATTGAGAGGCTAATATTACAGTGGAAGAGAAGCAATCAGCAAGAAGGATCCCATCTGAACACTGGGGTCCCACAGCCCCTAGAGCTGCTCAAGACTCTCCTGCCTAATGGGACAGGACAAAGCCTGACATCGTTTAAAGAAAGTTTCTGGCAACCTGTGAGACAATGTCAAGTGATTTAACACACACATAATTGGAGTCACAGAAATGTAAAAGAGGAACAAGAGAGAGATACATGAATATACTTCAGAGTGATAACAAACTTCTCACCAGAAGCTATGCAAACCAGAAAACAACTGTACAACAACTCTAATGTGCTAAAGTAACTGTCAACTGAGGATTTTATACTCAGGGGAAAGAGCTTGCAGAAACAAAAGTGAAATGAAGAATTTTCCAGACAAACAAAATCTGCCATGACTCCTTGCCATCAGACACGCACTACAAGAAACGTTAAAGAAATCTATTCAAGCAGGAAGAAAATGATACCAGATGAAAACATGGATCTATACACAGAAATCGAGAGAACTGGGAGGGCTAACTATGTGGGTAAATATTTAAATGATTTCTTCACATTCTTTTAAATTTCTTTAAAAGCTAAGTGACTGTTTGAAGCAGCAATAATTATGCATTGTTGTGCTAGTAACATATGCAGAAGGAAAATGTATGAAAATGATACCAAGAAGGATAGGAAGGAAAATGGAAGAATATTGTTGTGAGGTTCTTAGGTTGTATTAACGGGGTATAATATCATTTGAAGATAGACAAATAGGGGCACCTGGGTGGCTCAGTCAGTTAAGTGCCAATTTCAGCTCAGTATGATCTCGCTGTTTGTGAGTTCGAGCCCCGCATCAGGCTCTGTGCCACCAGCTCAGAGCCTGGAGCCTGCTTCGGATCTTGTGTGTGTGTGTCTCTCTCTCTGACCATCCCCTACTCATGCTTTGTCTCTCTCTCTCTCTCTGTCTCTCTCTCTCTCTCTCAAAAATAAACATTAAAAAAAAAACCCAAAAAGGTAGAGCTAATAAGCCAAGAGAGGAGATTAAATGGAATGCTAATAAAATAGTCTAATAATATCAAAAAAGTCAGGAAAGGAAGAACAAATGAACAAAGAACGTGTGGGGAAAACAGAAAGCAAATAGTAATATGTTACATTTAAATACAAACAAGTTGGTAATTACATTAAATGTAAATTTATATAAGAAATCCACTTGAAATATGAAGACACAAATAAAAGGATGGAAAAATCTGGACCACAAAAGCACTAATCATAAGAAAGCTGATTAGCTATATTAACACCAGACAAAGAAGACTTCAGAACAAGGAATATCACCCAACCTAGTGTGGGACATTTACATTTTATGATTATAAAGGGGTCAATTCATCAAAAAGACATAATTCTAGATATGTATGAAATCAATAACAGCACGTCAAAATACATGAAACAACAATGGACAGAAACAAAATGAAAAATGGGCAAATCCACAATTACATTGAGAGACTTCAATATTCTGCCTTCAGTAATTGACACAAGTATACTAAAAAAAATCAGTAAGGACATAAAGAATAGAATGACATCATTAACCAATTTTACCTACACAACATTTATAAAACATTCCATCCACTCACAGCACAAAGGACATTTTTTTTGAGTTCACATTGGACATTTCACCAGGATATACCATATGTTGGGCCATAAAACATGTCTTGATGTATTTAAAATAATTGAAATCATATAGAGACTTTTCTATAGCCAGAGTGGAACTGAATTAGAAAGAAATAAAAATATCTGGAAAAGCTCCAAATATTTAAGAGTTAAAAAAGGCACACTACTAAATGTTACTTTTGCTTCTAGTCAAGACAAAGTATCATGGAAGGTACTTACCCTTGGTAAGTATTCAAAGTATTATGGAAGGTATTTGAAATAGCTAAAAAAAAAAAAAAACTATTCAAAATACACAAAATATGTCACTTAAGACAATGGACATCAGGCAAAAAAAAAGAGTTATCCCTGAAATATGGAAAAATGAATGAGGTGAGCCTTAATATTGCCCCAGATTACTACCTGAAGAAAGTTTCCAGGGTTCAGCACAGGGAGGGGGAGCCTAAGCAGCCTCTCTGAATTAAGTACATGAAGGTGGGAGCCTGAAGAAACAGAGGTGACTAAATTCATATAACAGAGTTTCAGAGGGGAAAAAGCTGCAAAGAGAGAGAGAGAAGTCCAGAGATCTTCAGGGGGGTCTCTCTAAAATATTCGGGAAAATACTGATCAGTGCAAGTAATGAAACTACCCAAAACCAGGAAAACAATCACCAAAAAGCATTATAGGGAGCAGTGCCCAGAGATCATACACAGGCAGAAATAGTATCTGTTGTCCAGTTAGTGTGAGAAATCTCATAACTCAGGGAGCACCAGTTAAAGCTGTGATTCCCAATGGAAGGCAATTTTGTCCCCAAGGGAATGTTTGGCAATATCTGGAGACATTTTTGGTTTCCCAATCAGGTGCATGCTATCTAGTATGTAAAGGTCAGGGATAGTGTTGAACATCCTACAATGCACAAACAGCCCCCCACTCTAAGAAATTATCTGTCCCAAAATGTCAATAGTACAAAAGTTGACAAATCCTAGGTTTAAATAATAAAAAGGATCTTGCCTCAGGGGTAATCAAAAATTAACTCTGGACTAAAACCATGTTCTTGCCCCAACTAACAAAACTTTCGCTCATGCAAGACCGGAAAAGATCAAACTATTTCCACATAACTGCATCCCAGAACAAAGCTCAAGAATATTTATAGGAGGGGGCTCCTAGGTGCCTCAGTAGGTTAAGCGTCTGACTCTTGATTTCAGCTCAGGTAATGCTCTCATGGTTCATGAGTTCAAACCCCACATTAGGCTCTTTGCTATCAGTGTGGAACCCACTTCAGATCCTCTGTCCCGCTCTCGCTGCCCCCCCCCCCACTTGTTCTCTCTCTCTCAAAGTAAATAAACTTTAAAAAAAGAATATTTATAGCAGTGTCAAAATATTCAGTATCTAATAAGGTGAAACTGACAATACTTGACATCCAATAAAAATTTGCCAGACAGGCAAAGAAGAAGAAAAATACAATCTGCAATGAGGAGAAAGATCTATTAAAATTGACAAAGAAATTAAATAGAGAATAAGTTAATAGAAAAGGACATTAAAACAATTATATAATTGTATTCCATTGTTCAAGAAGCTAGAGGAAAGATTGGACACGCTGTGTAGAGAAATGGGACATATGAAATGATCCAAACCAACTTCTAGAATGTCTAAGATGCAAAATATACTGGATGGGATTTAATGACAGATGACACATTGCAGATGAAAAGACTATGAAGACATGGCCATACATACCATCTAAAACGAAACACAGAGTGAAAACAAACTCAAAACATAAATAAATAAACAGAGCATCAGTGAAATGGCACAACTTCAAGCAACCAAATATGTGTATATATATATATATATATATATATATATATATATATATATATATACAGTTGAAGTTTCCAGGAGACAGAGGGGAGGGGGGAAATTCAAAAACTATTTGAAGAAATAATGGCCAAGATTTTTCAAAAGTTAATGACAACTATGAACCAGCAGAGCCAGGAAACTCAACAAACCCAAAAACAAGAAACATGAGGAAAGCTGCACTAACACATCTCATAATCAAATTGCTTGAAACCAGTGATAAAAAGGAAATCTTAAAAGTAGTCAGAGGAAGGAGAATGATACAGAAAAGAAGTGTTGGCAAGGAGACGGAGAAACTGGGACTCTGGGGGTTTGCTGGTGGGAAACGTACAACAAGGAAGTATTGTGGAAAACAGTATGGTGGTTCCTCAAAGAATTAAAAACAGAATTACAGCATGATCCAGTATTTCGAATTCTGGGTATATACCTGAAAGAATTGAAAGCAGAGACTTGAACAAGTATTAACAGGTATTTGTAGATCTATGTTCACAGCCACGTTACTCTCATTAGCCAAAAATTGGAAGCAATCCAAGTGGACATCTCCAGATGAATGGATAAATTAAAAAGTGAAATATACATATAGTGAGATCTTAGCCTCCAAAAGGAAAGGAAAGGACAGATATTCTGATACATGGTACAGTGTAGATAAGCCTTGAAGGCATTATGTTAGGTGAAATAAGACAGTCACTATGGACAAATATTGTATAATCTGAGTTATATTAGTTAATAGAGTTGTCATATTTACAGAGCCAGGAAGGGCAATGGTGGCTTCAGGGACTGTAGAGAGGAAGTGAAGGGAAGCTGTTATTTAATAGGGACAAAGTTTCTGTTGTGCAAGATAAAGAGTTCTAGGGATGGATGGTGGTGATGGCTGCACAGCAGTGTGAATGTACTTAATGCTACTGACCTGGACAATTATAAATGTCTAAAATGATAAATTGTATGTTACATATATTTTACCTCAATTAAAAAATGAAAGAAGATGATATTATGAATAACTTTATGCCAATAAATATGACAACTTGGATGAAGTGAATAAATTTCTTAAAAGACAGACTACCAAGGCACAGCCAAGAGGAAATATGTAATGACAAGTGTTGAACATATTAAGGAAATTGAATACTTGTTAAAAACCTCCCACAAAGAAAACCTCAGGTCCAGATATCCTTCAGAGGTGAATTCTAGCAAATATGTTTTAAAAATTCTATTCAAACACTTCCAGAAAATTAAACAGGAGGGTCGACCTCCCAATTCATTCTATGAAGCCAAACCAGATAAAGATTTTTTTAAAAAAAGAAAACTACAGGTAGATATCCTTCCTGAATATAGCTATAAAAACTCTAAAAAAATTTATTCAATCCAATCCAAAAGCATGAAAAAAAAGATGGTACATCATAACCAAATGCAGTTTATACCAGGAATGCAAAGTAGATTTAACATTCAAATATTAATTAATGTAATTTACCACTGCACAAGAATAAAGAAAATACATGTGACCATCTCAATAGAAAGAGAAAAGGTTATTTAAAAATTCCAACATCCATCAAGATTAAATCTGTCAACAAACTTGGAATAGAAGGAAACTTCCTCAATCTAATAAAGAACATGCTTTAAAAAACACTATAACTAACATACTTAATAGTGAAAGATTGTTTTCCTGCCAAGCAAAGATGTCTACTCCTACCACTTCTATTTAACATTGTACTGGAGATCCTAGCCATTGCAATAAGGCAGTAAAGTATATATAAAAAGAAGAAATATACAAGTATATTATATATAAAGGGAGAGACACAGAGACAGGGGCTGGGGGGAGGACACTATGTATAGAGGAATAAAGATGAAGATAACATTCATATGGAAGTCCAGACTAGGGATCCATAGACAGAGAGTATACTAGTGGTTGCTTAGTGCTGGGGGGAGGTTGGGGACAGGGTGTGGAAGGATGATAGCTAAGAGATAGAGGTGTGTTTTTTTCTTCATGTAATGAACATAATCTAAAGTTGACTGTGGTGAGGGTTGCAGGTTAGCAAGCCTGATATCACTATACATGTATACTGGAATTGAACAATCAAGTAAATGGATGGCAATGGTGGGAACCAGCTTTCTCACTGTCAGAATGGGAAGTACAGCTAAGCAAGGGGAGAAGGCTAGAATGATTGATGTGGTAATGGAGAGTTGGCTACATCAGTATGAACCCATGTTAACTTTAATATATATGCAGATGGCTACATATAGAAATATTTATAGATGTGTGTTCATGTGTATATACTCAGGTTAGTACATGCACATATATATGTTTCTTTGCTCTGTCCACTGAGGACCTAGAAGCAAGAACCCCAATAGCAGTGAGCATGCTTAATACTTGGTCTTAGTCTTACCATTCTCCAATAAAAGGAACCAGGGCTCCTTGGAGAAATGGCTGATTCTAGGAAGGGTTAAGGATATATATAAGGTGATCCTAGAACATATTGTACAGTAAGCAAGTGCTCAAAAGAAAACCTCCTACTTGCTGGAATTATGTCAAGGGGATACATACACAGACTGAAAGAGTTCTCAGCCACAGGAGGAACAACGGGAACAACAAAATAACATATTGGATTATAACCTGAAGTATAATATAAATGCACATGAGTCCATATTATATAATCATATGAGTGAATGAATAAATAAATGGGAGGGAAGAAACCAATCTCCCATGCAGTAGAATTCCAAATAATTTATGTAAACATTCCCCCCTCAAAGTGGTGGAGTGTCAATCCCCATGTCTTAAATATGGGCTGGGCATAGAGCCTTCCTTCCAGAGAGTACGGACGGTATGGGAGTGATTTTATGGTAGATAATCCTAACATTTTCTCATCCAGGTCAGCATCAACAGCAAGGAGTCATATGGGTAGCCTGTACTTACCCTTGACATCATGTGATGAAAACGGCACTTTATCTGTGATCTTCCAAAACCCCATTAAAGGACAAAATTCAACTGGGTAAATTTGCAGACCTAATTGGCTTTATTAAGCAATTCATGAATTGGGCAGCATCCTATCTAGCAAATCAGAGAGATATTCAAAGGAGTGTACAAAATGGGAGGTTTTTTAAAGAAGGAGGGTGGGACTAGGAAGTCACCAGCAAAAGAAAAAAAAAAGGATTGTTTCTGGCAAGATCAGCTTCCCTTAGGGGGAATGGCAAGAGGTCTTACCATGCAGATTATCTCCTCTTCTTTTGGGAGGCAAACAGAGAGGGCCCATGTGACAGATGAACACACTGGTACTGACCAGAAAATTCCCGACTGACCAGTTAGGAGTACCTTCTGGGGGAGGTGCAAACTACAGTTAGGTTAGATATTAAGCCCTAGTTTGGTGACTTGGCCTAGCATAAGTGACTCCATCTTGTGACTGGTTTTCTTTTTAACAACCCATAATCTCGGTCTAATCATGAGGAAAACATCAGACAAGTCACAATGGAAGATCATTCTACAAAATACTTGACTGGTACCCCCCCCCCCAAACTGTTGAGATCATAAAGAACAAAGTCTCAGAAACTGTCATATTCCAGAGGAGCTCCAGGAGACATGACAACTAAATGTAAGGTGGTATGTGGTGAGGGAAACAAAGGCAAGAAAGATGTAGTTTAAATTAAATTCCCTTATGGCCTGCGGCCTATTGATAGATGTCAGGACACCTGCTGTGGGTAACACTCCCCAAGGCGTTTATGGCTGCCTTAGTGCCTTAATGTATATGCCTTAAAAAACTAAAAGCAACCTTATCTTGACAATAGCTAAATCTTCCGGTCCTGTGAGACCCTGCTTTCAGCATCCAAAAATTCCTTGGAAACTAACTTTATCTCTACTCCTCCCCTCCACCCCCCGCCCCATGAAATCTAAAAGTATATCATCAGTCGCTCCTCACAACCCAGTGCAGCTCTTCCTGCCCATGGGTCCTGTCCCCATACTTTAATAAAATCACCTGTTCGCACTGAAGACATCTCAAAAATTCTTTCTTAGTCGTTTGTTCGTGAACCCCACTTCACATTTCACCAGTATGTGTCCCAGATGGGATCCTGGAACAGAAAAAGGACATTAAGTAAACACTAAGGAAATCTGAATGAAGTGTAGACCTTCATAATCATAATGTATCCATATTGGTTTATTAATTGTGACAAGAGTACCATACAAACTACTCTCCAAGTTTATTTTTTAAAAGAAACCTGATGCCCGATCCCACTCGCCAGAGATTCTGATTTCATTGGTCAGCTTTGTGGCCTGAGCACTGGGAGTTTTCAAAGCCCTCCAGGTGATTCTGAGGTGCAGTGAGGTTTGAGAACACTGGATGCAGGCCAGGGGCTATCTGCTTATCGACAAGGTCTACTGGCCCAAGTTTAATCTGTAAAACCGTATTTCTTCAACAGTGTTTCCCTACTTCAAGCATAAACAGGTGGGCCCAGACAGAATATCTTTCCATATTCTCCTAGATTAAATGGTGCAGTTCAAAAGAGCTACGAGCTACTGAGCACTTGAAATGTGGCTAGTATGGCTGAAGAAGTGAAATTTTCATTTAGTTAAAGTTAATTAATTCAAATTTAAATACCAACATGTGACTAGTGACTAGTGATAGGTTGGACAGCACTGCTCTATAAAAACACAGTCACGTTCCTAAGAAAAGATTTTCTTAATGCTCTTTTTTGGCTCTGGACTACTTTCTTCTGTCTCCAGCTTTTTCTCTTCCTACAAATTGGAGTCTCCCATTTGCCAGGAGGCATTTTTACTTTAGAACAACGGTGCCCGTGCGGAGCTACCGCGCTCCCCCACGTTGGCAGCAGAAAGGCTCCTGTCCTCCCTGGCCCTCCCCCACCTGCCGGGCCTGCTGCCGGCTGTGGGAAGCCGCAGTTGTGCTCTTGGATGAGAACATTTCCTCCAAGCCTCGACCACCCCGCCTTTCTGGAGGAGGATGGTTCAGTCCAACTCGAATTTTTCAACTGCTCTCTGGAGTTCATTCCCAACTCCTAAAGAAAAAAGGGAAGCAGGGTCTCCGGTGGAGGGCTGCAGATGTTCTGGTATTTGTCTCTGTTTAAAAAATAGTTTCTCCCCAGCCCTCTACCATATCCACGAATTTCTACTATACTGTACAGCGAATGGCTACATTAAGCATTTTCAAGGTCTGCACCATAGTATCGCTGATAGCTCAGTGGCAGAATACGATGACACCACAGACTGCCTGGCTGGATGAGTAGTAGGGGGAAATAAGCATTCTGGAGGGAAGGGATAGATGGAGCTTTATCACAGACCACTCGCGGACTGCCGGCTCCTACTGAAAGCAAAAACCAAAACCAAGGTTTGAGACAAAGCGCTGCCAAGCTGGGGCCGCGCACCTTGTCCCTTACACGTTACACTGGAAGTTCAGCTGTCTTGGCTGTACAGGTGTGGGGTTTGTGTGGTTCTCACGAGGCCAAGAGGCGGGGTGGGGGGGGGGTGGGGGGGGGTGGGGAGGGATGGGTTTTCTTAAAAGTAACAGCTTCAGCAGCTGAGGCTGTCCCAGGCCGATTTCACAGATCAGGATGGAATCTAGGTTATCATGAGCAATTAGCAGAGGAAAAAAACAAATTAGAATTAGCAAGGCCTCTGATCATCCATTTTGCCACAACCGCAGGACTTTGTTCAGGGCCTGTGGCTTCAGGGCTTGTTTTTGTTTTTAACAGCTTCATTGACATAGCGTTTAAATCCTATAAAATTCACCGATTTTAAATGCACAAGTCAATGATTTTTAGCAAATTTGTATTTGTGCAACCATCGTCACTCGAGTTTTAGACCATTTCTTCTACCGCAAGATCTCTTGTGCCCATTCGGTCACTACGTATCATCCCCAACCTCCCCCAGGCCTTAGGCAGCCACTGATTTACTTGCCATCTCTATGGGTTTACCTGGACACTCCGTGTAAATGGAATCAGCAATATGAAGTATTTTGGGATTGGCTTCTTTCCCTCGGCATGTTTTCAAGGTTCATCTATGGCACAGCACGTATCTGCACTTCATTCCTTTTTATGGTGGAATACTATCCAATCGTGTGGCTGATGAGGGAGCGTGAGGCAGGCTGAGGGCAAAACCCAAGCTAGCACCCCGCCCCCTCCCAGGTGGGACACGTGTGATATTCCTTGGACACTCCCAGCTACCCCAAAACAAAACAAAACAAAAGACAAAAAACAAAAGGTTAAACTGATAAGTCTCCACCCGTTTACCAGAAAAGGCAATCCCATTGACAGCCTAAAGTCCAGGAACTCTCTACTACCTTCAAGTTAATGTTTTGCTAGAGGGAAAGACAACCTTAGCTTGACAACAGCTAGGCCTCCAGTAAGTCTTGACCGTGTGAAGTCTCTTTGGAAACTCCCTTTCCCCGGACTCAACCCCCAGCACTTACAGTGCAGCTCTTCCTGCCCATGGATCCTGTCCCCATGCTTCAATAAAATCACTTTTTTTTGCACCAAAGACGTCTTCAAGAATTCTTTCCTGGCCATTGCCTCCAGACCCCACAAACCACCCCGCCATCACCCCAAAACTTCATCATGGCTATACCACATTTTGTCTATCCATTCATCAGTCAATGGACATTTGGGTTGTTTTGTCTACTATGAATATTGCTGCTATAAATGTTTGCGAAAGAGTTTTCATTTGAACAGATATTTTCAATTCTTTTGGGTGTGTGCTTGGAGTGGACTTGCCAAATCATGGTAACTCTAGGTCTAACCTTTTGAGGAACTGCCTAACTGTTTTCTGAAGTGACTGGGCCATTGTGCATCCCCATCGGCAATGTATGAGGGTTCCCTTTTCTGCGCATCCTCACTGGCATGTTATTTCCCCTTTCTAAAAACTAGAGCCTTTCTAGGAGGGGTGAGGTGGCATATCCTTATGTTTGGGTTTACATTTCTCTACTGGCAAGTGATGTCGAAGAGCTTTTCGTGGGCTTACTAGCCATTCATAAATGTTTTGCGTTGAAATTTTTAATGGGGTCAATTGGGTTATCTTTTTATTATTGAATTGCAAGAGTTTTATTTAGATTGTGGATACAAGTTCCTCATCAAACCTATTTGCAAATACTGTCTCCAATTCTCTAGGCTATCTTCTTACTTTCTTAATAATGTTTCTGGAAGAATGTCAGTTTTTAATTTTGATGAAGTCCAACTTCTGATCTTTTCTTCTTTTACTGATTGTGCTTTGTAAAAAATCATCTCTAAGCAATTTTCGCCTAATCCCAGGTTAGAAAGATATTCTCCAATTTTTTCTACTAAAGTCTTTACAGATAACAAACTCCTATCCTTCTACCTCAACAAATATACCTTCATAACAACATGGAAGGCCAGGCTCAAATGGAAAATTCTTGGACTCAAAATTCTACACCTAAATGTAGTGACATGGAGAATACCAGCTTCCAGCAACTGACCCACCAACTATATCCCCCTTCAGTCCTCACTCTGGGCTCTCCCTCACTGAGATGGGCCTCACGATTGCGTCTGTGGACTTACTAGCCCATGCTTGTGAGTTTCATCCCCACTGTCCCCAAATGGCAAACAGCCGGCTCCTGGCCACCCCTCAATCACATAGGTGCCCACATCAATTGCAGGTGTGTCCCCAGAAAGGCAGTCCTCAGAAAGGAGCTTGTGAAGACTCTGGAAACAGGCTTGTGGCTATTTAGGCAGGGAATTTCAGCTTCCCAGGTATCTATTGTGTGGTCTAGAAGGAGGCCAGGGGCCCTGTGCAGGCACATCTCTTTGGTTCCACTGTCTCTTCCTCAAAGTGATGTCCTCTAAAGCATAGGGACCAGAGTGGGCCTCTTGTATGGGTCTAAGTGTGGCTGCCAAATCCTCAGGGGGGAGAAAGAGGAGAACTAATGGCCAGTGGCCCCAGGAATTGGCCCACAGGAAGCCTTGCTCCTCCGTGGACTCCTATCCAACACTGAAGACAGAAATGGGCAGCTAGGGCAAGATGACCAAATTAATCCATCTCTATCAAGGCAAAGGGGTGGGGGAAGAAACCCTCAGAGGGAATGATTTGGTCTTAGACCTTACAAACCTGGCCTACTATTTACCACCACTTTCCTGTCCTTTAAGACTTAAAAGCCCTCATCAAAGGAAAAAAAAAAGAGCAGAATTTTTTGGTAATTTTCTATGGTAATGAATGGTCACTAAACTTATTTGTGGTGACCATTTCACAATATATACAATATTGATCGTTATGTTGTATGCCTGAAACCAATATAATATGTCAATTATACCCCCCAAAAAAAATTCTCAGGGACGCCTGGGTGGTTCAGTAGGTTCAGCAGCTGACTTTGGCTCAGGTCAGGATCTCACCATCCGTGAGTTGGAGCCATGTGTCGGGTTCTGTGCTGACAGCTCAGATCCTTGAGCCTGCTTCGGATTCTGTGTCTCCCTCTCTCTCTGCCCTTCCTCCTCTCACACTCTCTCTCTCAAAAATAAATAAACATTGAAAAAAAATTCTCTGAACATTGCCTATGTCCCCTGGGGCACAACATTGTCCCTGGTTGAAAACCACTATCTTAGATGGAATATTCTACAGCCTTGACAATGATAGGTTTACAAATTATATGTAATAGAAAATGCCTATGTAACAATATAAAAAAGCAGAATGAAAATATATATTCATAACAAGGCCACAATTCCTCTAGTTGTTTGGATGGCCTGAAGTCCCTCTCAGAATAGAGAGACCCAGCACATTCCCACCTTCACAATGAGCTGCCTGGTTTGAGCAGAGCCAGGAACTCTGTTTATTCATGCATGAGCAAGCTGCTGATAGGAAGGCAGTGCAATGCAGGGCGACATTCAGCTCTGGACTGGCCATGAATTAGTGTGCTTATGTGTTGCAATTCCCTTGGTGCAGGTGGGACATATGATACTCATTCACTCAGCACCAAGGGCTGGCCGGGGACTCAGGACCAACTCAGCAGCAGCAATCTGTCATCTGTCACACACCTTCTTGTATTGCCTTTCTCAGCTTGGCTGGAGCCTCTGAGACACGAGCAAGTAACCATTTCAAAGGCTGCCCTAGACACTATAACTCTGTTGTAGAAGCTTACAGAAGACAGATGCCTCCAAGAGAGGGATGGCAACCAAATCTTGGGGCATGCAGATACTCGGCAAACTGGAAAGATTTTTGAAAAGGAAGAGGAATTGGAGTTGGCCCAGGCACAATGATAACAGATGAGTGCTTTCAGGAACAAAGAAACATACAGCTGCCAGAGCTTCGATGAGCTCCCTATTAGATGCATCTATATTATAGAGACAGAGACAGAGGATTGTACCTGACAGTGTGAAAATAAAGAGGGAAAGAATGTGGTGAGCCACAGCATCCCAGAGATGACTGCCCAGGTCCCATTCAGAGCACTGATTTCTATTCTTTATGGATTTGGGTAAATACTGGTACTATCTCTCCATAAAACAATTATGATCAAGTTATGGACATCCTAATTTTTTCTCTCTTCAGGGTTCTGTTCACCACCCATCTTCCTTTCCATTGCCCATGTCCAAAAATTGTGATGGCGTATGGTGTAGAAAATTCACTTTAGTAAATTTTGGGTCTTTAAATTATTTATGCATTTAATGAACACTTCCTGAGGTTTACTATGTGCTAAGCCCCATGCTGGATGTTGGGACTATCATGATGAATGGAACAAACATGGGCCCTGATCTCATGGCATCTGCATTCTATCAAGGGAGAAGGGTAGACAGAAATAAACACAGAAGCATAATAGAAATGTCATCAAGTAATGACAGATGACTATGAGGACAACATAGCAGATTGGCAAGCAACTGGAAGGAGGGTGGTCAGAAAAAGCATCTCTCGAGATAACCTTTGAGCTGAGAACTGGGGAGAAGGAGGAAGCCCTGCGAAGACCTGGGGGGAAAGCATCACAGGTGAAGGGAACAACTGATAAAAATGCTGTGAAGCAGGAAGGAGCTTAGGTTGTCAGAGGAATAGCAAGGAGGAGAAAGAGGAAAAGAAGGAATAGTAGAAGATGACATTGGAAAGGCAGGTGGAAACGGGTCATCCAGGGCCTGGCAGTCCATGGTATTATGTTAGGATTCTATTGCAAGTAAAATTATAATTCTTGGGAGGGGTTTATGCATCCATCCCTCCATCTTTTGGTACTAGCATCCCAATTTCCTCGTTGGAAATGTCTTCTTTCCCCATTGGGAACAGTCCAGTGGGACCATCAGTCTGGATGTACCAGACCCTTGGCACAAGACCAAGCTAAATTAATAGAGTGCACTCTTGCTGGAGATTTTTTCCTGTTGATTTTATAACAGCTTTATTGAGATGTAATTGACACCCCATACAATTCACCTCGTTAAAGTGGACAATTCAATGGTTTTTAATATATCCAGATCTGGGCAACCGTCACTCCAGTTGATTTTAGAATATTTTCATCACCTCAAAAAGAAACCCTGTACCATTTAGCTCTCGTTCCCTCTACCCTCTTTCATCCCTCCCCCACTCCAGTCCTAAGCAACACTAATCTATTCTCTGCCTCTGTAGGATTCCCTTTTCTGGCTATATACCTTGAATGACATCATATAATCAGTGGTCTTTCATGTCTGGCTTCTTTCACTTAAATTTCTAACACTTTTGAGGGTTATCCATGTTGTCACATGTATGAGTACATCATTGCTTTTAATGGCCGAATAGCATTCCACTGTATGGATAGATCACATTTTGTTTATTTGTTCTTCAATTGATGTACATTTGGGTTGTTACTTTTTGACTATTATGACTAATGCTGCTATGAATGCTTGTGTACAAGTCTTTGTGTGGTCATATGTTTCCCATTCTCTTGGTTAGACACCTAGGATTGGATTTGCTGGGCCATATAGCCACTCTATGTGTAATATTGTGAGGAACTGTCAAACTGGTTTGCACCTTGGCTGCACCAATTTACATTACAAAGAGCAATGTATGAGGGTTCCAATTTCTCTATATCCTCACCAGCAGTTGTTATTTTCCATTAAAAAAAATTACAGCCATCTTAGTCAGTACCTAATTATGTTTAGAAGCATCTAGAAGCGGTACCTAACTGTGCTTTGATTTTCATTTCCCTAATGCCCAGTGATATTGAGCATCTTTTCATGAGTTCACTGTCCTTTTTCTATCTTTTTTGGAGAAATACCTATTCAAATCCTTTGCCCACTTCTTTAATTGACTTCTCTGTCTTTTTGTTGTTGAGTTTAAAGAGCTATTTATATATTCTGGATGCTAGATCCTTATCAGATATATATGATTTGCAAGTATTTTCTCCAAAGATTTAAATTACAGTGCATCAGAGATTTTAATCATGATGACATCTACTTTATTTTTTCCTTGGTTGCTTGTGCTTTTGGTGTCATATATAAGAAACCATTGCCTTGGGGTGCCTGAGTGGCTCATCGGGTTAAGTGTCTGACTTCGGCTCAGGTCATGATCTTACGGTTTGTGGGTTCAAGCCACATCAGACTCTGTGATGACAGCTCAGAGCCTGGAGCTTGTTTTGGATTCTGTCTGCCTCTCTCTCTGCCTATCCCTGCTAGCTCTCGCTCTCTCTCTCTCTCTCTGTCTCTCTCAAAAATGAATAAACATTTAAAAAATTTAAACAAAAAAGAAACCATTGCCTAGTCCAAGGTCATGAATATTTACAAAATGTTTTCTCCTAAGAATTAGTTTTAGCTCTTATATTTAGATCTTTGATTTATTTTTTGTATATGGTGTGAAGGAGTTTCAGATTAACTTCTTTGCATGCAGATATCCAGTTATTGGGATATGTTGTTGTTTGGTGGTTTGGTGACTTTTCTGAACTAATTCTGTAAATCTGTATTCTTTGTTGTGTGTAGCCACTAAAGTCTCTCTTCTTTTAGCTTAACAATCAGCTGATGACTGGAGAAAGATTTCCTTAACCTGATAGAACACTGCTCCATCCCAAATTTTCTTAGCTAGAAAGTCACCTAATTTATAGTGGGTTTGTGGCATCCAAACACCATCTAAACAGTCCTTGGGAATGCTGTCAATAATTTTTATTAGGATGAATTAAGGTTCTTCTGAGGGCATTTAGTTGCTTCCTGCATAGTATGGGGGAAAGGAAACACTGCTGTGAAGTAGGTGGCCTAAAGGTGGTTTCTTTGTCTATGTTTTATTAGGGGGTGACCCTTTCACCCAACATATATCACACCTCTCCCCATTCAGTTTCTGGCAATCTAAACACTGATGTTGTCACACACACACATACACACACACACACACACACACAAACACAAAGCCTTTTTTCCTCCTTGCTTATTGGTTAAATGTTAAGAATGAAAATTTTGCTTCAGTGTTCAGTTCTCAGCCAGTCTTTATCCATAATGTCTGGCTAACTTGTGGACCTGTCACTGTGGGCCCCCAACTCTCCAGAACCTCACCTTCTCCCTTTTCACAACCCGTCTCTTCTCTTCCCTTATTTCCCTTCTTCTTCATGATCATAGCACCCTCTCTCTCTCTCTCTCTCTCACACACACACACACACACACACCCCTACCTCCTGGAATAAGAGGCTTCTCAAAGGTTGTCGATTTTATTTTAATCATCATCATCTCTGTTCCATATGGTGTTAGACCTTGTAGGATTGTCATTTGGCAGGGTCTTCTGGGCCTGAACTCAGTGATTTGAGTGTAGGCTACTACTCAATTTTTGTAAAAGGCCGAAACTTCTTGGCTTTTTTCACTCTCTTCACCTTCCTTGGAATTGTTGTACTAATATGAGAGGATCTTTTTCTTGACTTTCCACAAAGCAGTCTTTTTATTCCCCTCTGTATCTTGTTTACCTGGAAGGGCAACAGGGTGATTCCAGAAGGGCAATGGGTTGGAGGAAGAAGGTGGGGACTGAATGGAAAGGAAGGTTTCATGAGAAGGGGCACAGGTTAATGTGGAGTTTTGTGCCAGGCAAGGAAAGGGTGGGAATCTTGGGGGAGGGGAATCAAAGGGAAAGAAGAGGAGGGAATTGGGTGAGGTGGTCTCACCTTGCCAGTCCCTGTGGATCTGGGTTGATAGTGGTTCTTTCTCTTCTTCGTTTTTGTGTTTGGGGTTAATTGTCTTGTGCTTAGTGTTGGTTGTTTCATAACTGTGCTCACTCCCTCTGGCTTCCTGGTAACTTTAGCCGTGTTGAAACCTCCCAATGGTCTTCTCCAGAGCTCCTGACCAGACTGTAAAATACCCCTTAGTGGTACAATGAGGAGCCACACCCTTTGGCTTTGTTTGTTCAGTTAGGCACTTGCCCCAGCCAGTAGGGGATATGCTGGGTGGGTGGGTGTGAGCTTAGACATCACGAAGAATCACTTCTGGCTCCTCCCTGGGGGTGGGAGTGCTGGGTAAACCAAGAAGGTCTGGTTGGAGAGAGTGGGAATTTTCTCAACAACCCTTTCAAGAGCTTTCCTGAACTGACCCACCATTCTTTCTCATCATCTGCACACATGGCAGGCAGAGGGTGTTTCCTCCAAGCCCTGCCCTTTAGCCACTCTCATTCTTTGTTTCATTCTGTTCTTGCCTATATTTCACTGTTGCCTAATATTTTGGATGTCTTACCTAAAATTCTTCCAAGATAATGTGACTATGTTTGTCTATGGAGATGCTAATCACCCCGCTTCTTTTCAACAGTTGTCTTTTATGCACCTTGAAGACCATTCACATCTTGGCTATTACCAGGAAACTTTTCCCAGTGTCTTTGTCAAGCTCCTCAGTTTTCTGTTCTATAGTCTGAAATTGCTGCCTTTGCCAGCAGTCAAAACGGTGTGGTACTGGCATAAGGATACACCCACAGATCAATCCAGTAGAAGTGAGAGTCCAAAAATAAGCCCATATATCTAGAGATATTTGTTATTGAGAACAGTGTCAAGAACATTCAATGGGAAACAATAGTTATTTCAACAGATGGTGTTTTGACAACTGGATATCCACACACAAAAGAATGAATTTGGACCCCTACCTCACATCATATACTCCAAATGGATCATAGACCTAAACATAAGAGCTAAAACTGTTAAACTCTTAGAAGAAACCAGGCAAAAATCTTCATGACACTTGAATAGGCTATAGTTTCTTAGGTATGACAACAAAAGCCAAAACAGTAGAAGGAAAATTTGATAAATTGACATCAAAATTAAAACCCTGTGATTCAGGGGTGCCTGGGTGGTTCAGTTGGTTAAGTGTCCAACTTTGGCTCAGGTCATGATCTCATGGTTCATGGGTTCGAGAGCCCTGTGTCAGGCTCTGTGTTGACAGCTCAGAGCCTGAAGCCTGCTTCAGATTCTGTGTCTCCCTCTCTCTCTTTCCCTCCCCCACTTGCACTGCCTCTCTCTTTCTCTCTCAAAAATAAATAAACATTAAAAAATTAAACAAACAAGAAAACAAAACACCCTGTGATTCAACAGACCTCATGAAGAAAGTGAAGAGACAGAAATGAATGCACAGAACAGGAGAAAAAACTTTATACGTCATATATCCATAACCAAAATTTATCCAGGTAATATAAAGAACTCTTTCAACTCAATAATAAAAAGACAACCCAATTTAAAAGTGGGAAAAAGAAGGAGGAGGTCAAACTTTCACTCCTCACAGATGACATGATACTCTATATGGAAAACCCAAAAGATTCCACCAAAAAACTGCTAGAACTGATCCATGAATTCAGCAAGGTGGCAGGATATAAAATCAATGTACAGAAATCAGTTGCATTCCTATACACCAACAATGAAGCAACCAAAAGAGAAATCAAGGAATCGATCCCATTTACAATAGCACCAAAAACCATAAAATACCTAGGAATAAATCTAACCAAAAAGGTGAAAAATCTATACACTGAAAACTATAGAAAGCTTATGAAAGAAATTAAAGAAGGCACAAAAAAATGGAAAAACATTCCATGCTCATGGATAGGAAGAACAAATATTGTTAAAATGTCAATACTACACAAAGCAATCTACGTATTCAATGCAATCCCTATCAAAATAACACTAGCATTCTTCACAGAGCTAGAACAAACAATCCTAAAATTTGTATGGAACCAGAAAATACCCCAAACACAAAAGCAATCTTGAAAAAGAAAACCAAACAGGAGGTATCACAATCCCAGATGTCAAGCTATACTACAAAGCTGTGATCATCAAGACAGTATGGTACTGGCACAAGAACAGACACTCAGATCAATGGAACAGGATAGAGAACCCAGAAATGGACCCACAAATGTATGGCCAACTAATCTTTAACAAAGCAGGAAAGAATATCCAATGGAATAAAGACAGTCTCTTTAGCAAGTGGTGCTGGGAAAACTGGACAGCGACATGCAGAAGAATGAACCTAGACCACTTTCTTACACCATACACAAAAATAAACTCAAAATGGATGAAAGACCTAAACATAAGACAGGAAGCCATCAAAATCCTCGAGAAAGTAGGCAAAAACCTCTTTGATCTTGGCCGCAGGAACTTCTTACTCAACACGTCTCTGAAGGCAAGGGAAACAAAAGCAAAAATGAACTACTGGGACCTCATCAAAATAAAAACTTCTGCACAGCGAAGGAAACAATCAACAAAACTAAAAGGCAACTGACAGAATGAGAGAAGATATTTGCAAATGACATATCAGATAAAGGGTTAGTATCCAAAATCTACAAAGAACTTATCAAACTCAGCACCCAAAAAACAAATAATCCAGTGAAAAAATGGGCAAAAGACATGAATAGACACTTCTCCAAAGAAGACATCCAGATGGCCAACCGACACATGAAAAAATGCTCAACATCACTCATCAGGGAAATACAAACCAAAACCACAACGAGATACCACCTCACACCTGTCAGAATGGCTAACATTAACAACTCAGGCAACAACAGATGTTGGCGAGGATGTGGAGAAAGAGTATCTCTTTTGCATTGTTGGTGGGAATGCAAGCTGGTGCAGCCACTCTGGAAAACAGTATGGGGGTTCCTCAAAAAACTAAAAATAGAACTACCCTACAACCCAGCAATTGCACTACTAGGCATTTATCCAGGGGATAGAGGTGTACTGTTTTGAAGGGACACAGGCACCCCCATGTCTATGGAAGCACTTTCAGCAATAACCTAAGTATGGAAAGAGCCCAAATGTCCATCGATGGATGAATGGATAAAGAAGAAGTGGCATATATATACAATGGAGTACTACTCGGCAATCAAAAAGAATGAAATCTTGCCATTTGCAACTACGTGGATAGAACTAGAAGGTATTATGCTAAGCAAAATTAGTCAGCCAGAGAAAGACAAATATCATATGACTTCACTCATAAGAGGACTTTAAGAGACAAAACAGATGAACATAAGGGAAGGGAAGCAAAAATAATATAAAAACAGGGAGGGAGACAACACATAAGAGACTCTTAAATATGGAGAACAAACTGAGGGTAACTGGAGGGATTGTGGGAGGGGGGATGGGCTAAATGGGTAAGGGACATTAAGAAATCTACTCCTGAAGGGGTGCCTGGGTGGCTCAGTCAGTTAAGCGTCTGACTTCGACTCAGGTGATGATCTCACGGTTTGTGGGTTCAAGCCCCGTGTCAGGCTCTGTGCTGACAGCTCAGAGCTCAGAGCCTGGAACCTGCTTCAGATTCTGTGTCTCCCTCTCTCTCTGCCCCTCCCCGGCTCACACTCTGTCTCTCTCTCTCTCAAAAATAAATAAACATTAAAAAAATTTCAAATGGTAAACATGATAATGGGTAATATTTATTAGCAATCAATTTGTGCTGAGCCCTGCTCTCCAAGCCCTGTTCTCAAAACTTTACTGTTTTAACTTGACACACAATTGTTTGGTTGTGGGAAATGAAGCATCCAACTACATTTTGATTTTTGGCAGCTGAGAGCTTTCAAGCCCCATCCCTCCCTTCCCTTTTGCCCCATATCTGAGTGAGTCAGGTGCTCTGTCCCCCAGCAGAGATTTCAAACCGTGAAAGGCCCTGCATCCACGCACAAAGTCACACCCCAGCTCCACTCCCCATAACAACAAGCACCCGAAGCTGCCATTCCCCCCTAACAGGAACCTGAGCCCTTCTCCTTGGGACTCCTGCTACGGGTTCCTTTGTGAGTAACTAACTGTTTTAGTTTCCTACGGCTGCTGTAACAAACTGCCAGGAATCCAGGGGCGTAAACAATAGAAATTTATGCTCTCACAGTTTCGGAGTCTGGAATCAGTGTCACTTGTCTGAAATTAAGGTGTCAGCAGGGCCGCACTGCCTCTGAAGCCTCTGGGGAGGAATCTGTTCTTAGCCTCTTTCGGTCTCTAGCGGTTGCCGGCATTCTTTGGCTGCTGGCCCCATTGCTCCAATCCTCAAAACTAGAGCCTTCACGTTTCTGTCTGCTCCGTCTTCGTATCTCACATCACCTTCTTCCTCTGTGTGCACCACCTTTGTCTCCCTCTTATAAGGATACATGTGACTGTGTTTAGAGCCCACCCAGATAATCCAGGATAATGTCCTCACCTCAAGATCCTTCACTTCATCACATCTCCAAAGACCTTTTCTTCCAATAAGGCAACACAGTTTCCAGGGATTAGGGCCCAAAGTCTCGAGGAGACATTTTTTTCAGCCTATCACAACACACGTTGGTGCCTATGTGTCACTTGTCCCAACATCCAGAAATTCTTGAGTGAGTGAGGACTCCCCAGTATCCATCAAGGGATGGTAGGCACCACCCCCCCCAAAAAAAAACAGTAATATTATTCCCAATTCACAGATGACATGACCAAGGGGACACTAGAGGCTGGGAAACTGGGGCAAGATGTGTTTGGTTATGTTTTGTTTCAAAAGGACCCCTGCCTCATTACCTGAAAAATCTCTTGGCTCCTTAACAGAAAACAGGCGATTAGTGAGAAGGCCATCCACAGTGCAATGAGCTAGCCTGGACGTGTTGGAGGAAAAGGGAAAACAAAAGTTGAGACCCAAAGGAGCCTACAGAACCCTAAGTATAGAACCAGCTGATTGTGCTGTTGAGCAGAGCAAATACCCTGCACGCACCCACTTTGGAGCGGGCAAGTGGCTCCAAAGCCGTAGTGGATCTTCAGCTCTATTTATATGAAATTAAAGCTACAGTTGTTTTACATCATCCCACTTTGAGGAAGCAGCAGATATTCAATGTACATTAGTAGTTACCTGGACAGCACTGCCTCTGACATACTCTTTCATAATTATCAGGCTTAGTTGACATTTTGTTCTTCACAGTTCTTTGTAAAAAATTTTTAATGTTTATTTATGTTTGAGGGAGAGAGCAACAGAGCACAAGTGGGGGAGGAACAGAGAGAGAGGGAGACACAGAATCCGAAGCAGGCTCCAGGCTCCGAGCTGCAGCACAGAGCCCGACACGGGGCTTGAACCCACGAACCGTGAGATCGTGACCTGAGCTGAAGTCGGACGCTCAACCGACTGAACCACCCAGGTGCTCCTGTTCTTCACAGTTCTTTACTGGTTCATCCTCCAGCTCCCCCTAACATCCTTCAACATTCCTCAGTGAGGTCGGATTCCATTCAGTTTTCCCACAGAAGTGAAGAGATCTGGGTTCAAGTCCCGCGTCTACCACTAACTGGTCGTGTGACCAACACAGAGCAAATCCCTTCTATCTGGGATTCAGACTTCAAATCTGAAAAGCAAGGAAGGTGTATGGCCCTGTTCAAAAGCACACAGTTCTTTATGGTGGCTAAAACACCCTGGACCCTCCCCAGAGAGAAATGATCTAAAAGGAAGCTCTTAAACCACAGCGCCACTGACCCCCACAGGAAGCTGCTGCCTTTGCAACGTCTCGAGTTGGCCCTGAATCTACTACGTGGCGTTAACGCAAAGAAAGACAATCATTCTTCTTTGGAATGACTGTAACAGATTTCATTCTTGGCAATTACTGTAGGTGGGAACGAGAAAATTCTTTCATGATGAACAAAAGCTTTTGTGTCTTTTCCACACAGTGGAAAACTGCCTAGATGGACACAGCAAACTGCTCCGATGGAAGACTTTGGAATGTCTAATTTGAAAAACAGGCACGTGGCACTACAGTGAAGGTCTCTGCCTCCTTTCTCCTCCAGCTCTTTTCCTCTCCCTTGCTTGCTCCAGTGTGCCAGATGTAAACAATCTCTCCTCTGGAAACTTTAAAACTTCACCATAATCATTTTTATTGGTTTTAAGCAAGTACCAAATTAATTAGCAAAATAGTGCAGCCAAATAAGCGGCTTAATGTACTCCCGGGGTAGACAGCCTTTAAAGAGTCTCTTTATTCCATACTGGCTAACCCATCTCCCTCTAGCATAGGACACTGGGGAAAGCATGGGCTTTGAGCCTGATAAAGTCAGGCTGGAATCCCAACGCTATTATTTCCTAACTGTATGACTTGGGGCAAGTTGTTTGTTAACCTTTCTGGGCGTCTACTTCCTCCTCTATAAAATCTACCTTATCATAGCTACTCACTATGGTAAGTGGTTTACATGGATTATATCACTTTAGCCACACAGTAGCTTCTGAGGTTGGTGTCACCTGCTTTTATTGTGAGCATTATGTGAGATAACTCAGGTAAGCAACCAGCGGGTTGCTGAAGAAAATGGTGGCCAGTTACTACTGTGTGCAGCTTTGTGCTGGGTACTGTGGCGGACGTCGAGAAGTATTTACTCATCAAACATAAATTGAGCACCTGCCATGTATGTATTTTAAAAAGTGGAGCAGGAATGTTCCAAGAAAGTATGTGACTCAGTTTCTCAACCTTGACTGGTCCTCTTGTGTTCAAGAGGATTTCAGGTAGGTTGAATTAAATACCCTCCCTGGCTAGATGAGCCTCTAGGAGTCATGGGTTTGTCCCCTGTATTTCCTTGTTCTCTCCTCTAGTCTCCTGCGCTCAAAGCCATAAACTTGGACATAATCCTCTGGGGCGGGGGAAGCTTCACCAGCATTGCTAACAAGGCTGGATATAGACCACACCAAAGGCAGAAAAGATTTAGAACATTCAAGTGGTCTGTGCAAGAGAAGGTAGGGGCTTACACTCCCCTTCTGCAAACCCTTCACAGAATGGCCACCCTCCAAGTTGGCCTTGGTCCACTGACTATCCCTCCCATTTCCCCCTTCTACCCCACATGCTCCTTGCAGAGCTTTGCCAAACTCCCGCTTTTTGATCTTCTTGGCATTCTTCAGGTTATTTCCTAGGTCTGGTGGAAGACGTCTATGCCTGTTGAAATTCACCTCATCCTTACAAGCTCGAATGGCCCCTCTGGGGATGATATCAGGAGTGAAAACTGAGGTGCTTTTCCATGGTATACAGTGAAAATAGCAGCTCTTTAATATGATGAGAGCTGATTATAGCACTTTAATCCCTATTAAAGCCATCACAAATGTAAGGTTAATTTTTTAAATAAAAATGAGAGCGGTATTTATGTAGTATGCATAAAGCAATTGTGAACATAAATCAATTAATAAAAAGTTAGTACTACACACCAGATGTCAGCTTATTGCCAGATGCCAATATTTATAACCGTATCTATCTATATCACAAACATACCCTGCTGCATAGATTAACATATAAACACTTTTGAATCATATGATTACATGTGATTTATAGATTTATATATGAGAAAACACAATTAGCCAAGGGAAAAACTATAAAGATGGTGGAGGTGCTCAGTAGCCTAAACAATACAGGAATACCAAAAACGAGAATATGGTACCTAAGTGTCAGTGAATTAAAGGCAGAAACGTAGTATGTAAAGACCTCACACTCGTTCCAAATTGTAAAAAAAATAAAATAAAATAAAGTAAAAGTTTGATCCACTTAGTTTGAGCCACGATAGTGGCTTAGCTAGTGCCCCCGCCCATTCATTTCCACCTGGAACCTCAGACTGTGATCTTATTTGGAAGTAGAGTCTTCGCAATTGTAATTAGTGAAGGATCTCAAGATGGAATCATTCCGGATTTAGGGCGAGTCCTAAATCCAGTGACTGGCATCCTTATGAGAAGAGGAGAGGACACGAGAAGGCAGGAGAGAGGCGGGGAACAGGTGCTCCCTCAGAGCTACCAGAAGGGGCCCACCACACCGACAACTTCCTTTCAGACTTCTGGCCTTCAGAACCACCAGAGAATACATAATAACGTTGCTACAGTAGCCACAGGAAACTAATACAGCGACCTTAACTCTGATATCCAAACCTGATGAAGCACCAAAACCGAGAACTAAAAACCTAATTTGTGAATATAGAAGCATAAATTCTAAATAAAGTATTAGCAAAGCAATTCCCGAAGAATAATACACACTAAAAGACTAGTTTACTGTGACTAGGCAGGTTTTCCTTTAGGTGTACATAGGTGTTTGATAATTAGAAAAACATGTGAATAGTATTCATCACATCACAATCAAAGCTATATGACCATCTTGATAGGTGTCAGGAAGTCATCTTTTAAATTTTTTAATGTTTATTTTTGAGAGAGAGAGAGAGAGAGAGAGAGAGAGAGAGAATGAGCAGGGGAGGGGCAGAGAGAGAGGGAGACACAGAACTTGAAGCAGGCTCCAGGCTCTGACCTGTCAGCACGGAGCCCGATGTGGGGCTCAAACTCACAAACCGTGAGATCATGACCTGAGTCGAAGTCAGACACTTAACCAACTGAGCCACCCAGGTGTCCTAGGAAGTCATCTTTTAAAATTCACATACAGGGTCGCCTGGGTGGCTCAGTCGGTTGAGCATGGGACTCTTGATTTTGGCTCAGGTCATGATCTTGCAGTTCATGGGATCAAGCCCTACGTTGGACTCTGCACTGACAGTGAGGAGCCTGCTTGGGATTCTCTCCCTCTCTTTTCTCCCTTGCTTAGTCTCTCTCTCTCTCTCTCTCTCTCCCAAAATAAATCAATAAATGTTTTTAAAAAATAAAATCCACATCCATGAGTTCCTAATAAGTATTATTTTTAAGATTTTAGTTTTTAAGTAATCTCTAATACCCAACATGGGGCTCAAACTCATGACCCCAATATCAACAGTTGCAAACTCCACCAACTGAGCCAGCCAGGCACCCCCCTAATAACTATTCTTAATACAATGTGATTATAAAGACATTGCCTTAGCAGGCCATACAATATGCATCTGAATGCATATATGTGTGTGTATCTGCGTATACATACATATATTTCCCAGCTCTGTGCACTGAGAGGACCTAGAGTCAATGGCCCCAGTAGCAATGAGCATACCTAGTGCCCAGATGTTGATTTCTAAATACCATTCTCCTTAGAGAAATGTGCAGGCACAGCAAATGTACAAGATGAACCTGAAAAAGAGTAAGGTATAAAATAAATATCCACACTGAGGCCACACTGAGAGATAAATACATGATTGAATAAATAAATGAGAGAGAAAGGAGAGCTCTTTCAATTCATAAATATAGCAGGAAAGATGGACACAGAAAATTATCATTTAGCAAACACCATGGTAATAATTGTTTCAAGAAAAATCATCAGCAGATGCTAAAATTAGTGGATAAAAGTATAATGAGAAACAGGATATTTACATAGTCTGAAAACATATTACCACAAGATATTTATAATTACTGAGGGAAAAATTGTAACTCCGCAGTGAAGAAACCTGGAAAACAACGATCAAAATTAACATCACTGGTATCAGGACACATCAACATGAGGCACCTCTTGACAGGAGACCCTAAGAAGGGCACAGCATCACTTCTGTGGTATCCTCGCCAAAAATGCAAAATCTGCATTTAACGAGGAAACCTCAGACAACAAAATGGAGCAACATTCTACAAAATAATTGGCCAGTTCTGTTCAAAAGTTTCAGAATCAGTAACAATAAAGACTAAGGAACTGTCCCAAATCATAAAAGACAAAGGAGACATTTGATTTGATCCTGGAGCCAAAAAAAAAAAAAAAAAAGGTATTAGTGGAACAATTGATAAATTCTGCATAAGGTCTACAGATTGGTTTATAATATTGCATCATGTTATTTCTCTGGCTTTGATACTTGTACCGTGATTATGTAAGATGTTAACATTTAAGGAAGCTGGATGAAAGGTACATGAGAATTCTTTGTGCTATTTTGCAAATTTTTGCAAATCTGGAATCATTTCAAAATCAAGAGTTAAATTAAGAAATAAACTTAAAGAACCAAAAAATGTTTTAACTCTAGTGTATCTCATACAGCAGAATTTTATGCAAACATTAACCTTAGGGTTTTCTTAAAGTAATAGGGTGCCAATGAGGAAATGCTCACACTATATTAAATGGAGATATATCACATTCTACTTCTACTTAGGAATGCAAGTGAATGAACTCGAAGAACTACGAGGATAATTCAGTTAGGTGGTTATAAAATAAATGTACAGGACTTATAGTAATTCTGTATGCCAGCAATAACAAGTTAGAACATACAATGTTAAAAGAATATCCCATTCACAATAAAACCTCTAGAATGCTAGGAAGAAACTTCCACTTTAGTAAGAGGGATTTGAAGTCCAAGTGAGTGAGGAGCTTGGACAGAGTTGGTAGAATTGGTTAAAAATGAGGAAAAAAACGAATCAGTATCTTGTACGATACGTTCTTAAGCGAGCAGAATATGCCACCCCCAAATACGCCACTTTGGCATAAGGATTATTTTGAGCTAATTATTTTGAGAAACTGCAGACACAGGAGGAGCTCTGAAAACAGTAGAAGGGACCCTTTTGTAAAGGAAATTTACATTAGAAAGGCGGCCTGTACCAAGAAGAGAGCTATTACCAGAGATCCCTTTTTCATCTTAGAGACTTATCTGCATGGCAGGGCAAATTTTCTTTAGGTAACATTTTCACTTCTCACCTTCCTTTGAGTTGCCTCTGCCCCACACTTTCGAAACCCTAGGCCCCTATCCCTTTCCGTAACTCAGGATGGTATATTTACCTCAATAGTCTGGCCACTTTTTGAGTCGCATATCTTTGTGGGACTCCCATATGTGCATGCATGTAATTAAAATTGCTTATTTTCTCCTGTGAATCTGTCTTTTATTACAGGGGGCTCTCAGCCAAGAACCTAGAAGGGCAGAGGGAAAATTATTTTTCTTCCTCCACACCATTATAAATACCCCATAACTGTGAATTAAATAGTTAAATGTGAAATGCTTAACCACTGGGGTAAAATAAGCTGGGCACTATTTAGGTGAATGCTTAATCTCAGGGGAAGGAATAGTTCTTTAAGCATAAGTAGGTAAAAGCTGTAAAGAAAAAGACTCCTAGTTTTGCCTACACAAAAGTTTTAAATTTATTTATTTCAACATGAGCATAAGGAAAAACAAAAGAGAAATGCCAGATTTAGGAGATTTAATATATGTGACAGGGTCAATACCCTTAATAGGTTAAGAGCTCTTACAAATATACAGGAAAAAGGACCCCAACAGAAGAAACAAATTGGCAAGAGACACAGACGGAAATGACAAAAGAAAGACAGGGAGAGACAGAGAGCAAGAGAGAGGGAGAGGGAGGGAGGAGAGCAGAGAGAGAAAGGGAGAGAAGGATGGAGGAAAGAACAGAGGGAAGGAAAATTTTTGAGAGAGACAGACAGACAGACAGAATGTGAGTGGGGGCAGAAACAGAGAGAGAGAGAGACACAGAGTCCGAAGCAGGCTCCAGGCTCTGAGGTGTCAGCACAGAGCCCGACGTGGGGTGGGACCCACAAACCGTGAGATCATGGCCTGAGCTGAAATCGGACACTTAACCGACTGAGCCACCCAGGTGCCCCAAATATAATCTCAATTTAAACATATATGTTCACAATATATAAACATCTCCACCATTTCGCTTATTTCAAATGTAATAAGAAAGTCTGTCTTGAATACACTGGGAAACTTCTGAAAGCAAGAACTTTGAAAACACAGTGGAAATTGAAATGCTGTGATGTTTTAATCGAAGAAAATTCAATTATATGATTTGAAATCATATATGTGTATATGTATAATCCATTTATTCAATAAATATTTATCAGGCACCGATTATGTGGCAGGAAGTCTAGCAGGCTCTGGGGACACAATGGTGAGCAAGGGCACAGACCTGTCCTCCCGGCATTTACATTCTCGTGCAGCAGTTTTAGCCAACATGTAAATGTGCAAATAAATATATATCTACAGATTTCAGTAAGTGCCTTGAAGAAATATTACAAGTGACTACTACAGCGCATCAAGAGGGCTGATTTTTTAGGAGTGTGAGCATGGTTTGCAGAGCATAGCAAAAGAGCTAAAAGTTGTTTTCTAAAATGCTAAAGTGATTCTTCTTTTCATAGGACCCTTAGCAATGATTAGTGATCTTTCCTTGTTACCACTTTTGCCATATTTTCCCAAATGTCAGCAATGAACATGTATTCCTTTTATAATCAAAAAAGAATAAAACACTTCACAATACACTTCACCAAGGAGGTAAAAGACTTGTACGCTAAAAACTATAAGACACTGATAACAAAAGCTAAAACAGACACCCATAAATGGAAAGACATCTCGTGTTCATTGACTGGAAGAATTAATATTGTTTCAATGGCCACACTACCCAAAGCAATCTACAGATTCAGTGTAATCCCTATCAAGATCCCAATGGCATTTTTTACAGAAATAGAAAAAACAATCTTAAAATTTGTATGGAACTACAAAAGACTCCACATAGCCAAAACAATTTTGAGCAAGAACAAAGCTGGAGGTATCACACTTTTGGATTTCATAATATATTACAAGCTACAGTAATCAAAACAATATGATACTGGCATAAAAACAGACACAGAAACCAGTGGAACAGAATTGAGAGCCCAGAAAAAAACCCACGCATATACAGTCAACTGACCTTCCACAGGGTGCCAAGAGTACACAATGGGGAAAGGACACCATCTTCAATCAATGGTGTTGGGAAAACTGGATATCCATGTGCAAAACAGTGAAATTAGACCCTTATCTCACACCCTACACAGAGGTAAGTCAAAATGGTTTAAACACTTAAACGTAAGGCCTGAGTCTATAAATCTCCTAGAAGAAAACATAGGGAAAAACTTCCAAGACCTTGGGTTCAGCACTGACTTCTTGGATAGGACACCAAAAGCACTGGCAACAAAAACAAAAATAAACAAGTGAGACTGCATCAAACTAAAAAGCTTCTGCACACAAAGGAAACAATCAACAAAATTAAAAGACATTTTCAACCTACAGAATGGGAGAAAATATTTGTAATCTCTATATTTGATAAGGAGCTAATACCCAAAATATATAAGGAACCCTTGAAACTTAATAGCAAAAAAAGCAAATAATTAAAAACTGGGCAAAGGACTTAAATAGACATTTCTCCAAAGAATATGTACGCATGATCAACAGGTATATGAAAATGTGCTCAATGTCAGTAATCATCAGAGAAACGCAAAACAAAATCACAATAACAGTCACCTGGGTGGCTCAGTTGGTTAAGCTTCCTTCTGACTTCAGTTCCAGTGGTGATCTTGCAGTTTTTGAGTTCGAGCCCCGTATCAGGCAGTCTGCTCTCAGCACAGAGCTCACGTTGGATTCTTTGTTCCCCTCTCTCTCTGTCCCTCCCCGCCCTCTCTCTAAAAAATAAATAAACATTTTTATTTATATTTTTTAACATTTATTCATTTTTTGAGAGAGAGACAGAGAGACAGAGCAGGAGTGGGGGAGGGGCAGAGAGACAGGGAGACACAGAATCCGAAGCAAGCTCCAGGCTCTGAACTGACAGCACAGAGCTTGACGCGGGGCTCGAACTCACAAACCGTGAGATCGTGACCTGAACCGAAGTCAGATGCCTAGCCAACTGAGCCAGCCAGGCGCCCCAATAAATAGCATTTTTAAAAAACCACAATGACATATATCACTTCAGACCCGTTAGGATGGCTATTATTAAAAAAACAAAAGACAGAAAGTGGTTTCAAGGATGTGGAGAAAAGGGAATCATTGTATACTGTTGGTGGGAACGTAAGTTGGTACAGCCACTATGTTCACTATGGAGAACAGTATGGAAGCTCCTCAATAAATTAAATAGAACTATCATATGATCCATCCATCCCACCTCTAGGTATATACCCAAAGGGATTGAAATCAGGATCTCAAAGAGATCTCTGTGCCCCCATGTTCACTGCAGCATTATTTTCAATAGGCAAGGTATGGAAACAACCTAAATGTCCATCATCAGATGAATGGATAAAGAAAATGTGATTGTCGTCATCAGCTGGGGATACTCTGACAAAGTACCATAAACTGGGGGGCTTAAACAATAATTTCTTTCTCACATTTCTGGAGGCCAAAAGTCTGAGATCAGGATGCCAACATGGTTGGATTCTAGTGAGGGCCCTCTTCCAGGTCTCAGATAGCCAACAACTTCTATCCTCACATGTCAGACAGAGAGCAAAATAACTCTCTTGGGGTCCCGTTTATAAGGGCACAGACCCAATTCAGAGCCCTCATGACCTGATTAGCTCCCAAAGGCTTCACCCCCTAATAGCATCACATTAGGGGTTAAGGTTTCAAAGTATGAATTTTTGGGGGGTGGGGGACACAGACCTTCAGTTCACAACAGTGATATATACATACAGTGAAATATAATTCAGCCCTTAAAAAGAAGAAAATCCTGCCATTTGTAGCCACATGAATGAACCTGGCAGATAGGATGCTAAGTGAAATAAACCAGACACAAAAGGACAAATACTATATGATACCACTTATAATAAGGAATCTAAAATAGTGAAACTCATAGAAGCAAAGGTTAGATGGTGGTTGCCAGGGGCTGGGGTGAGGGGAAACAGGGAGTTATTAGTCAAAGAGTATAAAGTTTCAGATCTGCAAGATGAGTAAGTCCCGAAGATCTGTTGTACAGCCTAGGGCCTATAGTTAACAACACTGTGTTGCATACTTAAAAATTTGCTAAGAGGGTAAATCTCATGTTAAGCGTTCATATCATAAAAAATACTAAATAAAGAGGGTAGTGGGAAAACTTTTGGAGGTAATGGATATGTTTATAGCATAGATTATGGTGATGGTTTTACCAGTGTATACTTGTCTCCAAACTCATCAGGCTTTTTACATTAAATGTCTACAGCCTTTTGTATGTCAATCAGACCTTAATAAAGTGGTTTTTTTTTAAAGAAGCAAACAGTAAATGTAAAAGAAAAACAACAAAAATAGAATAAAATAGTTTAAATATTACTCCTTAGTTTGCCAGTCTTCCAAAAGTCATACTAACAAAGGCATCCTGTATATGCCTCACCGCAGTGTCCTGATGAACACATAGCCTTGTCCAAACTGCTTTTCAACTCATCTTTTAAGCTTTGTCATGACATAAATACCCCTGTAATTGGCTGACTGCAAATACAAAAAGAAAGTCTGCTTTGACTATACTGGAAACCCACTAAGAGCAAAAACTTTAAGAGTCAAAATTGAAATGCTGTGATATTAACAAAAAAAGAGAATTCAATTACAGTTGACCCTTGAACAACACGGGTTTGAACTTGAACTATGCAGTTCGCTTATATGTGGGTTTTTTTAAGTGCAGTACTTTAAATGTATTTTCTCTTCCCTATGATTTTCTTTTTTCTAATTTTTTTAATGTTCACTTATTTTTGAGAGAGAGAGGCAGAGTGCAAGCAGGGGAGGGGCAGACAGAGACGGAGTCACAGAATCCGAAGCAGGCCCCAGGTTTGAGCTGTCAGCACAGAGCCTGATGTGGGGCTCGAACCCATGAGCGGTGAGATCATGACCTGAGCTGATGTCGGACACTCAACCGAGCCACCCAGGTGCCCCTTCCCTATGATTTTCTTAATACCATTTTCTTTTTTCTAGCTTACTTTATTATAAGACTATAGTATATAATATACACAACATACAAAATATGTCTCAATTGACTGTTTATGTTACTGGCAAGGCTTCCAGTCAACAGGAGGCTATTAGTAGCTAACTTTTGCAGGAGTCAGAAGTTATACGTGGATTTTTTGCCAGTGTGAGGGGTCGATATCCCTAACCCTTGCCTTGTTCAAGGGTCAACTGTATATGATTCGAAATCATATTTGGAGTAAACTCCAGTTATATGAAAAAGATACTGGGATGATTTGTGGATAGCAGTATCCTCTGACATTTGTAGGATGTAGATTCAGAAGAGAAATCTGATAGACAGTGAATAGAAAAGAGGCTGGTTCAGACAAGGTGTGATCCCTAAAGAACAATTAATGACATCAGAAAAACAACAACAACAACAAAACAATGGAAATATATTGTAGCCCAGTCAGTGCAAAGGTTTAGGACCATTTATGGTAATCTCAAATTGAAAAATGGTCAGTGAGCAAAGGGCCAGAAATCAGGAGGCTTTCAATCAACTACTGTTAAGTTGCTTCAGTGGTTAACTAGAGCTAGTTCCAAATATTGTGGTTTTCCTCTTTTCTGGGTACACACGTGGTAGGATTGAAATTCCTCAACCCATTTGGAGAATTCAACTTGTATCTTCCCACTTGGGTTGACCAAGTTCTTGCCTGAGCCAATGAAATGTCCAAAGAAGTTAAGGAGGGACTGGTGCCATCGTGGTCATAGAAGCCTGTATCAGGATGGAGGTTCTAGCAGTGTGAACGAAGATAATGAGCAGAATTCCTGTGAGCATGTAGCATGGACAATAAATATGGTTTTCTGCTAAGCCACTGAGATTTGAGGGTTATTTGTGACTATATCAAGACCTAACCCATGCTGACCCATACTGTTATTAATCCAGACCATCAGCTGTCCTGGATCAAATTTATCTAAACCTTTATTTCTAGTAATGGAAAGTTTGGTTGCTGGTATCCAGCCAGTAAAAAAATAAATAAATAAAAGGACACTGGTCTAACTTTCACGGAACAGTGAGAAAGAATAGCTCATAAATAGCTATTGCACAGGCTTTGAGGTATGGAAAAAAATAAGAAAAGTGTGTTCAAGTTCTGGCTACTACAAGCTCTGTGCCATGGGCCAGTCACTGACCTCTCTGTACACCAATTCTTTTTAATCTGCAAATCACATAGTAACAGCAACTATTTCTCAGGGTTATTGTAAGTGTATTTAAAGCACTTGGCACAGTGGCCAGAAGACAGCAAGTGCTCAATGACTATCAACATCATCATCATTATTGTTACAGTCAAACCTGGGATTGTGAGTGTTCCGCAAGATGAGCAAACATTTCTAACAAATTTTAACTTGATAAACTAGCGATGTCTTGCAATATGAGTAGTTCATGATGCCACATGATCACAACTGAGCCAATGGTTCCTGAATCCACTGTGATCTACAAGTGCTTTGGATGACAAGCTTTTTTCCAGAACTAATTACGCTCGCAAACCAAGGTTTTACTGTACTTCTCGGTATGTATTTACAATCTTCCTTTTGAAATGCCATAAGATCACTAACTTGTTAACCTTGTGGCTCCCCACAGAGATAAGAATTTTTTTGCATGCAAATATGCCATATTTATTGATCTCTCTGTCTCTGCTCAATGGAAGAAAGTACTGTGGGTAGAAATAAAATATCAGCCTCAACTTGTACATACACCCAAGCTCTTGTAAGTCATTACAATGTGTTTTTGAGAGTTGCCACTTCACTGCTCTATAAAAAGCTTCCTGGAAAAAGTATTAACAGATGGCCTCTTACTCTCTGAGACTGTTACTAGCACACCAGATGGCAGCCCAAATGAGAGGATTCAACTTCAATTCTCCAAACTGAAGGAAATGTGACACTAGCTTTTTAATAGGTGTGCAGCATTAAAGGTAGCAAAGAAATGATCAGTTAAGATAAAAACTCATTTTCTCTCCTTATTTCAATGTGGAATACAGTCTCCATTGTCTCACTAGCTTGCCAGATAGTTCATATAAAATGCTGGAAATGGTTTGCCCAACACAAACAGAAATTTTATTTGAAATGACTGACAGATTTATGAGGTGTAAGGCTAGTCTAAAGAATGAAAATACAAGGCAGTGCCCCAGGGACGAATGCTCTGTGCCACGGACACTCCTTTCTCTCCAGGACCATTCATTAGTTTGCAACATTTTGCTCTTATTGTTAGAAATATTAGGCCTCAGCTCAACTGTCAAACTTTTGACAGGGAGGTAATAACTGTTCTAAGATACTTATCATCTTTCCAGATGTCCAGCTCACCTACCAGTGAATAAAAGTCTGGTCTGGGGCTCTCTTCCCAGGCATCACTACTACCCAAGTTCTCCCAGGTGCCTTTGCAAAACAACCCTATCCCATTAGGGTTCAAGAAAAGCCAACAGAATCTTCATATTGGCTTAGGAAGTTGTCCTTCTACCATCTTAGATTACACGAGTCAATGAGGATGTTTGTAGATATCGGAGAATCCCCAAATATCAATGTTTCAAGAGGCCATGGGCCCCAACCCCAAAGGTGGTACTCAACTATGCCATTCTGCAGGCCACTGTGGATCTTCAAATATGGATGCCAGTGGGGCATGTTGTATGGGTGGATTTTTGGCAAGGTAGCATGAAATATGGTGTGTAGCATGAACACACAACTTTGAAATATGTATGTATATATAGCCTCTGACTCAGTCATTTGGGGGAAATGGTAAATCACAGCCTCCCTGACTACACAAGGCCCTCAAGGGGCTTAAACCTGGGAATTTTTTAGCCTTGACCACTGTTGTCCTCTCCTGTCTCAAGTGAAGCTATAGCACAGGGCTGGGGTAGATACAAAAGAAACATGACTTCCACAAGCCAAATCAAATTTCCACGAGTTCCTTCCAGTTTTCTTGTGAACTCTTAGGACAGCTGGAGGCAGTAAAAACGAGGGATTAGATCCAGCCCCTGCTCTCATGGACCCTCCATACCTGTGAGCTATAAGCTAAGACTATGGGAACTCTACAATTGGAAGAGACCGACAAGGTTCCAGGGCTCCAGGGAACAGGTACAATCTAAAGAAAGAATGTGTCAATCAAGTGGACTGACCAGCATAGGAAACCAAGTTCAAATAAGTACAAGTTGTCACATATAGTCAGCATTATCTAAGGGAGAGTAATCCTTGATCTATGGTCATTAAAGAGATGATCTTTGCTCTGGGACAGAGATTACTGAGCTCCCTTGGGGCTGGAGTAAAAAATCCTACCCTCAGGCCACCCACTTCTCCAAACAATATTTGGCTACATGATTCTGCTTCCCAGGTCCGTAGATATAGAGAAGGAGGCCAAAAGCATTCTAGCTACTGAGAAGAAGGAAGCCCAGTTATAAGTTCTTTCACTTTTTGCTCTATACATACATCACTGTCTGGTGTTTCAGTTAGCATGAGTATATGCTCATTTCTGATATCCTGACACAGTTCAAGTCTGAGAGGCAGAATCTGGGACTGGAGTTCTTAACCTGGGGTCCATGATCTTTTTGAATAGGTCTTTAGGAGTTCAATGGACTCCATGGAGCCATATGTATCACCATGTGTGTATATGTGCATATAAGCATGTGAGGATATGAAGTAACCCATAGATTCTTTCAGATTCCCAAAGTGGTCCATGACTCAAAGGTTAAAAACCACTTTTCTAGCTGCCTCATTGGTGAACATGTGAAGGTGCCAGGAGGGTGGCATGCCTGGAGAGGGCATGGAAGCTCCGTGCTGCCCCCACCCCTATAAAACCTCGCCCTGTGCAGCTTTTCCATCTGCCTGCTCCTGAGTTGTATACTTTGTAATGAACCAGTAACAAGTTTTTTTAAAAACACTTCTCTAGAATGTGGTGACCCAGTTAAGGAGTTGCTCTTGAGAAACCCTGCCTGCCACTCACCATCCCCCTACATGACACCTGGGTACCTAGAGGACATCATTGCATCTCCCTAATTACAACAACGCAAAGCCTGAACCACAGCAGGAATGCTATTTCTTCTATCCCTAAATATTGTCAGAGAAGGTTTTACCACTGCTCTCAGTTAGGATGCAAAAAAACTGTCCTCAAAGCAAAATAATTCCTCTATTATTTGCCACCAATTCCTTACCCCACAGATAAGGTTGTTTTTTCTGTGCTGCTAAGTCTTCATATAATTGTCTCATCTTCCAAGAATTAGAAGAGAGGTCTGGTGGAAGACTAGTTCTTCTCAATCCAAAAAAAGTCTGGATTTTTCTTTACCACGTGATGTGTTAGGGCTCAAAAAGAGGTTACATTAATCTCATAGTAATTAAATGAAAACACGATTGCCAATGAACAGCAGAGGACAATGTACAAACTTGCAAACCACAGAGATACCTCTCAGACAAAGAAAGCATTTATATAAAGTCAAATATATTGATAATAACATCGCATATTTATCATGGTGGTGGATATAGGCAAATCCCACAGAGAAAGCCTTCCTTTTGGCTTCAACATTGGCTGCCATCCAAAATTCACAGACTATAAACAATGAAAGCCTTTCCATGAAGAAAGTTAGGAGTGGAACTCACTTGGGGTCCCCAACTTTCTGAGGAAGTGCTCAAGCCATAAGTCAAAGTAACATTTTCATCAGCCCAAGGTGGCAGGCAGGATAAATGACCTGGCCATGAATGCACACGTTGAGAAGGAACTGAGGGGCCCTCAGGAAATACCTGCAGAGCACTGACGCCCATCTCAGCGGGCCTGTGCCAGAGAGGAAGGCCCCAGTGAAGGTGTTACACCACAGTGAGAAGCTGAGCTCCTCCAAGCCTGTCTCCCTCCCGTGAAACACAACGGCTTCATTGTTGACTTGCTGGGGAAACAAGTTTGTGGTTTTACAAGCGGCCTAATTCGGGGAACGTGCTGGCTGGGCTTTTATGTGATACAAAGCTAATGAAGGTTGAAGATGGGCCTAAGTCAGGTCATGGGTGCAAAAGCCTAATGTGGCCTTGTCCAGGAGACTGGAATTTTCTCTGTGACTACTGCTGCCCCAGGTGAGCAGATGTCCACATTATTTTACCCCATATTTTCCTGAGGTGTTGACGTTTTCCAGCTTTGGAAGATGTAAATTTGTGATGTGTGAAATGAAAAGTACAGTACCAGTTCCTTTGAAAACCTAAAAGAAAAAAAGTCATTTAGAAAAAAATTCTTTCCCTTTGAGGTCACTGGGTTGATTTCACCTCAGTCTGGCTGTTAGCAAACCTCATTACAAAGACTTACTTTCTAAATATTGAAGTTTCTGCACATTGAGAGAAGAGGGGAAAAGAGGCTGAGAGAAAGATGGGATGATCAGAGCTCTTAGCAGCTGGGCTGACTGGGGTCCAGACCCCAAAGAAGGAGTCCATTGTTGCTGGAAGACCTAGACCAGTGGTCTCAAATCCACAAGGAGCTTGAGGGAATGAGCCCTCCTCATTCTTTTTCCAAGCGCTGAAATATCTACAGGGTATTCTGGGGATACAGAGTGGGGAAGAAGTCACTTCCTCCCACCCAGTGAATCACAGTCATGCTCCGCATATCTTCTGGGCTGGGGTCTCTTTCTTGGGGAGAGTGGTAAGTTGGAGATACGATGATGGACATCTATGCCTCCCAGAATACTTGCAACCAGAGACCTAAGGTTCAGAGAGGACTCTAACACATAGTTCCCCCACAAAAAGAAGTATCACTGGGAAATTTTTTGGGCACTTGTAGATCCTTAATTAGAGCTTTCCTGTGGGCAGTGATGGGTAGAGAAGCCCCAAATCATGTAGAGCTACAGATGCTGCGTGCAGGGTTGGACTCTTTCCCACGCACCAAGCTCCCAGTGCCTCCATCAGAGTTACAAATGGCTCCATGCTGTGGAATAATCCACATATAGTAATCACACATGCAAAGGCCAAATACACACTTTACATATACTGAATATGTAAAGTGTCTGGCACAGCTTAGAAGGGTGAACACATCATAGATAGTGACCGTTATCCCATGATTGAGCCTGTGACCAAGTTCTACCACTGGACTGACTTCCCCGAGGGCAGACGTCTCTTGGGATCTCTTGCACTGTTCTTGGAAGACAGCATCAATGCATTCAGTGCTCAGTAAATGTTTTTCAATGAATGGATGAATAAAAGAAAGACTGGGTGAATGAATAAAAGGAAAAGCACTGCATAGGCATTGCTTGAAACAAAGAACTTTCTCTCATCCTCCACATCAAATCAATAGTGCTGATCTTACCTCCCAACATCCTTAGAGCCATCCCTCACTTCTCTCACCACTGCCCCTACCCTGTCATTAATTCCAGCTTGGCCTCTTGGAAAGTCTCCTAGCTGGTCTCTCCTCCATGTATCTCAACTCGCCTTCCAATTTATGCTTCATTCTACTGCAGTCAACGGGATCTATTTAAAATTCATAGCTGGCCATCCAGGCACCTGGGTGGCTCAGTTGGTTGAGCATCCAACTTCGGCTCAAAACATGATCTTGCAGTTCAAGAGTTCGAGCATCATATCGAGCTCTCTGCTGTCAGCACAGAGCCTACTTTGGATCCTCTGTCCGCCTGTATCTGCCCCTGCCCCAGTTGCACTCTCTCAAAAATAAACCTTTTTTAAATAAATAAATAAAATTCACAGCTGATCATCATGTCACCCTCCTTCTTAAAACATCACAATGGATCCTTTGCACTTGAAATAAAGACCAAACTCGCTACCATCATCCAGCAGATTAAAGATGTAGGCTGAGTTTGAGCTGTAGGAAAGTAGAAGACCTGCATGGCCACAGTCATGGGACTCTCAAAAGCAAGGCACAAGACAGATGAATTCCACCTCCGGGTAACAGTACCCATTCCTGGGAGGGGCAGCCCAGGCAGCAGCTGCTGAAGAAAGTCCCTCTCCTCCCTCCCCCCCAGATATGGAGGACACCTGTGGCTGAGACTGAGCAGAATAAGAAATTTGAGAGAATAAATTTTGGGCTTCAATGTCCTTGGGGTTAAGAATTCTAAGCTGTGGTCTTCACTTACAAGGAGAAGGGATTTCAGTTTTGGACTCTAACTTCTTTGGACCTTAACTTATCAAAACAAGAGGATTTAATTTATTTTTGTCTTCCAAAATTTTAATTTTTTTTAATTTTAATTTTTTTTTATGTTTTAGAGAGAGAGAGAGAATGAGTGGGGGAGAGGGGCAGAGGGAGAGAGAGAGAGAGACAGAGAGAGAGAGAGAGAAAGAGAGAGAGAGAATCTTAACCAGGCTTCATGCTCAGCATAGACCCCAATGCAGGGCTCTATCCCAGGACACCAGGATCATGACCTGAGCCAAAATCAAGAGTCAGTCGCTCAACTGATTGAGCCACCCAGGTGCCCCGTTTTTTTCAATTTTAAAGTAAACATTTCCCATAGTACTTTTTATTTATTTGTTTGTTTTTCCAATTTTTATAGGGCTAAAATACATAAAACTATTTTGCCCATTTTAAATTTTCTCTGTTTTTATTTTAATTCCACTGTAGTTAACATACAGTATTATATTAGTTTCACGTGTACAATATTCAACACTTCCATACATCACCAGGTGCTCATCATGACAAGTGCACTCCTTGATCCCCATCACCTGTTTCACCCATCCCCCTACCCACCTCCCCTCTGGTAACCATCAGTTTGTTCTCTAGAGTGAAGAGTCTGCTTCTTGCTTTGTCTCGCTCTGTTTTTTTCCTTTGCTCATTTGTTTTATTTCTTAAATTCCACATATGAGTGAAATCATATGGTATTTGTCTTTCTCTGACTGACTTATCTCACTTAGCATTACACTCTAGCTCCATCCATGTTGTTAAATGGCAAGATTTTGTTCTTTTTATGGCTGAATAATATTTCATTGTGTATATAAACCACAACTTCTTTATCCATTCATCAATTGATGGACACTTGGGCTGCTTCCACAATTTGGCTATTGTAAACAAAGCTGCTATAAACATAGGGGTGCGTGTATCCCTTTGAATTAGTATTTTTGTATTTTGGCTGGTAAATATCCAGTTGTGCAATTATTAGATTGCTAGTTGGTTCTATTTTTAACTTTTTGAGGAACCTCCATACGTTTTCCACAGTGGCTGCACCAGTTTGTGTCCCACCAACAGTGCAAGGGTTCACCTTTCTCCGCATCCTTGCCAACACTTGTTTTTTGTGTGTTTGATTTTAGCCATTCTCACAGGTGTGAGGTGATATCTCATGGTGGTTTTGATTTGCATTTCCCTGATGATGAGTGATGTTGAACATCTTTTCATGTGTCTGTTGGCCATCTGGATGTCTTCTTTGGAAAAGTGTCTATCCATGTCTTCTGCCCATTTGTTAATTGGATTATTTGTAGGTTTTTTGGTGTTGCATTGTTATCTTGACCATTTTTAAGTGCACAGTTTGGTGATATTAAGCACATTCATATTGTCGTGCAATCTTCACCACCACGTATCTCCAGAACTCTTTCATCTTGTAAAAATGAAGTGCTGTACTCATTAAACACTAACTCCCCATCTCCCACTCCCCTCAGCTCCTGGAAAAGACCATTCTACTTTCTTTTTCTTGCTTTCTTTTTTTTTTTTTTTTTTTTTTTTAGAGAGAGAGCATAAGCAGGGGAGAGGGGCAGAGGAGAGAGACAGAATCCTAAGCAGGCTCCATGCTCAGCACGGAGCCTAACATGGGGCTCCATCCCATAATCCTAGGGTCATGACCTGAGCCAAAATCAAGAGTTGGACGCTCAACTGACTGAGTCAGCCAGGCACCCCTCTTTTTTCTTTTTTAATCTCCCCTTTACCCTCTGGTACTATAAGTTTGGCTTTTTAAAAATTCTACATTTCAGCAATATAATGCAATATTTGTCTTTCTGCCTTTCTGGCTTATTTCACTCAGCGTAATGTCCTACAGGTTCATCCATGCTGGTATGAGTGGCAGGATTTCCTTCTTTTGTAGGGCTGAATAATATTCCATGTATGTGTATGGGTGTGTGTGTGTATCACATTGTCTTTATCCATTCATTCATTGACAAACATTTATGTCATTTCCATATCTTGGCTACTATGAATAATGCTGCAATGAACATGGGGATGCAGATCTTGCTCTGAAATGGTGATTTCACTTCCTTCATATATACACTCAGAAGCAGGAATGCTGAATCCTATGGTGGTTCTATCTTTAATTTTTTGAGGAATTTCCATACTGCTTTCATAATGGCTCTACCAATTTACATGCCCACCAACAGTATAAAAGTGTCCCCTTTTTTTCCACATCCTTGCTAGCACTTGTTATCTTTTTTTTTTTTTTTTTTTGGTAATGGCCATTCTAACAGGTGTGAGGTGATAGCTCATTGTGGTTTTGATTTGTATTCCCTCATAATTAGCAGGGTTGAGCTCCTTTTCATATATATGTTTGGTTATTTGTTTCTTTGCTATGTAGTTGTATGAATTGCTTATGTCTTTTAGCTATTAAGCCCTTATCAGATATATACCCATGTCACTTTTTGGTGGAAGCTTGAAGAGCCAGTGCATAATGCTCAATGTTCCTGCCCCCTCCCCCCATGGTGATGAGGAAAGCAGATGTGGACAAGGGAGCCTCCACCAGCCTGCATTCCGAGGGACTATGAATGAGAAATCAAACTTAGTTGTGTTACTCAATAAAATGTTCAGAGTTGTTTGTTAATGCAGCATAACCCAGCCCATATTGACTGATACAGACTGTCTTTGATGAAAGGGTTTTCTAAGGAAATTAGTAGTATAAACATAATCTCAGGGGTCAATCTATGTAAGGATTTCTTCAAGTGTGTCAAGAGCGCCCATTTACTTAATAAGAATTGCCATGTTGATAAAAATCATTATCGTCTCTTCATTAAAGCAGGTTCCCAAAGATACTTTCTGGTCCTGGTTTGACTGATATGAACTTATTTTATGGCGTTCGTCAATTGTTAATGTATTCTGGGGAAGATTTTCTGCCACATCCTCAAAATCTTTTCGGTCATATGTTTATTGAGCCCCTACTTCAGGTACTTGTTTCTAGGTATGGGGGTATAAATAGTAAACAAGAAAGACATGGTTCCTTCATGCAGAGAGCTGTGAAATGTTCCAAAGGAAAAAGATAGGGTGCTTTGGGAGTGTATATCATGAGACCTGAGGGGTCAGAGAGCCAGAGGGGACAGAGAAGGCCTCCTGGAAAATATAACATTCTCACTGAGACCGGAAGAATGAACAAGAATTAGCCTGATATGGCACCTGTCAGTACAATCTTGATCAAATAGAATATCCAAGAAATAGGGTATTTAGGTTAATTTAAAGTTCTAACTTTCAATGAAATGATTAATTACACCTCATTTATAAAGACAAAAGTTCCAGTACTTTCTATTTTCTCATCTTACTGTTACAAACTCTCAATGGGGGGGGGGGATTGGTTTTGTAGACATTTTCTGGCCCCACGCATATCCCTTAGCTCTTACCATTTCCACGCATACTGGCCCAACTTCCAACTGCCAGTACCTGAGTCTCTTTGCCTGAGTGTTGTGTCTGGCCACTAGTGTCTGCCCCATCTGCCCTCATGGTAGCCCTGAAGGCTGAGGAATTAGCTACAACTCTGCGAAAATGGCAGATGGGAGTTAGTGTGTGATGTGTGAATGACCCAGCTCCTTCCCCCCTCGGGCAGGATAACTCAGAGGCACATGTCCTACTCTGGTACCTAGAGGTCTCCAGGATTCAGCCCCTGCTGCCCTCACTGGTGGCTGACTTGGTAACATACCCTTTATTGGCTACTTTCCTTCCCTGTATCATGTCTTCGTTCCTCCACAGGTGTTTCCTGAGATCACCTCCGTGATAGTGAATTTTGTGCATCAACCTGGCTAGGCCGTGGTGCCCGGTGACTTGGTCAGTCATCTGCACGTTCTATGAAGGCATTTAAAAATTTTTTTTAATGTTAATTTATTTTTGGGAGACAGGGAAACAGAGTGCAAGCAGGGGAGGGGCAGAGAGAGAGGGAGATACAGAATTCGAAACAGGCTCCAGGCTCCAAGCTGTCAGCACAGAACCCGACGCGGGGCTCGAATCTCCAAAGTGCGGGATCATGACCTGGGCTGAAGTCAGATGCTTAACCGACTGAGCCACCCAGGCGCCCCTAAATGTGATTAATAATCAGTAGACTTTGAGTAAAGCAGGCTATAAAGCAGACGACTCTCCACATATGGGAAGGCCTCATCCAATCAGCTGAAGGCCCTAAGAGGAAAAAGACTGAGGTCTCCCAAAGAAGAAGGAATTCTGCTCTTGACAGCCTTCAGACTTGAGCCACAATATCAGTGCTTCTCGGGTCTCTAGCCTGCTGGCCCACCCTGCAGATTTCGGACTTGATGGCCCCTGATTCCTTAAAACACATCACCAATCTGTCTTACCTCCCTTTCTTTGTCTCCCTTTCCCTCCTTCTCTCTTTCTGTCTCTATATATGAATATATATTCATACAAATATATGGACAAATATATATACAAAAATATATACACACACACAAATGTGTAGCCAAGCGACTTGCTGAAGTCACAAAACTACTTTGATGTAGAGCTCGCATCAGAAGCCCTATCTCCTCAGTGGCACCGTTTCCACCCGTGAAGACTGGGTAAAAACTTGCCTCGAACTCCCTGTGTCCACGACAGACATCATGAATTGATCTTTCTTTCTTTAGAACTTTCCCTGGACGCACCCTAGGCAGCCTTCGGCAGTCAATACGGCTTGGCACGGAAAGAGACTGGGCGACCATATCACCATGCTTTCTGACTTCGGTAGCAGGTGACGGTGTCTGCCTCTTTTTCCCACCTGTGGTGTGTCACCAGCCCCTTGAAGCTGGAGCCAACTGTACCCTCCAGCACTCTCCCAACCCTGCCACCCCGCCCCCCCAAGTAGGTGCCGATTCAAGCCTGCTCCATTCCCCGCTGGGGCTGCGGAGACTGCCCCTCCCCACAAAACCCCACACCCAGGACACTGGAACTGGAAAGGAAGGGTAAGCCCTGGAGCCCAAACCTGCCGGCCCACCACAGCTGACTCTGACACAGGCCAGGGCTGGGCGGGACGCCGTGCTGATGGGCCGAGAAGGGGGACACATGAGTGAGTGGACACCTCCAGGCACAGTGAGTTATTTCAGTCTCTCGTGCCAGGGCCCTTTAGAGGAGTTGGCCAAGAAAAGAACAGAGCTCGCTCGCAGATGTGCCAAAGTGCTCACAGATGCTGCAACATCCCATCAGGATCCGAAGCCCACGGATTTGCAAGATAGACACGGCGGGGCTGGCAAACCCTCGCGGGGCAGGAGCCGCTGGTGTGGAGCCCTGGCCCTGCCGAGACCCTTCCGACCAGCTCCGGAGACCACGCGGTCTGGGTGGCCCCTGGAAGACGACGGAGCCCCCCACGAGCTCCGCTTGCGGCCTTGGAAAGGCGGGCCCTCCCGGTGGCAGGGCGGCAGCTCGCGGCCACAGCCCGCAAGAGAGGGGAAAGGAACAGAAGGGCTCGAGGCTGCAAGCGAGTGGGACACGGTGATGTTGACAGTGACGGCGACAGTCGGAGCCTTCCACAGAGGCAATGTAGCAACCCAGGCCCGGCCTCTGTGCCCTCACCCCTGCCTGGGAGCAGCCGTCCTGTCAGATCAGCACTGCGGGCTGGACAGGCAAGGAGGGAAAGAACAAAGCCGGGGATCCCAACTCCCAGGGAGAAAACGGTTCGTGGTTTGCCAGGGTCGCCTTGATGAGGCCACGGACAGCGAAGCGAAAGCCATCTGATCTGCACAAGGGGTTAGGAGACCAGGGCGTCAGTGTTAGCATCACCACCAACCTCCAAGGTGACGCACTCAAGGACAAGGGCTAGCCACATGCAGGGTGATATCGCAGTGGTTCAACTGGTCCGATCAAATCCTAAAAACGACCCAGTCATATAGGCAGGATGGAGCAACCCCTTTTCCACACAAGGAGACCTAGTAAGGCTCAGAGAGGTTAATGCACTTACCTAAGGCCACACAGCCAGTCAGGGGTGGAGTCAGAATTCACACTCTAAAATCAGGGCCCCTTCTCACCTGTGAGGGTTTCTCTCGCAAGCTCTCAAACAGTGATCACAAAGCAAGACAACAAATACCTTTCAAACATCTGTGAGGCCCTGTGCTGAGAAAGCAGTGGTAAATAAGATAGCACAGGTTCTCTGGATAGCTCTCTGGATCTCAAATGCTAGGGGGAAACGCACAATGATGCATTAACGAGAACATAACTCGACTTCAGGAAAAGAGGGGTGCTGTGAAAAAGTGAAGGCAGGTAACATGAAAACGATGCGGCAAGTCTAAAACTTGGTGGTCAAGGAAATGGGGCAAATGAGGCAGATGATGTTTTCAATGTCCCAGGGCCTTGTGAGGAAATCCTGCTCCCCTAGGCTGTGCACGAATGACGGCCAGGCCAGGGCCTGCCGTCCAGATTGCGTCTGGCTTCTGGAGGTGATGACCTCCAGAGTAACCCTGTGTCTCCATGCCCTCCGCCATAAGTGTCCCCCAGGCCTGCTCCCCTACTCTGGAAGTGGCCCTCAAGCTACACACTGGCCCGGTAGCATGCCGGTCTTGGCACACTCGCATGTGTGAGAGTTTGCTTTGAGATGAAACTCACCCAAGTCTGGTTTGTTTTTTTATGTTTACTTATTTTGAGAGAGGGAGAACATGAGTGGGGGGTGACCAAGAGAGGGAGAGAGGGAATCTCAAGCAGGTTCCGTGCTGTCAGCACAGAGCCAGATGTGGGGCTCGATCGCACGAACTGTGAGATCATGACCTGAGCCGAGATCAAGTCAGACGCTACGACCAACTGAGCCACCCAGGCATCCCTCATCCAAGTCTAGTTCATAAAAAAGTAAGGGAAAAAAAAATTCTGTGAGATGCGTATTGCGACTCACAAGGAATACTGCTCCTGTGCGGAGAAGAGCTGACCTTTCCCAAGGGGAGACCCAGATCCAGGAAGGAGATTTGCCCCAGGTCACTGTCAGGGTCAGGGTCAGGGCTTGAATTTCAGTACTGGGAGGGCAGAGATGGAAACACAATCCCTAACCTCCAGGTCCTCACAGCTTAGGCAAACAATGAAAAAATGTTCCAAATAATTGTCTCGACCCTGACACTTGCAAAGTAATAATTCTGTTAACCAGCTGTTTTGGTTGTTTTTCAGCAGTGTCCCCTGACTAGAGACCCACATCCCTCTTAAATGTTTCCACTCTGGCAATAGTGGCCTGGGATGTGCAGATTAATCACTTTCAAGAGGGCACCACCTTCTCCACCTTGTGGAGTTTGGGAGAAGAGAAGATGACACACTTAGGGAGCAGATGCCAGATGCAGCCCGGGTGTGATATGGCCCCAGCAGCAGCTTACTGAGAGCCCCCAGCCCCCGGGCAAGAGGAGCTCTGCCTGTCCGTGTTCTCCTGAGGAAATCAGCCCAGAGAGGGTAAGTGGCTTGCACAAGGTCGTCCAGCCGTCACGTGGCAGAATGGGATCAACCCAGGCTCAGGTTTCCCCTGAGCCACTTGAAGTTCCAGGCAGACTCAAAAGAGGGGACCAGAGGACAAGATGGGGGGCTCCTCAGGAAATCTGGTTTATTGACCAAGCCAGAAAATACCAATTGGGGGACTGCATGTCTCCACCAAGTTTGGAGACCTCTAACCAGGTGGGACAGCCTCGTGAGGAGTCAGAGGAGGTCAGCAATAATGCATTGGGACCTCAGGAGCCCCACATGCAAAAGGCCTGATGTGCTACCTATGCCTTTGCTGGTTTCCCCTTCTCTGGCCACCCAGAGTTAACTTTACTGCTGGTCTTACCTGCAGCCCCAGGCCCGCTGTGGGGCCTGGGGAGACCACACCAGGGGCGGGGCCTGTGTCAGTGTAGCCTGTGTGCACAGGGCCTCCCAGAGCCAGGACATGGTGACCACTGGGTGCACTCAGCGGGGCCCGGAATAAGGTCACCCAAAGCTGGTGTGCCCGTGTAGGTGTTAGGACACGGGCGGTAACCAAAAAGAGAAAAGTAGAACATTACCTCCAGTTGCTGCTTCTAAGTGAGCAAATTCCTTCCTCTGAGGCCTCTAACCACTAAGCAGGTCAAAGAGACTATTTGTTCTCTGTCTGAACATGTGGCATTTATTACCGCCCACCTTGGATTAGGACTCTGTGCCCAGCTTCAGCCCTGACCACCCTGAGTCTCCCCGTTCCCTCAGGGCAGCTCATTGCTACCCACCCGGAGGCACCCTTCCTGTGAAGGGTGGCCAGGGTTTGCAAATCAAAACCCAGGACGCCCAGTTAAATTGGGATTTCCGATAAACACCAAATCTTTGTTTAAGTATGACCCACACGATATCTAGGATATACTTATAGTGAGCAGTTATTCATTGTTCATCTGAAATTCATATTTAACTGAGTGTCCTGGATTTGATCAGGCAGCCTTATTCCTGCAGCCCCTTGGTGGTTGGCACCTGCCGCCAGGACCGGCGGATGGAGAAAAAGAGTGTAATATCCTGCTTTGCAAAAGTATTTGGGGATAAATACTACAGGCTGCCGCCGCGACATTTCTTCCTCTTGTGTCATTTTTGGAGGACGTTTTCACCATATAGAATGCCTACCTCTTGTGGGATGCAAATGAGACCCAATCCCAGAGGGGGGAAAATGAGTTAGAAAGCAGTTAGAAAACAACCCCAGGGGATCCGAGACCCGCGCTTCATCTGCCGAGTCTTTTATTCTCGTTAATTCATAACAGTGTCTTTTAAATCCTGGACTAGAATTCGAGAACAGTCGGCGGCGCGTGAGTGTGACAGTCATTACTCCTAGAAGACGCCCCCTCCGCCAGCTGGGCGCCCTCCGCGCGTTCTTGGTGCCACAGCGGCCTCCAGTGGTCTCCCGGGGAACTGCACGTTGACTCCACCATCCGGCGAGGGACGAGGGTCCCTTGGGCTGCGGAAGACCGAGGCGTCCCTTGGCCGCCCAGGGGGGCCTGGGCTGCGTGGAAGGATCGCAGCCCAAAGACACAAATCCAAGTGCGCCACGTCGAAACAAAGCTCTTCCCTGCTGCTGTGAAGCTCTGACCAGCCAGGGTTATATTTCATCTTTCATGCCAGTGTAACATTGCTGACCCAATTTTACAGATGTTCGCTTCAAACCGGACTCGGCTTTGTGAATAGTCTATCAAGCTGCGGTGATAGAAACGTCCAAAAAAAATCCTTTAAATAGATGAGAAGCGGTTGGGCTCAGAATTGATTCTCATTCTACCAGTTGGTTATGCTTAAATGGAGAGCTGGGGGGTGGGGGGAAGGTAAAAGCACCAGAATTAAGACCCCCCCACTCGCACCCGTTGCTTCTTGCCTCCAACTAGCAACAGTCTTACTTCATTTCTGAGAAAGGGAAGCACTACCGATCCGTTATGGAAAACACACACAACTCCCATAACCTTGTTCATTTTCATATATGTAGCTCGGAGCAAGCAGTTCTCCGCCACAGCCTCCCTTTGATTTGAAAGCAATACAAAGAATAAAGGGAAATGAAAACTATGGCCCCAGAGAGGCCGGCGCTTGATCCTTGCACACACACAGACACACACACCTTCTTGCTTCCCAGTTACATACAAAGGCAATTTTCCAAACGGGTGGGCACCAGCCTTTCCCCCTATCATAAGTTGGTCTTCTGGCTGCTTCACAGCTTTTGGTTGGCTCATTTGCACATCGTTTCAGCTGAAATCTCCCTCCTTGGTGGGGACCCCCAGGGAGAGGAATGTTGCCCAGGCAGCAGCCCTGGCAGCAAGGCCTTGGGGAACTGGACGGGGAGGTAGCCGCAGAATAGACGCGGTAGACTTGGGTCTGAGGTCTGCTCCACTTGGCTGGCTGCAGATTCTTGGCTGAGCGGCTTCCCTCCTTCTGAGTTTCAGCACCCCTCCTGGAATAAAGAGCTTCGTGGTCGTCCTCCCAACCGTGAGTCTCTGATTCTAGCGATGACGCCTTTGGTCAAACTCTTCAAAAGAATTCTTTTCATTCATTCATTCATTCATTCATTCATTCTCTCACTCACTCATTCAGCAAACAGGAGTACCTAAAATGTGCCACACACTGGCTTAAGAGGCTTAGCATAGAGAAATGAGTAAGGAATGCCCCCTTCTTGCGAAGTGACAGAATTAGAGGAGAGGTATAAACCCAGGTGCCGGGTGCCCTGCCGATGACAGTGTAAATTTGTACAACCTCTTTGGAGGCCAGGTTGGTGCCAGCTCCCAGACTGTCCAATGCACACACTACATTAGTCGAGAGCCCTACCTGCCTGACTCTAGCTACGTTAAGCAGAAAATGTTTGGGTTTCCTTTTTTAAGGCTATTGAGTTCCAGGGAACCTGAGGGGAGGCTGAGGCTGCAGTCTCAGACCCAGATAGGGACAAAGGTGACCGGACACTGGCAGTCACAACTCGCCCATAACTGCAGGGCCTGGGACCTGCACCATGTCACCGCTGCTTCCTGCCACAAAGATGGAGTCACCATGGTTCCTGCGTTGGAGGTGTCTGCTTAGCTGGGTCAAGGTCACACACCCACCTTTAGCCTCAAGCGAGCCACAGGAAAGTGGGCATCCAGCATTTTGTGCCTCTACAGTGCCTAGTGGACTCTGCCCCCACCCCAGAGCAACGGCGTGGGCAATGTCCCAGGCAAAGGAAGACATTTATGATGCTGGTAGCCAAAATCATGACAAGCATCCTCTACACATGCCTTTGGCCTGGAAATTCCAATCCTACAATTTCCTTTTTAAATTTTTTTTAAATGTTTCCTTATTTTTTGAGAGAGAGAGACAGAGTGTGAGCAGGGGAGGGGCAGAGAGAGAGAGGGAGACACGGAATCCGAAGCAGGCTCCAGGCTCCGAGCTGTCAGCACAGAGCCCGACGCGGGGCTCGAACTCACCAGCTGTCAGATCATGACCTGAGCCGAAGTCAGACGCCCAACTGACTGAGCCGGCCAGGCGCCCCTCACAATTTCCATTTCTGTAGAGGTACGTTAATACTTAACGCAAGTGCACAAAGATGACTGCACAGCAGTGTGCTCTGCGGGGAAACGAAACTTGAAACACCGAACGAGTCAGCAGTGGAGGCTTAGGTAAGTTATAGACAACACTGCTGCCGTTGTAAAGATTGTACCCATTCATTCCACAAACGTTTGTCACGGCTGTTACTATGTTCTAGGCAAGGGGAGACCATGGCACAAAAACAGACACCCCACGCCCCCCGTGGAGCTTACCGGGGAAACAGATAACAGAGGAAATAATCAGAGAAATGAATGTGAAAGTACAGCCCAGCTGAGGCTAAGAACGGGTACGGGTGCCATGTAACCGGGCGCGGTCAAAGGCGTCAGAGAAGGATGCCTCTGGGAAGACAGGGTAGGCGTTAGGACAAGGAGTCGCGGCGGGTCGTCAGGGCCCAAACCACGGAGGGACCGTATACACAAAGGCCAGGTTCAAGTGTTTTCTGCCTGCCCTCATTCCAATGGGAAGCCAATGAAATATTTGAGGGTGGGGGTAGTAATGACATCAGATTTGCGGTTTTCAAAGATCACCTTCAGAACCACGTGAACCGGAGTGTAGTGCCGTGCGAGCGGAGACCACTTAGGAAGCGGTCGCATGTCCAAGTGATAGCACATGGTACCTGGACGGGTTGAGGACACACTCACAGAGGTAAAATCCGCACGGTCTGTGGGTGGATGTGTCTGCCCCATGGAGTTGTGAAGCACAAGGCTGGGCAAAGCAGCAGTCTCGGTATTAACCTTTGTAGAAACAGTCGCATTTATTAGCTGTCCTGGAAGAGGAAGGAAAGGCAGTGCTCTCTGGGTTTGTCCCCCAGGAGACGGTTTCATATGCTCGCCAGGAAATGCTTCAGATTTGGGTGTCACAGCACGTTGGAGTTGGGAAAGCCCTTAGAAATTATGCAGCATGAAAAACAGGTTGTAAAATAGAAAAACACATGGGATGTAGGATAGGGCCCAATTGTTTTAATATGTTATGCACAGGCAGGCTATGCCAAGTAATGGTGGCGGTAGATTATTGCCTTCGCTTTTGCACATTTTTCTAACTTTCCTGTGATGAACACGTAAAACACTTTCCCAATCAGGGAGGAATCCAATATAATTTTTTAAAGGAAATTACCTAGTATATATAACTCCTCTTCTGGAGAGGGAGCAAACTGACACAGGAGAGGTCTCTCGATGGGGAGCAGGGAGACAAGGGTTTTGTTGTTGTTTTAAATTCTTCATCTTTATTTGAGAGCTGCTTGCCCTCTTGAAAGATTTTCAAGTCTACATGCAAAGGGCCACTTACCTTGTATAGCCAGCAAGTTATTTTAATAGCTGAGTATGTTGTCTCCAAATCAAAAACGTCTCAGAGACAGAAGGGGTTTTAGTAGTTAGTTGTGCTCTGGCAAACGATTCCCTGTGTCAGGATCAGAGTTTCTTTTTTTCTCTCTCTCTCTCTTTTTTAGTACAAAATGAGTTTAATCTGGTAAAAGTTGCATGTGAAATTTAGAAGCACACTGAACTTGTTTTTAGTTTAAATGTATGTTTTTTCTAAATTCAAGTTAGCTTACAGTGTAGCCTTGGTTTCAGGAGTAGAACCCAGTGACTCATCCATCGCTCACATAGGACACCCAGCGCTCATCCCAACAAGGCTGCCGTGGGGGCTGACCTGGGCGTGCCTGCTATCTTTTCTGGCCTCTCTCCTCGACTCCGGTAGCAGCCCCCCTCTCAGTTACGACCACCCAAAATGACTTATGACATTGCCAAATGTGCCCCAACGGCAGCATTGCTCCCCACCCCCAGTGAGAACCACTGGCCTAGGTGACGCTTGGGGTGACACCTCGGAGCCATGAGAGAGCACGTCCAATCGCCCTTGCCTAGGATGGTTCCGCACAGATTTCAAGACCATGCCATCCTCTGCCCCTCATTCCTTGTCGCCCCCCACCCACTCCTAAGTCTTTTCTCCTCCAGGTTGAACATTCCTCCTTCCAGTGTTCCTCACACGACAGGTGGGGTCTCCCATTCGTGCACACGCCCATGACAGCTCCGCGTCCGCACCTAAACACAATTCTCTAGGTGCTGGCAGAGCGCGGGCAGAGCAGAGTGCGGGCAGATGCCCGCCTACACAGCCGGACATCCCTTTCACTCTGGGCAGCGAGGCCCCACTAAGTCCCACGCTGAGCTGTGGACCAAAATGTTGAAGGTTTGCACAGGGGACACTGCTCCCTTGGGTCACCCCTCCTTGACACCTGGGTCCCGGGGCTCAATTGTTAGGCCCATGTTTATCCTTCTCAAACTTCACCAAGTCACCAGAAATCAGTACCCATGCTTGCCCCTGAGGACACAGAGATGGGTGGGGAATGGGACAGGATAGAAAATGACTCATCGCTGCACACGTGTGTGTGTGCTTTTTAAAACTCTGTGCCAGTAAGCTTTGTATATTGCCCAGTCGCAATAAATAAGCCAGCCAATAAACACACTGGACATACTTCACCTGCTCAGATTCACCCAATGCTCCCAGCCTGTCCTGATCCATTTGGAAACTTACGATGTCTTCCAGTGTCCTCATTTTCTTCCCCGAATATGAGAAGCGTGCCATCCAAATCTTCACTCAAAGCCATCAACAAGGAAAGGCAGAAGAGACAAGCCAGGATTTGTTAAGGTACTTAAGGCACTAAGTGGGGGCTTCTCCAGCTGGCACCCCACAAACCCACCCATTTCCTTCAAGATGACAAGCCAGCCCTCCTTTCAGTGGCTGCTATTGCACATCTGGTTTCCCTAAAGAGGCCCACTAGATTGGCCACCCCACTTCCTCCTTCTTTCTGGGGAGTCTCTAACTGCAGGGTAAGCTGAGAGAAATAGCACTGCCCAGCAAGGCGCTTCTATGCCCAAGTGCAACTTACCGCCTACCTCCCATAATGCAGCCGCTTCTCAAATCCCACAGCACACTTGCCCTGGTCTCACACGGGTGGGGGCAGGCTGGATACTGTGAGGGGGCAAAACCGTACGATGGGATGGAGGGCCGTTAAATGGCTTCACTTATTTTAAGGCCGCATCAAGCAGTCCCAAAACAGCAGCAAGAATTGCACACACAATGATAATGGCAAATTTAATATGATTTATTCATACAATAACTCATGCTGCACTTAACACAAATACAAGGATACCTTTTTCAATAGTGTGGAGGAGATGAATTCATAAAACCTGTTAAGTAAATAATGAATTTTGAATATAAATCACCTGCAAAGGTTCTTTCCAAAGCACACCCGAAACGACAATAAATTAGGGCAAGGGTTTTGTAAATGTCAGCCCCAGTCCTGCTCTAAACCATGTCACCCGCATAAATCACACTTCCTGACTTTTACAGACAGGAAAAAGCAAAAGCGTTAACCCCTGGCCTTTGCTCCTCTCTTTGTCCACGTCCTAACTCTGGCTTCCTAGCAGGTGCCAAAGACACTAGACATGGAGCCTTTGTTCCCTGCTGCCATGCTGCCAGCAGGGCTCCCTTCTGCCCGGGGTGTGCCACATTGCCCTCTGCATGCACCTGCAGGTGGCCTCCCAGACACCGCACCCAGAGCCAACCAAAGCCATGTCTGTTTTCTCCAGCTTGGAATCGCCCCCGTCAGAGGCCTAGGACCACGGTCCAGAATCCAGAGTCAAACATCCTTTCATGAGTATCAGCAGTGCCTGCCAGCAATCTTGGTGGGATATGGAGTAACAGCCAGGGAACTCTGATCCCCAAGGAAAGCCCTCAAGGATGGGCTTTCCACCACATCGGATTGTATTTCAGCAGACACTTGAGAGGAAAGCAACATCTGCCCCACTAGGTAGGCAAATGGGCAGGGCACCAGCAGGAACTTCAGATGCACGTGGGAGGCAAGTCCTGAGAGCGGTGAGGGCTCTTACCCATCATCATAACATTGTAGGCGATCCCAGGGCACTGGCTAGTGACAACCCTCTCAGCTACAAGTTCTCGTGTATAGAGGAGAGACTGCCTGGGAGAGGTGAGGGGACACCAAGTGCACTGGGGCAGAAGGGGGCTAGACTGACAGCAGGCTCAACCACAATGGGCTCTACCTAAGGCCAAAAGAGATAATGGGCGGAGCCAAAGGGGGCACCTGGGTTCTAGTTCAATTCCCAACCCCAGGCCAAATTCAAGAGACTCTGCAAAGGAGCTGTAATCTGCAGGCTGGACTTGCGCAAGGAGAAGGGGCTGAGCTCCATTTTGGAACTGATACCCAAAGCCCCCCTCACACAGTGAGGAATGATGGCTTGGTAACCCCAGGCAGGCATCAGGGAGGTCGGCCTGCTGCCATCATTCAGAGAAACCTTACCCACTGTAGCCAGGGTGAGGCTCCGCCAACCAGCTTGCTCATCTCTCAGCATACACCCCAACAGTTTTAAGTGATTAAAGATGAATGCAGACTAGATATATACTCAAAAGTACTTAAAAGGAGAGATTTGAACAGATAACCGTATACCCATGTTCACAGCAGCATTATTCACAATAGTCCAAAGGTAGAAACAACTGAAGTGTCCATCAGGGGACAAATGGAGACACAAAGTGTCATCTATCCATACAATGGAGTATTATTCAGCCTTAGAAAGGAAGGAAACTCTGATATATGCCACAACATGGATGGACCTTGAAGATATTCTAAGTAAAAGAAGCCAGACACAAAATGACAAATACTCTATGATTCGGCTTCCATGGGGTTCCTAGAGTAGTCAAATTCGTAGGAACAGAAAGGAAAATGGTGGTTCCTGGGACTGGGGAGAGGGGGAGATGGGGAGTTGGGTGTTTCATGGGGACAGAGTTTCAGTTGTGCAAGAGGAAAAAAGTTCTGTGGATGAGGTTCCAATGGCACAACATTGTGAAGGGACTAATGCTACCTACCGAACTGCACACATAATGGTAAATCTTATATTATACGCACTTCACCACATTTTTTTACTGCATACAAAAATTTGAAAATTTCAGTAAAAAAGGATTAATGTAGGAAGGACGGCACACTCATCATGACTTCTTGCCAAAAGCCATTAATGATGTAAAAAAAAGGCCAACGTTATTTCAGATCACAGAGGTGGGATACAGGATTGGATGTGGATTTCCTCTGTGTACAGATAAAAACGTCTTCATCTGTGCATATGTATGTGGGCAGGAAAAAGAGCCAAGAGAAATGCACACATGTCTACAGTGGCTGTGTTCTGGACATGGTGGTCATCCTCACCATCTGGCATGTATGTCTTCCAAATTTCATACAATGAGCATACATTATTCTGATAACAGGGTGAAGAGACAGGGTAACTTAAGTATAAAAGCAACCACAAAATCAGGAAAGGAAAATGAATATTTATTCAATCTCCAGATTTGGAAGGATCCCCGTGTTTACCGGGAAAAAAAAATCACGCAGGAAAAGAGTAATTTGTTTGATTATTTTAAAAAGTGAAACCCATAACCAAGATTTAAAGGCAAATTCACACAACTGGAAATACAAATGCCCAACAATTTTACAGAGAGAGCAATGTTTAAGGATGGTAATAAGCAAAGAGTTAGAAGGTAAAACAGGATGCCACTTTCACCTGTTACCATTAGAGGCGGGGTCTGCTGGGGGTTTTTGGTTTTATGTTTTTTATTATTGTATGCTTGTTTGCTTTATTTTTAGTTTTACTACCCTAAGGTAGCAGGAGAGTGGGGAGAGGGGCCAAATCGAGAAGCTTTTGACAATTTGGCACTGAGAGAGCAGCCTAAGGGAGTCATTTGATGTACATAAAAACATTTTATTCACAAAGTTGTTCATCACAGCATTATTTACAATACTGGAAATCGGGAAATAAGCTAAATTTTCAATAATTTGAAAGAAGGTTAAGTAAATTATGGTAAAAGTACACAACAAAATATATTACCACCATCATAAAGTATCTGCAGAAATTTGCAGTAACCACACATAATACTTAGTGAAAAAAATAATATAAAACTGCACGATAAAACACAGAGCATGATCACAGCAATGTAAAACATTCATACCCCAGAGAAGACACGATATTCAGTGACCATCTTGGGGCAAAATACTGATGCATATTCTTACCTTTTACTGTATTTGTTTTCCAATTTTTCTGTAATTAACACATTAATTTTGCGTTCAGAAAAAGATACCTTTTTCCAAAGCAGCCATAAGATTCTTTAGTGATGTTCCTGTTCATTTCATGCCATGACACACTCTAGAGTCACAAAGCCTCAGCTTCTTGGAGATGGGAGCAGGTGAGTGGCTGTGAAGAATGGTCATGAATGGACGGGGGGGTAGGACAACCTAGGGGTGGGCAAGGAGGTAGGGATTGGCCAGGGAGAGTCAGGGACCAGTATGAAAACTGGTCAGCCGAGGAAAGGGGCTTTGTGGAGTCAGGGAAGACTCTGACTGCTCAACGAAGGTCTGAGGAGACCCAGTAGTAGGCACTGACGGTGTTCTCAAAGGGCAGGATCAAAGAGGGAGTTCAGGAAGACACGTGGATTCTTCAGGGGCAAGGGAGGAAAGAGGAGGGGGAGGTAAGCTACTCGGAAGGAGGTGAGAAGGGCTGGGGAGATGGTGATGGCACTAGCGGTGGGGGAGGAAAGAGCCAATGGCCAGAGGGCGCTCCCGGCGCCACGCTTCAACCTGGCGTCCCTGGCTCGCCTCCAGACAAGTCTTCGCACGCAAACCTAGGGTGCAGAATCGGCTCACAGGAGGGACTTGCCAACAGCTAGGTGGACCCAGCTCACGCAGTTAGTCTTGGGCAGCTCTGTTCCACTTTCTGCCACGATGGAAAGGTTCTAGATCTGTGCTATCCAATATGGTGCCCACTAATCATACAGGGCTGATGAGCACTTGAAATAGGCAAGTGCAACTTCGATTCTGCTTCTGAAATGTTTATTTCATTTTAATTAATGTAAACAGTCACATGTGCCTAGTTGCCACTGGACAGCACACACCTAGGGGCAGTGATTCTCAAAGTGTGGTCTTCGGGGGAGCAGCGTAATTTGTAAGAAATGCACATTCTCAGGCCCCACCCCAGACGCAATGAATCAGAACCTCAGCAGGCAGGGTCTGGCACGCTGGATTTTAGCAAGGCTTCGGGTGGTTCTGGTGTACCCTCATGTTTGAGCCATGGAGACAGGTCCACTCAACCTTTCTTGGGTCACTAGTCTGGTTTCAACTGAACTGTATCAAAGAACCCCTGCTCAAGTGATATGGGGCTTTCTACAAATAAAGTGACTGTGGAACCATTAATAAAACACGTCAAGCTCAGTGAGATCAGAGAAAGGTCACGTGGAGCCACAAAGATATGCTTACTCTAGGCCGAGTCAAGATAAGGAATGTGGTCAGCTTGGACATCGGAAACCCAGAAAGCAGCTAGTCATCCCAACATGTGCCAGAGACGTGCAAAAGGAAACAAAAAGTGGCTCTAAATTGGGTTCGGTGTCAAAAATAGAAAGCCCCCCCCCCCCCCGCAACCTGTGAGAGGATGTGCATCCCATCGAATGTGAAATGCAGCCTTAGTTTCTAAAGGGAGAGATCTGTAAAGGGAAAGCCACGAAAAACTAAAAGCTAAGGAGCACTCTGACGCCGCGTGCTCAAGTAGGAGAGACGAGACAGAAGCACTTCCGGTAGAGGCGGATCCACACACAAAAGCGCCCCACGTGGACCCGGCTCCGGATATGGCTTTGGTCACCCTGGCGAATTACGGGCCAAAACAGCAGCTGCACACCCAATGTATCTGCCACTTCACTCTTTTCTGGCGCAGTTCAGCTAACAACTTCGGCGAAAGCAGAACGTGGCGATTTTTGACACTAAAGCTGTGCCTCAAGAAATAGAGCGAGAAAAAATGAGGAAGTGTACATACTGCAGCCAACAGGCGCAGCACACGGATGTGAGATAAAGGCCTGTGTTCAAACTTATCATTGTAACTGTGGAGGAGGAGATAAAGCTAAACACATTGAACATATGTCACGACGAATTTGCAGACTGGATTGTAAAAATCTTCATGGAAGTGATGAGAGCGGTAAAAAGGACAAAGAAGGAGAAATAAAAGGCCCAGGGAACCCACCGACAAGTAAAGCGTAGGCATCCAGAAGAAAGATGAGCCTCAGGATCAGGAGAGATGAATAGGGCCCTTCACTCTTCAACTAGAAACCGTTGTTGCCGGGACACTAAGTCACAATCAATTAGAAGAGCACTGTGTTACCATATGCACCTCTACTGTAGGCTAATTAGTAAAAAAACAACAAAAACAAAAAACTGTCTGAAACTACTGATTTGAAGTAATCTCTTAACATGCTATCTTGCCTTTTTTGTTACAATTTAATACACAGAAGTGACTTAACCTAATTCGCTGAAGTTTGTTTCACAAGCATTTACCTTTAAGCACTGATGCACTTAAAAGACACAATTCATTACTAGAAATGACTCACTCTGATACAGGACTACACATGATATTGATTTAGAATGCGGTTGACTCCTCTGATGACTACTGATAACTGATCAGCTTCCACTGCTATTAACAGGAGTTGTGACGATCCCACCCTCTTTAATAGGCTAAGCTTATTACTACCGCCTGCCTTCTGGTTACTTTCATGTTTGGGGAACATGGAACTACATTCTGGGGGATTAGAAATCACCTAATATTATACTAATGAAGTTTTAACAATTCTCAAAATAATTTAGAATTTAATAAAATTAGTGTTGTCTTTAATCAGCAATTAAAAGTCAAATATTTCTGGCCTCCTGGATAAGTGGATATCTGCAACCAACTATTCCTGAAGAAGGAAAACACTTAACAGTTTTGAGTGACTCAATTCATGGATACAGGTATAACGTAACACGTAACAGTGCCTTTCAAGAGGTGATCTCTGAGGTCAAGGGTCATATTACTTGCTAACAAATTATTACTTGGGCCAGACATCTCTGAACATTTTTTTGAACATTTTTAACTGAATTTCCCATACATTTCATGCCTCTGGTTTACTGAGCATTATGTATCATTTGATATAGAGATTCCACACTAATCACTTCATGCCTAGATTCCACATTAATCACTTCATGCCTATTTTATCTTTGGATTTTGAAAATTTGCAATCTTAAGAACAAAAACTGAAGATAAGACTTAAATGTATCTGGCATTATTATTTAACATTTTAAAAAGAAACCTGAAATACTGACATAATATTTTGAATATATTGGGCTAAATAAATTATTAAATTATAAACAAAACAACCAGGAACTTAGTGTTAAACAGCATGTGACATACGGTTACTTTTTGAAATGCACTAAATTTCGCAAATAATTCCAGTATTTCTTGACTATAGCGTTACGTTAGGTGATTATGGTCTTGACGGCTAAAAGGATGACAATTTTCATTTGCTCGCTTTACACTTATCCATTTGATAAATAAGCTATGATTGTTCAAAATGGGAAAGAATGGTTCAGTCCGATCACCAAGTAGAAATGAAGACTCAAATTAATAAAGAATCAAAGGGCTGGGCTATTACATATTCTTAGGCCAAACTGTTGATGCACGCTTTGATTGCCTACCCCCGGGTTGCTTCCAATATTGTGGGTAATCGCCAAATAACCAGCTCTAAGTCCTCCTCTCCCCAGCTGGAAGGGAGCACATTACATACGCCCTCCTCAGTGCTTGGCAAGACTCAAGGCATCAATGACTGGAGAAGGTCTCTGCCCTGGGAGTCATTATACATGTTGTGGTCCTGCAGAGGGTCGGAATCAACAAAATACAGTTCCCCTGCATGGACGTCAGAAAAATTAGCCAGAAATTCACGGGGATCAAAGCCAACCCACACAGTGTACCTATAGTCTATCGTGCGTATGGAATAGCCCATGACCTTTATATCTTTTAAGCTCGGCTTGTCAGAATTCCACTGAGGATAGTCTGCGGGCCGGGGGTACTGGCTATAGGCAATAGACTCACGGGGATTACCACGAAGGTGCAGGTCCTCTCCCAGGTCCTGGAGTTGAAAATGCTTCCCAAGGTTCTGGCCTTCTCGGCACAGGTGCACATGAAACGAGGGAACAGGACAGCGAGGTGGGACGTGCAGGCCAGCAAGTCCCGCGAGCGTAGGAGAGAGAGAAAGAAGTTCCACCAGGTCCATGACTCGCCGGCCTGAAACAGGAAGCGATCCTGCTGAATGGACTACTTTAAGGAAGCCTGCACAGCCAACAGGATGAGGACAGGAGCCCATCTGGGCACCACGCGTTGTCTTTTGTTTTTTTACATTTATTTTTGGCCCAAGAGTTTAGGAACAACGCCAACTCGGCACCTTACCCAGTTAGAGGACACAAAATGAAGGTGCCCGCAACCAGCTGGCACTTTTAAAAATGATGTCAATTTTGGAGCCATCAGTGTAATAACTGATTCAGGCAAGGATCACCCATGGAAGCCCAAGCCACCAGGTAAAAATCTGTTGTGGGACAGGATATTCAGAATCTCAACAGTGTCACCCTGCAGATGACTCCTTCCTGGATGTCAGCACATCTCCTTTAGATTGTGGGAGAACACGAACATCAAACTTACCACCTGACCCATGTTGTAGCGTCCACTTCAGCAGCATCACAAACATTCACCCTGTTCCGCAGCCATCACCACCATCCATGCCCAGAACTGTTTCCATCTTCCCGAACCGCAGTCTGTCCTCATTAAACACTACCTTCCGCATCTCCCCTGCTCCCCAGCCCCTGGCACCCACTGTCCTACTTTCTGTCTCTATGACATTGGCTCCTCTAGGGACCTCGTGTAAGTGGCATCACATAGTATTTGTCCTTTTAGGACTGCTTACTTCACTGAGCATCATGTCCTCAAGGCTCATCCATGTTGTAGCAGGTGTCAGAATGTCCTGCCTTCTTGAAGGCTAACATTCCGCTATGTGGGGAGACGACATTTTGCCTATCTATTCATCCGGCAGTGGATACTTGGGGTGCTTGAGCCTTCTGGTGATTATGAATAATGCTATGAACATTCAAATACAAGTTTTTGTTTGAATACCTGTTTTTGATTCTGTGGGCTATATATCTAGGAGTGGCATTGCCCAGTCACGCACTAACTCTACCTTTAACTTTTTGAAGAATGGCTAAACCATTTTCCACAGTGGCTGCACCATTTTACATCCCCACCAGCAGTGTGAGGGTTCCAGTTTCTCCACACCATCCCAGTGCTGGAGTTTTCTGTTGATTTTGATAATGGATAGGAAATGGCATCTCATTGTGGTGGATCCATCTTTAAAGTCTCAATCCTGTACTTTCTGTTGATTCCTATTAAAACCGGTCTGGGCTTTGGACCATCATTCTGGCCTTTCCGGATCTCTAAGAATTCGCTTTATACTGCCCAATTTTATTTCAACACATTTAATTTGTAAGTTAAATAAAAAGAAAAGAAGCTTAAAGAAAGATACTTTTACAAAATGGCAAGACCTGGCCGACATGGCCACCTTAATCAGGACCAAATCTGGCATCACTAACAGTGGCACACGCCACCACCGAGTGCCCCCACTGTGACACCAAGGAAGCACACAACCTCATGTCCAGTGTGTGTGTCAAAAATGTTTACCCTGAATCTAGTCATGAGGAAGCAATGACACAAATCCAGACTGTGGGCTGCTGCCCAAGACAGATACCCCAGATGCCTGTAAAAAGGTGAGGTCAGGGAGAAATGGGGGCCCAGATCCCATCAGGACTTGTCAGCTGCTATAAGGACTTCCACTCAATGAGGTATGTGGGAGGCTCCAGAGCAGGGCTGTGACACCACCTGACTCGGGTTTTAACAGGATCACTTCGGTCACTGCGAGGAGGAGGAACTCCAGGGGACCACGAGCACAACCAGGGAGACTTCAGCAAGCCACTGCAGGAATCCAGCAGGAGATGGTGGCGGTGTGGCCCAGCGTGGCAGCATGACTCAGTGAGAAGCAGTACAGATAGACTGAATGGACAGCAACAGGCTTGCTGACGAGGACTACATATTACATATGGAGGACAGAAGAGATGCAGGGGTCAGGAGGACTCCACGATTTTTTGGCCTGAGTCAGCACAGCCATTCCCTGAGAGGGAAAAGAGGGCCAAGAGGGTCTTACAGTGAAAGGCCAGAAGCCCAGCTTGGGCACGTCAGGCTGGCCAAGTGGGACAAGCTGTTGGAAACCCAAGACCCAAAGTTCAGGGAAGAGACAGAGGCTGGAGATAAAATTGGGGCATAAACTGGGAACGGTGCAGTTATGTGAATTTACAACTTGCTGAACACCTCCCCAAAAAAGTTTCCAAAAAAACACACAAAACATTCTCAACCGGTCAGATTTCTCCAAGGAAACAAAGGGCTATAATCATGCCTTGAAAAGATTTAACCTTATCAATGACTTGAAAGAAGGCAAAGCATGCAGCACACGAAAATCACGTGTAGAGAAAATAAAATTGGGCTGTTTAAAGCAAACTGAGAAAGATCCAGAAAGGCCAGGATGATAGGCCAGAACCAAGGAAAAAAATTTTTAATAGAAATCAATATAAAGGGCAAGATTTAGATGTTAAATGGATTTAGATGGATTAAATAAAGAAAGAAGTCCAGAAAGGGAACAACCTGGCTTCTGAGAGTTCATGGAAAACGTACCCCTAAAAAAGCAAATGTCATCTGAAGTACATGACTCGTCTCTGTGCTGAGCAGATCAACTTAGGAAGTAATTCACAAAGAACCTGCACAGATTGCCCCATGCTGTAGCAAGGGGTATCCTGTTCAAGGGACATTTCTGGAAATCTTTTTCTTAAACTGGAGTTTCTGGAAGACAGAGACCACAATAACTGTGGGCCTGAAAGAACGGCTGCAGGCCTGGGGATCTCAGCCTAGAGAAGAGAGGTATTGGTGTCATTTTCAAGGCTGAGATGGACTGGCACATGGAAGTCAAAGTAAACTTGCTCATTGTTGCGGAGTGCAGAAGCAGGTCACCTGGCCTACTTGATAGATCTAGCGGCTCACTAGACCGGTAAGCTGCCAAAACGGCAAATGTCTTCCTCACAAAGGGCCGAGTCCCCGTAGAAGTGTGCAGGCAAGAGTTATGCTCATCTGTAGGGGGACAGCCCCGGCCCTGGTGGAGTCTGTCACCCCTGCCTCCCAGCTTTGGAGCGCACTATTGTCACCGCCATGATAGTCCTCCTCATCCTGGGGGTGCCACCTACTCCTTCCTCGCTCCCCATCTTCCATGCTCCTCGTGGACGAGGGCCGTACTTGGTGGCTCTGGCCCTGCCACCCCTCCCTGACCCGGAGGTACTCAGGAATGCCAACACCGGGCAGGAAGACGGACCGGGTAAGCCCTGGGCTCTGAACTGGTAAGGTGATTTACATATAAACTAAAGAAAGCTTACTATCAAGCAACATCTCTCTGGTGTATTTTATACCTGGCTCCATCGATTCCAACACAGAATCGAAAGGGTCGATGTAAGGGAAAAGCTCCTCTCCTGCCTCTGGAAGCGGAGCCGTCCTCCCGGGAACATAGAACATCAGGGGCACGCGGGTAGCGACGTCAAAATTGCTGTATTTGGCCCATTCTCCATGTTCACCTAGAGCCCACCCTGGGTCATAAAAAGCACAGAACGACAGAAAACGAATAATGATATTATTCATTGCCCACTTTAGATACCGTTTCATTTCCTGTTGTAAAAACCAGAGGAAACAAACACTCATCAGAAGAAATTCCTATATAATGACCACAAAAAGGGGACTTCCCCTAAATCTAAGTATTGCTTTATTTGAAGTTAGACCTTTGTCCTGAATGAGGAAACTCTAAAAGGAAAAAAAAATACTAAATTCTCAAATGAAACTATCTTCTTTTAGCAAACAACTAGCAATTGCACCCAGGCTGGGCGCTGAGGGACCCATGGCCCTGCACAGACATGCCGCCCCTGCCGTGAGGGGCTCCCCTTGCCTGGACGGGGGCTCCAACAGCCAGCGCTGCTGCTGCCCAGCCCTGGGCTGGCCTCCCTTGACACAAGTCCCGCAGGCTCAGGTCTGCACCTGATGGCATGCCGCTGAACAATGAGCTGTGACACTGTGGCACTATCACTCACATTTTAAAAAGACAAGGATAGCTTATTCAATTTTTAAAATATACCACAGACCAAACAAATATAACTTGATTTGAGATCCTTAACCTTGATAAAAAAACAAAAACAAAAACAAAAAAACCTCTTAACCCTGACTTAAAACATCCATCCCTTGCAAAAGACAGCTTGAATACCCCAAGCTGGAAATTTCTAATGTCTGCATCGGAGCACCCGCTTTGACATAAAAAAGATAAAAGAGATTGCATGTTGAGTAGTTAGTATTACAAAATAACCAAAGCCACATCAAGCTGCCATGTATGGATTGGAGAAGGCTTTTGTGGTTGGGAGGTGGGAAGTCTCAGGAGGGCCATCTGTCATCAGTGCAGCTGCCTCAGAGCAAAGAGAGCTTCCGTGTGGGCCTGGCCTTCATGGGTGCACCAGACTGTGTGAGCACTGGAAGAGGAACTGGGCACGGGAAAGAGGGGCCAGAGGGGATGACAAACCATCAGGAAACAGCGAAAACTTAGGATGCCTCCACAGAAGACAAAATGATGTGGGACTTTACAAGGCTTAAGGCAGGCCTGTGAGAAATCACATGGAGAACTGTCTGTGACATTAGGTGGAAAAAGCAAACTAGGGAACAAAACAGTTTATAAGCACAATCGATTCTGCCTTGTTCCATGACTATATATGACACACACACACACACACACACACACACACACTCCACCGCCACATGTATATGTACAACCAAAGGCTGCCAAACGGATCCCAGATCTGTCAGCACCAGTTAGCCTCGGGCATGTGGGAGCAGGGTGATGGGGACTGGGGGGTGTTGTTTAGCCTCTATTCTTGAGTTTGATAAAAATTTCAAATTAAGAACAAAAGTTTTAAATAAACTGTTTCCATTTTTGGAAAAAGTAGGAAACTGCCTTAATTAAAAGAGAGAAAGCACTGTGAGCCCCAGGCTCTTGGCAGAGAGAACATTGGGGCTGGGAGTAGAGGGGTGCAGTCAGGTCTGAGGGCCTTGTGGGGCCCTGCCAGGATTCTTCTGGATCCTCCTAAGAAAAACTGAAATCCTCCAACAGTCTAGATGAGCAGCATGGGTTAAAAGGGCTCCCGACACAAACGGAGGGTTCCTGCTGAGTTCATCAATAAAAAAAAAAAAGGTTGCTATCAGGTCCCCACCCAAGCATCCAAGACGCTCCTTGTACCCAAAAGAGGCCCCGCCTCCATGGAGAGAGGTCCCAGGACTAATAAGACAATCATAAAAGCGCCCCGAGACCCCAGACTTGGGGCACTGCTGATTCCCAAAAGAGAACACGCCTATGTTTAAGGCAATCTAGAAAAGCACATTTCACAGAAAAGTTCCTATGTTCTGCGTGACTCACCAAGGTATTTGAAAATGCTTACCATGATCTGAGGCAAATGCAATGATTGTGCTATTGGTCAGCTGGAGATCATCCAAAGCACTCAAAAGGTGGCCAACCTGTGTATCCAAATACGAAATAGAGGCAAAGTAGCTCTGGCGGATTTTCCGCTGCGCATTAAAAAAAAGAAAGAGAGTGAGTACAATTGGAATTGCAGTGGCGCACAGAAGAGTGTCACCTGAGCATTCCGCCACTGACGCCCTTAACTCTCTCAGCCAAAACATAACATGTGTTTCCCACCATCCGTAGCCCCTTGCCCACATGGTCCCGACGAAATCTGGGTCCGCAGCAGATCCAAAAGGAAGATTATTTTCTAAGTGAATCAGATTTCACTTTAGGGCACAGATCACAGCAGATGGATGTGCCACTTACTATCCCCTTCTGTCTCCTTCACATAATCTTACGGGCCCCCAGGAAATGGCCCCGTACACTGAAACTCATCCCCCAGGCACTCCAAACTCCCACTGAGGGTGGCACCAAAGACCCCACCAAAGCTCTATTCACTCCCAAAGGACCAGAAACTGGGGGGCTTAGAACAACAGAAATGTTCTGTCTCCCAGTTCCGGTGGCCAGAGTCTGAGACCCAGGTGTCGGCAGAGCCGGGTTCTCTCTGCCAGCTCTGAGGGAGGGGGCTGCCTCTTCCAGCTTATGCTGGTGCCCAGCATCCTTGGTGCCCATGGGCTTGTGGCCACATCACCCCAATCTGTGCCTCCCTCCTCACATGGCCTTCTTCCTGTGTACAAGAACACAGGTCATACGACTCCAGTATGACCTCATCTTTTAAAAAAAAAAATGTTTATTTTTGAGAGAGAGAGAAGAGAGAGAAAATGCACACAAGCGGGGGAAGTGCAGAGAGACAGAGAGAGGGAGAGGGAGAGAGAGAATCCCAAGCAGGCTCTGTGCTGTATCGCAGAGCCTGACATGGGGCTTGAACTCGCGAAACCGCAAGATCATCACCTGGGCCAAAATCAGATGCTTAACCAACTAAGCCACCCAGGTGCCCCTCCAGTATGACCTCATTTTAACTAATGACATCTGCAATGACCCTGATTCCAAACAAGGTTCCATTCTGAGGAAGGAGGAGCTCATGGCAATGGGACGAGGGGGTGGGGTGGGGGTGGTCCCTGCTGTTCCTCTTCCGAGATGACGGAAACGGCCACAGCCCAGCACACGAGCATGCACAATTCTGGCGACCGGTAAGGGGCATTACCAACAGTGCTGTTTACCAAATATTTGCCGGGTGCCACCCGATCCTCGGAGCCACCCTTTACGGTGAGCATTAACATTCCCATATGACACGGGAAGATTCCAGGGCTCGGAGAGGTGGATTAACTTGCCTGGAGACACACAGCTGGCCAGGGGGGCATGGCCCAGGTCGGTACCCACACACATCCCAGGTGTCCCCTCCCCGGGGCTGTCCACCAGCCTCCATTTCTGAAATCCCAAGTGGCATCATCTGCCGAGAGATGGGGCAGAGGGGTAGAAGGGGCAGGAGGAGAGTGGCACGGGTTCTGAGCGGCCGCACAGGTCAAGGGAGTGCTGAGCAGAGAGCCCCCATGGATGGGCTGCTGGGGCTGGAGGCTGGGCCCATGAGCGTGTCTCCACCTCATGGCTGCCCGGGTTCACTCCAGCAGCCTCAGGACTTGGGTTTCAGAGCAGAGTGGAGCACTGCAGGTGGGGCAAGGATCGGTGCACAAGTGTACTGACGAGCTGGCAAGAACAGTAAGCGACCTGCCCAGGAGGAGACTTCAGAGGGGACAGGACCCAGGGGGAGAGGAGAGGGCCACACTCACAATCCCCATGAGGCATGTGGAGAACGGAGACATGGAGCAAGGGAGCTGTGAGAAGAAGAGACTGCGGTCAGTCGGGGTGACGACCGAGCAGGAGTGGACCCGGGAGGTGGCAAACCCCGAGTGTGGTCCCTGAGGTCACTGGCTCATGTGGAGCTGAGGAAGAGGGCCAGAGGCTGGAGAGGGCAAAATTGAGACACTCAAGAGTGGAGTGAGATGCGGCCTGGGCACAGACACCCAAAGCTGCAAGAGGACAGTGAGCAGGGCCCAAGTTCAAGGTGAGTGTGCAGAGGCAGGAGCACACAAGCACACCAGGGAGGTCCTCTGGGCGGCTGCACCACCCGTGAGGAGGGGTGTGGGGAGGGGAGGAGAGCACCTGAAGGAGCCCTCACACGCAGCTCGCACTGTCTTAGACGCTTTCGTATGTGCTCTGTGCTCCCTGCTGAAAACCTTTCTCCACCTCCTTTCCATTTTACAGAGAAGGAAGCCGAGGCTCAGAGACATAAAATGACTTGCCAGGGGTTGTGCAGCTGGTATGGGGCAGAACGGGAATTTGAACCCAGACCATTGAGAAGCCTGGACAACAGCGACGGCAGGTACCTGACTAGCTTCCCATGCAGACCAAGCGAGATAGCAACATAAAACACTGGGCACCCTTCCTGGGATACAGTCCCACTTCAAGAACATTTTAAGTGGCCGTCACTAACAAGGTATCCAGGTGTGGCCTCAGAGCTGCAATTCGCGCAGCCTTGCTCTCAGAACCCCGGCATCGGGAAGTTAGGAATGGGACCAAGTGGTGAATCTACTCCTCTCCAAACTCTCACCACTGCCCTCCGAACCTCAGGAGTCCAACAGATACGAGGGGCGCACATCCCTCACCCTTTTGTGGTGTTTGGAACTGTGCCCTGTAGCAGTGTTTCCAAACCTCTGCGTGCATCAGAATCGCCAGGTGTGCTTTTGCAAATGCAAGTTCTCAGGACCCACCTCAAGCTCCCAACTCCCTAAGTCTGAGTGACGCCAGGACTCAGCGCTTCTAAGAAGCTCCTGCGGGGATTCTGATGCAGGCAGTCCAGGAAGCAGCCTTTAAAAACACTGCCGTCTACCTTCCATGTTAGATTGCCTATTGGTGTATTCACATAGTAACAGAAGGGCAGGGCTGCGTGTAGAATAGTCCAGAAAGAGCATTGGTCAGCATGGTTTCTGTACTCCAGGGGGAGGGTGACTGATGAGTCAGCATGAGGATTCTAACTCTGGCTGCTCCACCCCCACATGATGGCAAAGGGACATCAGATGTTGCAGCAGGACGGCCACGTCGGTGCCCCAGCTCCCTCTGTGTCAAGGCCCTGCTCACCACACCACCACCTGAGAGTGATGGGTACCTGTGCAGGCTTCCCCACAGAGAGGACCTGCCAGTGCCAGCAAAACAAACATTCTGGGCTACACAGGAGCTGCCCGCCATCCCATAGCTGATGAGCTGTCACCTGGATTGAACAGCACCCCCATGAGTTAGTGATGGTCGTCCAGGCCTCCTCCCTACCCTGGTGCCTACGTCCCGTGAATCACCAAATCTCCAGATGCCTCCTTCTTTGGAAGTGGAGACACTGATTGGGAGACTACATCCACTCAGCACCCCCTACATCCGAAATTCCTCCAGACCACCCCCGCTCCCAGCACCTCACAAGACACCTAGCACAGAGAAGATTCTTAGGAAGACACAATGGGTAGAGTGGTGTCTACAGAGAAAAGTGGTGTCACCAATGACATCACACCAGAAGTGCCCAATAATTCCCTCAAATATGTCCTTGGTACCTGAAAATCCACAGGAATTGGGCCATAGGGCACACTGAGGTTCAAGGCTTGGACGTCCTCCCGCTGCCTGATGTCCATCCAAGGGTTGTAGGCCACAGGAGGGAGGCCAGCAGGCACCTGGGGATCGGGAGCCAGGGTGATGTTCTCCAAGGGATACAGCTTCTGAAATTCCTTGGGGGAAAAGCACACAAAGACACCAGGTTGTCATTCTTTTCTGGCAGAGGCACAAGGCTGGGACTCTACAGATATTTATACTGCCTTTTTAAGCCTGTGATGCACTTACACGGCAGCTCACTGACACTACAAAGTCAGACTTGAGGTCACACTCACAAGATGCCAATGGTAATGAAACCACGCCACTCGTTTTCTATGAACCGAGCAGCAACGGCTCTCTTTTCTCCTATATATGTATCAATACCCTCCTATTCCCGTCCCCACTTCCCACCTCCCCTCCAAGTGGAAAAGGCGTGGAAGGGTGTTTCCAGTTCCCAAAAACTCCCTCCGGTTTGGCAACACCCTGGGAATTGCTCACAGAACGTGCTCAGGCACGCCCGTGGCTGTGCCTGATGACAGTGCAAGGGCAGCAGACACGATCAGCAAAGCCACGTGGGCAATGCCCAAGGGAGACCAGGCACAAGTTTCCAGAATCCTCTCCCAGTGAGGTCACACAGGATGTGCTTAATCCTCCCAGCAGGGAGCAGTGTGCCAACATGTGTGAAATGCTGCCGGCACAGAAGCTCGTTAAAGCCTCAGCACCCGGGCTGCTTCCTGGGGTCACTCCCCCGGGGAACCTTCTGCCCTCACATACCCAAACTGCAGACTCCAGGCAGGAGAGCGGGGGTTTGCGTCAACAGTTTGGGCACAGAAAGCCACTCATTGCTCTGGGAGCGGTGCCAACTCCAGCTTCCCAGAGGCCAGCCAAAGCCCAGCCTCGCAAGCAGACCTTTCTAAGGAGAGCAACCAGGCCTGCCAGGTTAACCCCGGCTGGGAGGGCCAGATCCCCTGCGCCCAGTCAGAACATCAAAGAACACGTCTTTTGCTCTCTACATCCATCACTAGTGAGGGGAATTCTTTACAAAGTCAAAAGAATGGGCTGCCTAGGCCTGGGGAAGACACAACAGGGAAAAACTGAAAAGGATTTTTAAACAGCAGAGACTACATGCTCTGAATGACGGACATGCAAGCAGTGCCCTGTGTTGAAGGGGTCTGACCCACCAGGCTCAGGGGGAGCGCCAGCTACTGAACAGGGCTTCACGTTCCTTGGAACCGTGCCCCCAAGGACCATCCCTTACCGAGGGCCTTGGCAGCCGGCTCGGACTCCCTTCTCTCTGGTGATCTTACTATCCAACCCAGCACATGCTCATGGAGTCCAAGGGAAAAAAAATAAAACCCTCCAGTGGGGGAGGCAGAAAACCAAGCATTTCCAACAAGATTCTTACATACCCCAAGTCTACTTCTTAGCCTTGACCTCTGCATCCCATCTCCACACCACTGAGTACAGTAGTGCCATTAGGCACCCCAGCGACAGGGCTGGCAGGATGTGGCCACCCTCACTACACTAATCTCTCCTTCGAGAAAGGACAGAGCTGTCACAGCTGTGCTGGATCAGCCCTCAGCCAGATCTTCACCTTGGGGTATCTGAAGGGGATGTGCGGCTTATGATACCCAACAGCCAGGAAGAAAGGACTGGCTGATGTTTTCATCTTTTCCAACAACCGTATAGCTTGCTCGGTGCTCTGTTTGTCAGGCAAGGTGCCCTCCGGCACATCCGCCACATCCACAGGGCAAAGCAGGTTGGCATGGAGCTGTCCGTCCGGCCCCCTGCATGTCTTTGAAAACAAAACATGTAACGCTGTCAGCTCTTGAAATGCAAGAAACAGGAGTCATGAAGGCTGCACACACAGAGGATTTAACATTCATATCACTAGCCTGTAAATCTTCATCATTCAAAGTGGTTGGGCACACACGAACTAGAACTAAAACAGAGAAACGTTTCGTCTTTTCCAGGCAGGGCCTGGGCCAGAAATCCACCAGCACTTAGCTTCTTGCTGTTCATCTTCTGTCTCCAGGCCTTAATTAATTAAAGGAAGCCCATGTAAACGAATGACCAAAACAAATTTGTCTCCAGCTCAATAAAAAATAAATAAATAAGCGAATTAAAAAATGGACAAGGTACTTGAACAGAGATTTCTCCAGACAAGACAGATAAGTGGCCAAAAAGCACATGTAAAGATGCTTCATGTCATTAGTCATCATGGAAACACAAGTGAAACCCAAAATGAGATACCGCTTCCCACCCACTACAATGGCTAGAATTTTTAAAACCGGACAGACAATAATACTAGGATGGCTAGAATTTTTTAAACTGGACATTAACAAGTGCTGGCAAGGATGGGCAGAAACCAGAGCCCTCATACATGCTGCTGGGGATGTGAAATGCTACAGTCACTGTGGAAAACACTCAGGGGGTTCCTCAAACAGTGAAACATAGAGTTAGTGTGTAACCCAGCAATTCTACACCTAGGTGGATACCGGGAAACAATTAAAACCTACGTCCACACAGATACTTGACCTGGCAGTTCCACCTAAGAGAAATGAAAAGTTAAGCCACACGAACACCTGTACGTGAATAGCAGTATTACTGATAGTAGCCAAAGAGTGGAAACCCAAATGTCCATCAGCTGATGAACGGGTAAATAAAACGTGTTATCTCCTCCGTACAATGGAATACCATTTGGCTATAAAAAGTAGTGAAGCTTTGGGGAGCTTAGCTGGCTCGGTCAGTAGGCATGCAACTCTTGATCTCGAGTTTGTGGGTTCAAGCTCCACACTGGGTGGAGAGGACTTAAAAATAAAATCTTTAAAAAAAAAAAAGGTAATGAAGTTCTGATACATGCTACAACGTGGATGAGCCTCAGGAACACTATGAATGAAGCCAAACACAAAACACCATATACTGTATGATTCCATTTACACCAAGTGTCCAGAATAGGCAAATCCATAGAGAAAGAAAGTAGATCAGTTGTTGCCATAGGCCGAGGGTTCAGAGAAAATGGGGAATGAATGGTAACGGGTACCCACGTACTTTCCAGAGTAATGGAAATGCTCTTAAATGGATTTGTTGATGGTTGCACAACCCTGAGCATACTAAAAATCACTGAATTGCACACATTAAAAGGGTGACTTTTATGGTGTATCGATCATATCTCAAAACGTTTTTTTAACAACAAAAAAAACCCTGTCTTCAATTTCAAAGACAGACTAAGACTTATGAGTGACAAAGTCCCAGTCAACTGGATAAGATCACAATCCATGGAATTTCCAGATCTTCAATGATGCCATGCACAGAATGGAACCTATTGCTTCATTGCCCAAAGTGGTCATAGTGCCCACAAGGCCAAGGTCAGTTCTGACCATGATTTTGGCCTCACAAACACCCAGCTGCTGCGGCCCCATCCCAAAAAGCAGCATTCTTTCACAGGCCAATCTTGGCCACCCCGCCCCCAGGCAAGACAGCCCAGCACCTGCTCACCCTATAGCTACACATGAGCTGCAGCACTCGCGGGGATCTGGGACAGTCAGACCCACTGTTTTGAGGATGAATGTGGGGAGTAAGGACAGAAGCCAGCATTTATAAGTGAGGTCACTAAAAACTCTCAAAACGGCTTCAGGGGATGAAAGCATTGAGACATGTCTTCCCAGTGTCACTCTGGTAGTACTCAAGGCACAGGCCAAAGGCCAGAGCCCTGAGCTCTTGCTGTGTATTCTGAAATGGAAGGTTGTCAAAAATTTAGAATACTCCTCTCCCCTGACCAACCGCCTCCCCCAAATCCACGTCCGCCTCCATATGAGATCTTTAAAAACCTCAGAGGAGTTATGTCCTATCTCAGTTCTCCAGCTGCTTTTCTGAATGTTTTAAATGTAGTGTTTAGTTTCATTTCTACATTGCAGGTTCCTCTACACTAAGATTAAAGTTCTCTGCAGACTCCTTTTTTTTTCTGTAATGCTCTAAAATTTCAAAACCCCCATCAAAGGTCTCAGCACCTGATCCTATCCGTTAGGCCTGAGACAGAGAGAAAGACATATATATGTACATATGCCTTTCTCCCAACTTGGGCCAAGGCCCCTGGAGGACAAGCCGCTCTTCTCCCTATCCAGAGTAAGCACCCGGCAGCCATTAAATGAGCCTTACACACTAGAGCATAAGGTTCTAGAACAAGCCATATCCATGTGCTTCTAAAACGAAGCCACCTCTCCCAGTGGATCTAATGCTAACGATCCTGACATCTGTCTCTGCCACGTCACGATCACAGACTTCACTGTATAACCAACCTGAAAGAACATGTGACATACACAGCAGTTAACCTTAATTTGCTAAACAGGAAAAAAAAAGCAGTTCCTCTACAGAATAGCACCTCTTTCACATCCTTACCTTGGTGTTTTCATACTTTTCAGAGGAGGGATGATAAGGTGGAAATGACCAGCTATATGGAGAATCATCACTATAATTGGAAGATATTCCTTGAGAGGGGAAAAAAGAAAGTCATTAAATAAAATCTGAAGGGTCCTCCAATGCCCTCCCCACTCCAAATTAAAACTTTGTGAACGAGGGAAGTATCATCTTCCTTCTTTGGGCTTCAGTTTCCTCATCTATAAAATCAAGAGCTTAGGCAGATGATGAGACGTCCCCATTAAAGCCAACTCACTAGGTTTCTGGGGCACCTGGGTGGCTGAGTCAGTCAAGCATCCGACTTTGGCTCAAGTCATGATCTCGCAGTTCATGAGTTCGAGCCCTGCATCGGGCTCTCTGCTGTCAGTGCAGAGCCCACTTCAGACCCTCTGTCCCCCTCTCTCTGCCCCTCCCCCACTTGTGGTCTCTCAAAGATAAATAAACATTTAAAAAATGTACCTTAAAGCCAACTCACTAGGTTTCTATTTGAGTAGTAAGCATCCGACCCCGTAGTCCCTTAAGCCCTGGCTATTCATGCTAGGCCCTGAGGAAGGCCCCCTCAGGTCAGCCAGCCAGCTGCAGCAACAGAGCCCCACAGAGCCCTCGCTGGAGCCTCTACCCTGTCCTACAATGGAGGAGCAGAGGCAGCAGCACCACCACGGGCCAGGTGGGGAAGGGGAGGCTCAGGGAAGGTCGGTGCCTTAGCTGATGCCAACCAGATATAGAGGAGTGAGCTGGGACTCAAACCCATGCCCTAAGACACCTGGTTCAGTGCTCATTCACGAAGCAGAAACCCACCCCTAAGCTCAGCAGCCTTAGTCTATTTGGGAAGACAAAATAACAGCAAAACCATGGAAGGACAGCCCCCTGTCTAGACAGTAGAAGTGCTGTGTAAGTAGGGAAGCCACAGACGCGACAGGTCAAGTGACAGCGGGCAGTGGGGCGTGTGTGGGACCCGAAAGAAAGTGCTGCCCAGTGGGATGAGATAGGAGGGGGCAGGGAGGGTAATGTAGGCAGAACCACAGGAGAAAGAGCATCCCCAGCACAGTGACCCAGGGCTCCAGCAGGGAGCACCGGGCAAGGCAGGAAAGGGGGCAGTGGGTGGAGGGCTCATCGACACAGAATGCACAGTGGAGGCAGCAGAGGAAGCCGCTGGACCCAGAGGAAGCTGGGTTCAAATGTCAGCACTGCTCCTTATCACCCATGCAACCTTGGGCAAGCCACTTGACTTCCATTAGCCTCAATTTCCTTCTCAGAAGATGATGACGATGATAAAAACCCACTGTGCTTGCTGTTGAGGAGAGGATTACAGGAGTGGCCAGCACAGGAACTGGCACGGGCCTGGCCATCAATCAATGGTGGCTGCTGTCTTCCCTGAACAGGTCTTTGCCTCATGGAACAAGGTCTTAAGAACAAAGACCCAGTTGAAAAACGGGTTTCCACAAGGACCGCAGGCAAAGCTCTCGCTCTCTGGCTAAGATGTGGTGCTTACAGCCTGATTCCACAATCTAATTACCAGGAGGAATGAAGCCAAACAACGCCACTCGGGCCTTCTTTAGCCTCCCTTCCTGAAGCACAACCTCCCCTCTGCTCTAGTCCCTCTGCTCCCCAGACTCGTCTCTCCCCTCCAGCTGTGCTCAGGCAAGGGGTAGTATGAGGTAAGCACTAAGCGCAGGAAGTCCCTGATGGTGGGCCTTTGGCTACACAACGTCATTCCTGACACACTCGCTTTCTAAAACCAGGCCCGACTCAGCCAAGCCACACGTTATCCTCAACCTGCACCGGCCAGCTGGGCTCCAGAAGGCTCTTGAGCCTGCCCGTGTAACCAGTGAGCAAAGGGAAAGCTCCTGAAAACATTAGTCGTAGTCCCTAGCAATAAGCACCACTGTGGTATAAATGGGGCTTTCAACACCCTTTCACGCTCCTGAACTACCTGGATTGGGTCACTACCCTGGGAGGTGATCAAGGCAGCTACAACTCATTTGCCAGGGAAGGAATCTGAGGCTCAAGGGGGAAGAACAATTTGCCCAAGGTTAACCACACAGCTCAGAAGTGGCAGAGCTGAGACTGGAACGCGGGAGCCCGGATCCCTGGTGCTGCTGCCCATCAGTTCACCCTGCCTGCAGAGATGTTCAACCCAGGGTTCCGTGTGACACAAAAAACCTGAAATCAACCTGGATGAAAGCACAGCATATCTGCACGTGAGACTACCACGCTGTCGTTAACAGTGACTTTGCACGAAGGGCAGCTATGTGGGGAAGAGTTTATGTTTAAAACATTCACAACATAAAGCTGTCTGTACAGGAAAAATCTCAAATCAGAAAAATAATATGTCTGCAACAAGGGAACCTCAAAATATAGTCCTCCTCAGTGTGGTGCAATTACAAGTAATTCATATCCTTTACTTCCTGCTTTCCTCCCCTCCCCCACCCCCCCCAACTTTCCGTCAAATAATCATGCGTTAGCTTCAGTACGTTAAAAAACCGTTTTAAAGTTTGTGCTTCAGCATTCCCCTTTTGGCATTCAAGAGAGCCAGTTTATCAGGCAGTCTTGAAAGTCAGCGCTGGTGGCCCCTGGCACTCTTTAGGCTAAGGGCACCAGCTTACATTCTCCCTTCTGACGTTACAGGCGGGGAGCAGCAGCCCCACCAAAGCGCAGCCTCTTCACTGGACAAATCAGCATAGCTGCCCTGGTCTCACTTTACTGACAGGGATCCTGGGGTTCAGAGGGTCAGGCACAGAGCCAGACTCACACCCAGCACTGGCACCTCCCCAGCCAGTGCCCTTCCTTCTGCGTGAGAAGTCGAAGGAACCAAACAGCATCATGACTCGTTTCTGAAAGAAGAAAGTCCCACTACCCTTTTTCATGTGTGGTGAGGACAGGAAGCTAAGGTGAGAAGTAGGAGTTTGTACAAAGACAGTGGTGACTAATGAGGGGTCCACCCAACCCATACAGCCCTCTGCAAAGATAGCCCCAGCCCCAGCAGGGGATTCTGGCCCTCAGGCACAGAACACAAGAGAACCCAGACTTTGGACGGCAGGCAGTACCAGGGTGAAAGACTTTTCCAACCGACATGGTCACGTAGCCATTCTCCTTGAAGTACTGGGGGATGGTAGAGAAGTTTCCAGCATGTACCCTCCAGTAGGAATTGAAGTCATACAGGCGGGTGGTGTCTGGTCTCCTCCCAGTGAGGAAGGATACACGGCTCGGAGCACACACTGCTTGCTGTAAGGGAGCAGAAGCAGAGGAAAATGTCCTCAGAGGAAAACAGTCTGGATGCTAAAAGGTAACCAGGCAACCTCAAGAGTCCTCAGTAAACAGCTTGGCAGCTGAGTCATGCAGATCTCAAAGCCAACCAGTGGGATCTGGGCCTCACCCAGATGCCAGGAATGTCTTCCCAGGAAGAGGCAGGGGAGGACTTAATCCCTCAAACCAGCAGATGATTGTGTCCTTTTGTGTGATGGAGCCTTACAGGTACACAGAGCAGGAAAGGGTCTTGAGGGCAGACCCATGAGGGGGCTCAGGGAGGAATGCCACCAAGGCAAGCTGCATGGTGCTTGCCCAAGTTTGGTCAGCAGACCGGAGAGCGGCATTCTGCAATGCCCCTTCCTTCTCAGCACCAGACAATTCTCTTTGGGCAAGCAAGCTGGGCAGGACCATCCCGAGCACGTTAGGGGATGGTCACCCTCTGCCAAGCTTGAAGGCACAAACTTCTTTGCCAGTGCACAACCAGGTTTTCTCTTTTGCCATTTTCCAGACTATGCTTCCCTCTAAAAAAGACATGCCTGGCACCATCAGTGCCACCTAAGCGTAGCTGAGAGGACCCCATCCCCCAACCCTCAGTGCACAAGGTACACATCCACACCTAGAGGTCCCCAGACATACCTGGGCAAAGGCATTCTGGAAGAGGAGGCTGCGGGATGCCAGCTGGTCAATGTTTGGGGACCTTATGGCCTTGTCCCCATAACAGCCCAGGGAGGGGCGCAGGTCATCCACAATGATTAGAAGGACATTCAGAGGACCTGCATGGGAGAGAGAAGCTTCAGTGAGATCACCTGCACTGACAGCGAACCCCCACCCATGGGGGGTGCTAAGGTACTGAATGGTCCTAGGCTGGCCCCTGCACCCTGGACAGCCCAGCCAACCAAGACAGGGAGGGGGCGATGAGGGCTGTGTCTCAGGGAGGGTGGGAGTGGGTGCACAGAAGCAGCCCCAGTCCTGGGTGGCAAGATTAGGCTCTGGGCATGGCCTCAAGCCTGGACGAAGTCGGGAGAGGAAGGGAGGGAGGGAGGGAAGGATAGACGAAAGGAAAGAATTTAGGGAGGGAGGGAAGGATGGATGGAGGGAGGAAAGGATGGAGGGAGGGAGGGACAGAAAGAGGGAGGAAAGTAAGTTTGGATGTTAGAAAGAATAGCAGATGGGACGGAGACAGGAAGTTAAGGACCGGTGTAGGCAGGAAAGGAGATACGGAACCCGAAATCTGAGCGAGAGCCTAGGCTGCACCTGTGGTCGAGTTGCTGGGCGCCGCAGACTCAAGGGAGGCGCAGACGGAGGCCAGGACCAGGCCAAGCCAAAGCAGACACTGGCCGGCCGGCGGCATTTCTGTCCCGCCGCGGCCACTCCGGGCCGATGGTGACAGGCTGCGGCGGATGGGCCCGCCGCTAGCCCAGCGTCACCTGAGCGATCTGCGCGAAGTGGCCGCGGCCGGCCCCACAGGCCCTGGAGCCGGCCCGGATGCTAGTGCGCCTGCGTACCTCGTATCCCGCCCCGCCCCTCGGGGGCGGGGCTTAGTGCTGCGCGAGGCCCCTGCGCGAGATCCCGGCCATAGGGGGCGGGGCCGTCGTTCGAGCACAGAGCCAGCACCGCCCAGCTGCCCCGCCCGCTTGGCAGACCAGCCAAGCCGCGGGTTACTCCCTTGTTGGGGAGCTATGCCGGAATCCTTCCAGGTGTGTCCAAAGTTTTGCGATGCAGCCCCTGTCCTTAACCAGCAGTTTTCTGCCTCTTTGCCTTTGCTCCTGTTATGCCTTCCACCTGGAAGCCCTTCCCTTCCGTCATCACTCCATAAAAGTCACACTTCCTTGCAGACCAGCCCAATGACATTCTCCTTCAATGCAGCTCTTTGAGAAGCTGCCTTCCTCCATCTGAAAGGTCCCCCCGTTTATGCATTTGTTCAACAGATACTAAATATCGCAGATACGTATACCAAGCACTGTTGGCGGCTCGGGAGTTCAAAGTGCCTGCCCTGGTGGGGCTTGCAGACCTTAAATAACCAAATAAACAAAGAATGCCAGTGGGCACACACGGTCTGGACAAATATAAGGCCAGGTGGATTTGCATGTTATTGTTGATAGGGTGGTCAGGCAAAGCCTCATTAGTATTCATTGACAGCTGCAGTGGACACACCCTAAGGTGACCCCCAGTAGGTCGTGCCCTTGTATAATCCCCTCCCTTTGGGCGTGGGTAGAACCTATGCTTCTAACCAGTAGAATATGGTGAAGGTGAGATAGCATTGCACATGTGTGACTACATTAGGATGTATCTATGAGTCCATCTTGTTAATACACACTTAGAGGCATTCTCCCACTGGTCGTGGAAAAGCCATATTGTAACTGTCCCTGGAGAGGGCCATGTGGCAGGGAACTCTGGATGGCCTTTAGGACCTAAGGGTGGCCTCCAGCCAACAGCTAGTAAGAAGCTGAAAACTTGGCCCTAGAACCACAAAGAAATGGATTCGGCCAACAACCACATGAGCCTGATCAAGGACTCTGAATTCCAGAAGGGACTGCAGCCAGGGTATGTGATGGGTACCCAATTCTCTGCAGAAAGATGGCCTCTCTGTCCTCAATCTAGCTATGGACATAAGCAAAGAAAAGACCAGTGGAGAAGGGGGTCCCTTCAATGTTCCAACAAAGCCCAAGAGGTCACAGACATGGCTGAGATTGAACTTGCAGGGCAAATGGAGCGGTGTGAAGGATGAAATGCAGAAGTAGAGTGAGATGATGATGGACGAGAAGTGAGAGCAAAGCTGAAGACTGAATTTTTGGCCACAAAGTCCAATTTAAGGAACACAAAGCAGATATTTTTCCAAAGTACTTACACACCCCAGCAGACCAGAATATGAAATGCCCTCCTAAATATCAAGGACATTCACACAGTAGCTTCAGCTCACTGAGAAGTATTTAGGGGAGTAGCCTGGTTTCACTAAAGACTAAAATATTTAGCTGAGAGCATCATAAAAACAGGTCTCCAATGTCTCAAGACAGGCGCCACTTTGTAGCTCAGTGCCTGCATGAGATTTAATAGAGGCATCCAAAGAAAAAAACCCCAATCTTTCTACATACAGTATATACATAAGCAAGTATTAATTAAGTTTCTGGAATATTTTTTTTTAATTTTTTAAGTTTATTTATTTATTTCTGAGAGAGAGAGCACGAGTGAGGGAGGGCCTGAGAGAAAGTGGAAGAGAGAAAATCCCAAGCAGGCTCCATGCCATCAGCACAGAGCCCGATGCAGGGCTCGAACCCATGAACCCATGAAATCATGACCTGAGCTGAAATCAAGAGTCAGACGCTTAACCGACTAAGCCACCTGGGTGCCCTAAGTTTCTGGAATGTTAAAGAAAACATGATTGGTTCCACCTGCAGTTTAAGTTAATGAACCAGACACATACGTTTATTGTCTTTTATGGGTTGTGTTCATCCAAAAGCCAACTCCAAAACAGAGTGAAGTGTGCAGTGAGTGCCTTTGGGAGACATACCTGTGGAAAGGATGAGAAGGGAGCAAGAGTGGAAAGAGGCAGCAGCTGAGCTGCGATTCAGGCCCCGGCTAACCCCATGGGGGTTAGGCCAATATGGCCAGATATTTCTACATCACCTTGATAAGTCATTGAATGCAGATATACCCTGGGAGGGGTCCGAACTTGGGCAAGGTGGCCCTGTGCAGCTGAGGCAGGCCCTGAAGGGGTGGACAGCCCCAAAGGAGGTGCCCTCTCAGCAACTGGGGCAAGAAGGCCATCACTGAAAGGGGGTTTAGGTGACACATCCCTCTGTTCACCACACCTCTTCCTCCCTTTGAAATAATCATGAAGGAACAAAAACAATATAACCTGACAGCAATAAAGAATGGAAAAGGATGCTCAAATTCATTAGTTATTACAGAAACGTAAATCGAAACCGCAAAGAAGTAGCACTTCACACCCACTAAGATGACCATTATCAAAAACTTTTAAAATCACAAGCGTTGGTGAAGATGTGGAGAAAAATAGGAAAACCTGGACATCGTTGGTGGCAATGTAAAATGAGTCAGCTGCTGTGGAAATAGTTTTGCAGTTCTGTAAGAAGTTGAAAATAGAAGTATCATGTGACTCGGCAGTTCTACTCTTAGATATATACCCAGAAGATCTGAACACTGGTGCTCCAACAAGTGTTTGTACATGCGTGTTCATCACAGCACTATTCACAATAGCCAAACTGGCTGAAATGTCTGTCGCCAGACAAAGGGATTGTGGTCTAGCCACACGATGGGCTATTATGCATCCATAAAGAAGAAAGGGAGTCCTGATGCGTGCTGCACTATGGAGGACTCTTGAAAGCATCGTGCCAACGGAAAGAAGCCAGACACAAAAGGTCACGTATGGTATAATTCCGTTTAGAGAAAGTATTCGAATAGGTACATCTATAGAGAGAACACCAATTGATGGTTGCCAGGTGTTAGAGGAGGGGATGGAGAGCAAGTGCTGAACATGTACAGGGTCTCCTTTGAGAGTGCTGAAAATGTTCTGGAACTAGACAAAGGCGCTGATTGTACAACACTGTGAACGCACTAAATGCCACTGAATAAGTCCTGGGGCCACAGAGCTGCGAGTCAACCTCATTCTTAAGCATAACCAGACAACAAAGAAAAGCCAAATATTTGAGGATGGTGTACAAGATGACAGAGAAGTATCATGAAAAAGAAATAGCAAAGCTGGCCCTATAGGAAAGAGATGACTAAGGGACAGGGAAGAACAAGTTAAAAAGGAAAAACAAAAAGACCTTTTATTGGGGCACATGGCTTGCTCAGTTGGTAGAGCATGAGACTCTTGATCTCAGGGTCATGAGTTTGAACCCCACGCTGGGTGTAGAAATTACCTAAAAAAAAAAACCAAAAACACAAAAACTTAGGGGCACCTGGGTGGCTCAGTCGCTTAAGCGTCTGACTTTGGCTCAGGTCACGATCTCATGGTTCATGAGTTCGAGCCCCGCTCTGGGCTCTGTGCTGACAGCTCAGTGCCTGGAGCCTATTTCAGATTCTGTGTCTCCGTCTCTCTCTGCCCCTCCCCTGCTCGCTCGCTCTCTCAAAAAAAAAAAAAAACAACATTAAAAAAACTTAAAAAAATACCTTTTATTAATATCCTCAGAGAGACTTGATATTGAATATATAGAACAAAAACAGTTTGGTATAAAAACAGTACTATAAAACGTGAAGGATCACTTGAAATTAAAACTACAATTGCAAAATTAAAAATTCAGTGAAAGAACCAAGTTGAGAGGAACTTAAAATATATAGAACAGGGGCACCTGGGTAGCTCAGTCGGTTAAGCCTCCGACTTCAGCTCAGGTCATGATCTTGCCGTCTGTGAGTTCAAGCCCCACGTCAAGCTCTGCGCTGACAGCTCAGAGCCTGGAGCCTGCTTCGGATTCTGTGTCCCCCTCTTTGTCTACCCCTCCCCTGCTTGTGCTTGCTCTCTCTCTCTCTCTCTCTCAAAAATCAATAAACATTAAAAAATAGAGAACAGAAGTACAGGAAAGGACGATACCAAGTGCTACCAAGAACATGGAGCACTTCAAACTCTCCTACTTGCTTGTAGCAGTGCTAATTGCTACAACTGCTTTGGAAAACCTGGTGGAAGTATTTCGTAAGGCTAAAGCTGAACACGTGCCTGCCCTAGGAAGCAGCAATGCCACGCCGGTGCATATACTCAAAACGTGTGAGTGTACTCATGGCCACCAAAAGACACATACAATTCCCGGTAGCATTATCTGTACCACAAGCTTAGTGGCTGTAAACAGCACCCATCTATTACCTTATAGTTTCCATAGGTTAGAAGTCCAGGTGCAGCTTAGCTGGGCCTTTTGCTCAGAGTTTCACAGGGCTGCAGTCAACATGCTGGCTGGGGCTGTGTTCTCATCTGAGGCTCTGGCTTCCCTTCCAGGTCCCTGCTGTTGCGAGAATTAAGTTCCTTGCGGATGTAGGACTGAGGTCCTGTTTGCTAGCTGGCCATCAGCCCTGGGCCACTCTCAGATCCTAGAGACTACTCACAGTTCCTTGCCAGATGACCCTCTCATAGGTGCTCTCACAACATGGTTGTCTACTTCTTTGAGGCCGGCGGGGAATTGCTCTAATTTCAGGGGAGGCCTGGCCCTCTTTTGAGAGGCTCATCTGATTAGGTCAGATCCACCCAGGATAATCTCCCTTCTGATTAACTCACAGCAACTGATTAGGGGTCTTAATTATATCTGCAAAATCCTTTCAGCTTTGCTATATTCTATTGTTTATAAGTAGTGAATTCTGCCCATACAAGGACCAACGGGGGGATTATACAAGGACAGGTACACTACAGAAGTAGGAAGCTATATAATGAGGGCTATATAGACCTGTGGCTACCACAGAGGAACCCTGTCTTTCTTGAGCCTTAAGTCCATATCAGAAATCTTAATCTAGTCAATTCCACATTTTTCCAGTTACTTTGGGCTTTTCTTACTAATTACCAAATATCATTATCAGGCAATTCAGGATTTTCTCCTTCTTATGCCTAGGCTACCACCTAAATCCTGTGAGGCAGAGTTTCATGACATTTGGAGAGACAGCGAGCAAGCACATTTGATCCTTATCATTGGTCCATGCCAGCCTCCACTGTGATGTGCAATCCCACCCAGCCCTGAGATAGCACGCCTTCATGCCAGCTTTCAATGAGGCATTAGCCTAACCTGGTATGCAGTCCACACCACTTTCCACTGTGACATTCGTTGGAGGGTGCTTCTCTCTCTCTCTCTCTCTCTCTCTCTCTCACACACACACACACACACACACACACAATTTCCGTGCCCTTCTTAGGGAACAGGTATATTCAGCTGCTTTTCCATGCCACTTTAGGACCACAGGAAGCTCGGTGAGGGGGGGGTGCTGCCTCAGGCACTAATGCAGCTGAGCCATGCTGATCCAGTGTGAGGGGAATTCTAAGACTCAGTGCACTTTCCATAGTCCAGCAAGAGAACACAAGTCCCTTGCCCTTGGACTTCTACTGCATTCCCACTGTTGACCCTAACTCAGGGCTGAGGGCAGCACACATCGGTAAGTTGGTAAATACTACACAATACCTCACCACAGCCCAAGGGTGAGGATTCAGGGGAGAGTTCAAGGCTTAGCTTTCATTCTGGAGCCAGGACCATCAGGTGGGCCCTCTTTGAGGACAGGCCCCGCCCCTTCTACTTGCTGCTGTGTCCCCAGGACTAGCACTGCTCATTGGGTTTCAGAGGATGACTGGGATGAGAACCATGATCAGAATTACCTGGATGAGAAAGCAGAGCGGCCCAGGTTGTACTCAGCCCACCGCAAAGAGGGGCTGTCTCAACCCCACACAGAGTGGCGGGCAGGGCCCTGGTCTCCGTGGGCAGGTGAAATGGTTCTGAGGAGCCTGATGTGGGCTTTGACTGCCACCAAATACGCTGGGCACCGAGGGCCCCGTTCCTGGAAGTTGCTGTCTCTCGTGTGAGGCAGTTCTGGGGGTCTGCTCTCCAATGGCCTGGGCTGCCCTGAGGTCTGTGATGCAGTGGCAACATCCTGGCTCCTGGCTGGGGGCTCAAGGGGGTGAAAGTGAATTGGACCACAACCGGCATCTGATTCTGTTGAAGTAGAAGCCCCTTGGAGCATGCAGGGTAGAAGGGCTAGGCATCACGGCAGCCTTGACAGTTGCTGAGCTCCTACCCTGGGTCACGCTCTGTGCCAAGGACCATAAGGTGAGAGGATTCTCTCATATGGAAGGGGTTAGTCACAGTCCCATGTGCCTCTGGACATCTTGCAAGCAAGCTTTCCCTTCCCTCATCTTTGCTCCCCTCCTCTCCCCCTTCCCTCTCCTGTTTCTTTTAAAGCCCAGACTTTTCCATCTTGTTATTCACTGATCCCGCCAGCTCAGCGGGGGTTGGGTGGACAGGCCGGGCTTGTTGGGCTTGGAACAAGCAAACCTCCTGTTGTCGGAGCCAGGAAGCAGAGCATTTCTAAAATCTTCCACCAGGTGTCTCCCGAGCGCCAGTGTTTGCTAGCAATGCTTCCTAGATGATTCATTTCCTCACAAGTATGCATTTTTCGTAGAGCATGAGCTTAAAACAAAATAAGTAAAACAGAAATGCCGAATCAGACCTTTGTAAGCATTGCTTTGTCGCTGAGTTGAGGTATGACCGGTTCTTTTTCCGTTTGCGTTGCATTCATCGGGATGAGTTTACATTTGGTCACTCCCCTTCCTCCCTTTTCCCCGTTCCTCTTGGATTTAGGGAGGATTTCTGCTTATTCCCTCAGATCCAGTTTGACAAAGAACCCCAGGGAACAGAAACAATGACAGCTCTCTTGGAATAAAAAAAAAGGACTCTTGGTAGAATGCTTTCTGAGCCAGGAGAGGCACTTCTGGTCGCTGGGTCTGCAGGCAAAGCCCAGATGTCACCGGGCGTTACCAGCTTGCACACTCAGGCTCTGACAAGCAGATGCTTCTTGCAAAGGGGAGCCCACAGCCAGGTTGCCAAGCTTCCATCACCCCCTGCACTTCTGAAGCAAAAGCCGGAGGACGAGTCAGAGTGGGAAACACTGTAAGGTTTGGTGCTATTCTTCCAGGGGCCCTTCTGCTGGTGCCCTTATGATGAAACACACCTCAGGCGTGAATAGATGCATCGATAGAAGGAACAGCTAAAGACGGCTTGAAATATGCCACCATCAAGGGATAAAAACAGGAGCATACAAGGAATCTTCGGAGTTGCACCCAATTACCATGTGCCTTGTTAGACAGATGCCCTCATGAAGTTAGTAGCTGACACCGAAAAAGGTAGTAAGAGCAATCTTGCTGGTTTGATGAGGAAAACCGGCCTTCGTTTGCTATGACACAAGGCCAAGTACTAAAAGGGATGTCCTGCTTTGCCAAGAATTTCAATTCTGTCTTTACCAAGACATGATGTCCCTCTATGCTACATGCAGCCATCTGCTTTTTACTTGAAGAAACGTGCCATTTGGGAAGCAGTGGCTGTTATCACTTGTGGAACTGGTGTGATGTGATATGTCTGTAACATCATTGCAAAGCCTGTCAATATGAGAAACTTCTCTAAGGGCCTGTAAGGGACCAATAAAAACACTGAGGGGTGGAAGGCATACCAAAGGGGGCTCTTGTTAAATGGCATGTGCCGTTCACATTTAAAGTTTTCAAAAGTCCTCAAAGTTGGGATGTCTCTCCATTGAGTCTTGGAGTCCAAGGGCAGCCTTTGAATCCTGGGCAGGAGCAAAGCCTCATAAGTCCCAGTCCTCCCCCTTGAGTGACAGTGTGTTGAGTGGCCATAAGATGGGACAGTTGAAAGAGCATGGGCTCTGCCATCAGACAGAGCTGCTTTCAATCCCAGGTCTGCAGCATGGACGTCGCCTACTGCTAACCTTCCCTGGGTCTCCTGGAAGTAAGAACCCCACAGAGACCAGCTGGTGCCCCTCCCCGGCCTCCAGTAGGCACTCAGTGAACAGGGGTTGTGTGTAGCCCATGGAGTCCCAGATCCCTGCCTCCCCCGGCTCCAGCCCCCCGGGGGCACAGCCGCAGTGATCACCGGCTCACCTGAGCCTCACACCGTGGCTTGTGAACTTCACAGAGATGCCAGCTGGGCCAGCGAAACATTTCCAGTTACAAAGCCACAGCCTGTGGCATGGGGTGGGGGGGGGGGCTTCAGTCTTCACTCAAGTGATGCCTGTCCGGATGCCAGATAGGCTCCAGGGAGCACATGTGGCGTTTCCCAAGTATGCCTTTCACGGTAGTAAGATCAGGGGGATCCTGGTTTTCCATTTCCTGTGTAACTGGTCTTCTACATCAACAAGCTGCTTAAAGAGTAAGTTCCCAGAGGGATGCGACGGTGGGATGGCAGTGGGGTGGCATCAGCACTTCTCATGCCATTGTCAGCTGGCGGGGGGTCAAGTCAAACAAAAGATGACAGCACCACTGTCTTGCTTCTCTGTCCTGTAACATCTTTGTGCACCAAATCCATTCCAGCCTTTTCAACTCATTAAGTCCTCACTGCGGCCCCAGGGACTGTGTGCTCTATATTAGCTCCAGTACACAGATGGTCAGACAGAGGTTTGGAGAAGGGGCATCACTGGCTCAAGGTCTCATAGCCAAAAGGGTTGGAACTTAAACCCTGGCCTCTTAGCCACGATGCCACACTGCCACAGACTGACCCAGGCCAGGGCCCTTGTCTGGGCTGCTGAATGAGCCTTGTACTGTGAGGGTGATCACTGTATGTCCTCCCAGGCAACCAGGGTACATGGAGGGTCACTGAGGCACAGAAGCTGGGTGGGCAGGTAAGAGAGAGCTTCTAGATCTTGGGCTGGTAGAAAACCCTAATTTTGCTCAGGGAAAACATTCACTTAGGAATTCTGGGCCCAAATGAATTCTAATGATAATATCATTAGTCGCCGAGTATGCAGTGAGTGAGAACTATATGGCACTGCCTGAAGTTTATGTCCCAACCAGGGTGTGGGTTCTGGTACCCTCATTTTACATGAGGAGGAAATGGAGGTGAGCTAAGGTCACACAGTTTGTCAGTGACAAAGACTGACAAAGACAGGACTCCAGACCCGCTCTCTCACTTACTGCTTTGGTGAAGAGGAAGACAATGAACAAATGTGTGACCGCGAGGCACTCCCCTGCAGGAAGCACTCACAGCGCGCCAGGCCCCGTGCTGCCTGCCTCAGCCTCCAGGCTGCCTGGCCTCACCTAACCTCCTTGCCTCCTTAATGTTCACCTGTGTCAGCTGCAAGACATGAGATCACTAGTCAAGACACCCCCAGGTGAGGGGAAAATATCCAAAATCCTTCGAGAAAAAAATGGAGACGATGAACGAAAACAAGACCACTGCAGATCAGCCTCAACAAGCTGCTCTCTGGCATCTTTTCATCCTGTCCAGAGAGAACTGACAGGCTCCCCAGGCAGAGGCCTGTGCAAGAGTAACCAGCGCAGGCTGTGTGGCGTCCTCTCTGCCCCTCTCCTCCAGCCATGCTTCCCTATCGATGCTGGCAAAGAGCTGTAGAAGCAGCACTTGGGCGTCTGGGGCTGCCAAGCTGCTTTCGTCATCACCTTTCTCTCAAAATCACACCCCAGATCACACTACCCGAGTCATGCGAGTGGGCCCAGGCTCCGGGTGGCTGCACCGTGAGACTCACCTGAAGCAAGACTGCGGGCAGACCGTGTGTAACATAAACGACTAGTGTACGTAGTACATGCTTTTGCCAAGGGGCCTTCCTATGTTGAGCTCTGCGTTCATCCCATTTCCACCACAGGAAACTGTGCTGGGTATCAAATGAGATTTCTCATCATGGTACAGTATGGCAGGAGGTGAGGTATCCACCCATCCAGGTTGACCCAGGGAGGGCCTCAGTCCTGGGAAGGGCGTCCCTGGCGGCCGAAGGCTGGAGGAAGGACAAACATCCAGGAACTCTGGGCCTCTATAAATCCAACAAATGTTGCCTCTTACTGGTGTTAGTATCACATGTGCACCATGCCTCATCCAAAACCTTGGGCCAGATGAATTTCAGAATTCAGAAATGTGACAGAGCCAAGGGCCACTTATCAGTGACACCCTTGCAGGGTCTAGCAAACACATGGACATCACTTCAGGGAAACATGTGACTATTAACCCCAAGTGTTAATAATAAGGCACATAAAGAAAAAAATAAAGAAAATTCAGGATTCTCTAAATAGCTTCATGCCGTTCATTTTTGGTTTTACCACCAGAAGCGTTTAGGTCAAGCTTACAGAAACACTTCTGGTTACCAAAGCTTTATGGATGACAGAATCGTGGGTGGCAGATCTTGGACCTGTATTACCTGAGGCGGCAGGCTGACGTCGACTCCCACACAGCTGGGAAGAAGCTCCCAGATTTATGCATTCCCAGCACTGACATAGCCCTCAATTCTCAAACCCTGTCAGTACGCACAGGTTCACAAAGCCTCTCCATTGGTCCCAGGGGCCGCCATACATCTTTGGTCAAAATGCACGCACGGCACCCGAGACCCCAACCAGGCCACATCCTGTTACAGAGTTTTCAGTATCTGCCCATCTCCCATCAGTAGGCTTCAAGATACAGGCCAGCAGTACCCCCCACATCCTTTCTTACTTAGCAAAGCCTACTTGGGAAGAGACGCCTCTTCAACCACTATTAGTAGTAGAATGCTTTATGGTTTACAGACTGCGCTCACATGAATTACCTCATGTGATCCTCACCCTCAGGAGGTAACCTGGAAAATATTATCACTTCTTAGGGGTAGATCTTTATATTAGACCTGTCTTTCAGATGAGGAAATTGAGGTTCAGAGAGGTAAAGTGATTTGCTTGGGCTCACACTGTAGTAGTGGGGGTGCCACAGATCAATCCCAGGTTCGTAACCATAGAATAGACATTGGACTTCCTGCTATAATCCCCCTATGGAGGACAGGAGCCTGACCAGCCACATCTAGGTTGCTTTACACACGCACGGGCGCGCACACACACACACACACACACACACTTCCCTCCACGGGCAATGAATGCCACTTCACAGCGTATCAAAATCTCTCAAACTCCTATGCCAAAAATTGTACAGTAGACCTGAATTGATGGTGCCAGGTTGGAGGTGCTCCACAAATGCATCTGCTCCAGTCAAGAACCTTCCTTCAGTTCCCTGCAGGTATCTGGCCCTTCCCAGCAGCCCTTCCCCCACTTCCAACCTAAGAAGCCCCTATCTGCCTTCAAGCCCCAGCCCCTCATCCTAAGTCAGTAGTTCCTTCCTATTCACATTGACTGCCTCTCATTCTGCCTCGTTTCAGGCTCCACAGCATACAGGTCTGCCTGGAAGTTGCCTCCTCTCAGCTCTGAGGAACACAGAGTGCACGCCTTCAAGGAACCTCTCGCAAGGTGGGTGTCTACTGGCTTAAATGTGCTTTGCCTCCCGATGTTCTGTCCCCAGATCTGCCTTCTCCCATCAGCCTATGTCTACACCAGTGCTAACAGACATGTGGTTAGCAAAGGCCCTTCCTACCTCAGCAGGTATCTGATGTACAAGAGGCCAAAGCACCTCCGACCAAGCCAGCCGCAGGGTGGAGCGTGGCTGCGCCTAAGCAAAGGCAGCTGGTGCCCTACATTGCTTAGCTTACACCCACTCCTCAGGTACTACTAGGTGTAGATTTATCCATTCAGTCAATGTGGGTTGCATAGCCTCAGGCACTGCGAGAGCCTGACCACACCAGTGGGATGCTGACCCTAGAATGATAATTCTTGCTCTGCAGCTCCCTGGTGGACTGGTAGACTGTCAGGTGGGCATCCGGTTTGAAGGAACACCCTGCCCAACCCTGCTTCCTCCCTCTCCTTCAGTGGGGGTTAGACCCCAATCAGTCTTTGGCATTCCTAACTCCCTCTTGGGGTCAGCTCCCTGAAGGACTTAATCTGACATCGTTGGTTCCAGAGTGGTCCAAAAAGCAGGTGGCAAGATGGGGTCTAGTATGGGATTACTCTTCTCCTACCCCACTGGCAATGACGACCCATCCTGGAGGACGGGTGGTGTGCAGATAACCCCAGGCACAAGGAGACAGTCGAGCCACTAAAACTTTCACACTAGAACTTTTTGCTGAGCTGGCAGGTGGAGAGTAATTTCCTGGCAGGTGAGAAGATCCAGTATGTGGAATGTATGAGAATGACAACTCTAAGGACGAAGGGAATGGATGGAGGTGACTTCTCTGCACTAGTGGCTTACAAGGGGATGAGAAGCTGCGGGTGATTAACAAGCTGAAAATGAAGGGGGAGCCCCAGAGTTTCCTTGGTAGCTTACAAAGTAGCCCCACTTCAGGCAGTGGCCAAAGGTCAAGCTCAGGATTTGATAGGAATGGCTGAACTTCAAAGATGGCTGAACACTCAGCTAAGGCAGGCCTGTCATGCCAACATCAGAAGTCCACTTGGGAACACCTGCATCCCTGACACAAGGAACAGGGAGGGACGTGTAGGGGAAGAGCTGGACTCCCCAGAGATCTCTTAAACTTGAGTCTGTGGCAGCAGCCCACCCCTTCCCATAGTAAAGAGCTAGTACGTCCACCATAGCTCCGAGGGAGCAACACATTACCCAAGTCTTTCCCCAGAGGTGCCCTCCGTCCCAGGAGGCAGGGTGACCAACCGTCTTGATTTGCTACAGAACTCACCCTGCTCCAGCCAGAAGAGTTCCAGGAAAAGCAGGAAGAGATGGGCAGCCTACTGCCAGGTCCTCAACTAGAGTGAAGTCACCATGCCCAGCACAGGCAGGGCATACCAGGCCTGGTCAGGGAGGAAAGGCGGGAGAGGTAATTCTCCCGCCCCTCCCCCATCACGACTGCAGTAGAGGCCCTGGGGTAGCACCGAATGGCCAGAAGCCAGGGGCTCATGATCACAGACATCACTGACCAGGAGGTCTGATCCACAGCGTAGTGGAAGTGGAGGCCTTCCTAGCGATGTAATGGACAGGCAACCAGCCAAGGTACAGCCTCAAGTGGATATTCAAAAGAGCAAGAATACACAGTAAGAAGCTGAGTGCAGCCACCCCAATAAACAAGTCATGATCTCTTGCCCCACTTCTGCCCCGAGCCAGTTCTGAGACCTACGGCTGAGACAGGGAAACTGAAGGACTCCATAAAAATCGGTTTTTTTGCTCCTTTTCCTGCTTTTATTCTTGGTAGGACCTGCACCCCTACTTTACACATGTCTCATAATGCAAATAATGATTTCTCTAGAGTAGATGACATCCAAGGAAGTACCAGGTGACAATGACCAGACGAAGCTGCCATATGCCTATTCTAGACCACTGGTGCTAGACATCTTGATGCCAAGGCCCCTGGCTCTAAGGAATGACACCTGGGCCCCCGCCTTTGTTCTAAAGGGTTCCTGGATTCCTGAGGGGACACATACACCAGGCCTCAATAAAAACCCCAGACCCCAGACAAAGACGAGACTCCCTCCTTTCTTCCCTTCCAGAGTCTCCCGAATACTCTGTCCTTGCACTTTCCCTATATCTTCAATACACTCTGCATTCACCTCCTGCTAGCTCGCGTTTGATTTCTATTCTGCGTGCAGCCAGAGACACTCCTGGCTAGTCCTGCAGGAACCCTCTGGGTCTTCAGAATTGGCCTGCTGGCATCAGAACCATGGACTAGGGAAGTGGCCATGTCCCCAGGTAGAAGGACACCACAGCACCATGGCAAATAGATACTGGAATGATCCCCCAGCCCTTCCCAAAGGGACCTCTGGGTGAATGAACACTAGGAAACAGGATAACCACAGTTCAAGGCTGTTGGGCACAATGTCCAAGTTGACACTGATATGAGAGACTCAATAAACTCTGTCTCCAAATCTGCTTCAGGAGGACCCCCTATGCCAGACCTTCTGAAAAGAGAGTGTCATTGGGTCCAAGGTATGCTGGGCTATCCCTGAGCATCTGTCAGTTGGCCTTGAGTGGGGCAAGTCTGGAATCCGATATACTCCAGGATGAGGTGCAGAGCTTAGTGAAATGTCTTCTGAGGAACCTTTCAGAACATGGAAGAATACTTAATGTTAAGTGAAAAAATACAAGACAAGATGGTAATACAGCATGAACTCAAAGGAGTAAAGAAAAAACACAGAGAAAGGTCTAGGGAAGTATGCCCAAATTATGAGCCTTCTTGCCTCCGGGTAATGCCAAAGAGCTCAGGAGTGATGGAAACATGGAAATGAGCATCTCCCCACCCCCCATTAAAGTTGATATAATAAACTGTAACATAAATACAAGGGTGTAGAATTCCAGAAGTTCACAGCAACTCCCAAGGTTCCAACTGGGCTGTGCCACATTCTGTGTGCAGGCCCGAGACCTAACCAGCGACGTCAAAGTAGCCCACCCATGTCCGCAGGTACCCCACGGTGCAGCTTCTTCCCATGAACTTGGAGGGTCATTTAAACAAAACCAGAAGTAAGTGGTTTTCAGGCTGGACCACTCGACCTGGGCCATGTTGAGAGGGACACCGCCAACAAGAGTTGCCCAGGGGCAGAGGGGAAGCGGGGCTAGGGGAGTGTGCATCTTGGAAATAGGACAGATGAAGATCTGGAGATAAAAGGGGAGTGCTGGAGCAGAAGAAACAAGGCTATCTTTCCACAGCCACACAGCTGCCCTAGCGCTCGTCATGTGTGAGTCCAGGGCATGGAACTAAAGCCAAGCAGTAACCAAGAGAACTACAGAGGCAAGAATAGAAGGAGCCTTTTCTCATGGGCAGAGTGCTGGGCACACCAGCGCCTCCTCTTGGGGGCTGCTTATCTCAGGTGGCAGGGCTGGGGGTGGATGGCAGCCCCCAGCAGGAAGCACCCTGGGCGCTCCCTGAACTTTGGGGTCACTTACAAAGTGTCCATGCGAATACTGAGTCCAAAGCAGGTCCGCAAAGAGAGGAGGAAAAAAGCCCAAGGGGTAGCAGGAAGAATCTGAAACACAAACAACCAAGGCCCAATTTAGTATCCAGACTTCAAAAAGGGCTCCCAATGTGACTCTTGATCTCAGGGTTGGGAATTCAAGCCCCAAGTTGGATGTGGAGCCTACTTAAAAAGATTTTATTTAAAAAGAAGCTCCCAGGGGCACCTGGGTGGTTCAGTCAGTTAAGCGTCCGACTTCGGCTCAGGTCATGATCTTGCAGTTTGTGAGTTTGAGACCAGCGTTGGGCTCTGTGCTGACAGCTCAGAGCCTGGAGCCTGCTTTGGATTCTGTGTCTCCTCCTCTCTCTGCCCCTCCCATGTTCATGCTCTGTGTCTCTCTGTCTCTGAATAATAAATAAATGTTAAATATTTTAAAAATAAATAAATAAAAATAAAAAGAAGCTCCCAGGGGGCACCTGGGTGGCTCAGTCAGTTAAGCGTCTGACTCTTTTGATTTTGGCTCATCTCACAGTTCGTGACATCAAGCCCCACCTCAGGCTCAGTGCTGACAGCACAGAGCCTGCTTGGGATTCTCTCTCTCTCTGCCCCTCCTGGGCTCATGCTTTCTCACTTTCTCTCACTCTTTCAAATAAACTTAAAAGTTTTTCACGAAAAAAGAGCTCACCCAACTCACTACAAAAAACACAAGCAACTCAATATAAAGATGGGCAAAAGGCACTTCAGAGAGGAGGAACCAGACCTGCCAAGAGGTATGTGAGGGGGGCCAGGGGTTTGGCTAAACCTGGTCCCAGACCAGTGGTGCCACAAAACACACAGCAGGAGCAAACTGGAAGCCTCCCTGGGCCTCAAAGGCAAAGAAGCATATGGGGTGAGGAGGAGGCAACATTCTCCACAGTGCAGTTTGCACCTCTTGGCAAGTAAAAGAATGGGTGACAGGGTCAGAGAAGGAGAGGAAGGGAGGAGGTGTATAGGGATCACACTGAGCATAAATGATCAGCTAGGCAGGGGAATGTATGGGCCAAAGAGGATGGCAGAGCCAGAGTGATTAGCACCAAGAGTAACAGTGGTGGCCAGTTCCTAAGGGACAGCTGAAGCCAGGGGGCTGGGTGGACAGAGGTCACTGGAGAAAAGGATGAGAAACAACAAAGACAAGTGCTCAGACTGGCCATGGGGGACAGGGAGTTCTGCACTGAGCAGGTGCCGTGGGCTCCAAAGGGGTGATGTCCTGGGGTTGCAGGCCCTGCAAAGGGCAATGGTGAAAACGGCAAGGACTTCCTAAAAGGAAGATGGGAGGAAATAAATAAAAAATTAAAAATAAAATAAAATAAAATAAAATAAAATAAAATAAAATAAAATAAAATAAAATAAAATAAATAAAATAAAAGGAAGATGGGGTGTATTACGGGGACAGAACCGTGGTATGAAAAATAGTCTCCACAGCCCTGAGGCCAAAATCCCGGGAAGGTACCCTCTGTCCCTCACCTCATGACCAGCATTCCTGTTTCCTCCCACTTCTGCCAGGAAAAGAGATGGTGCTGCTACCGGAAGAGAAAGCAGTCCTCCTGTTTCTTGTAAATGTTTTTTC